>NW_027185779.1:1433255-1637473 GCF_028583685.1 Petaurus breviceps papuanus | reverse complement strand
AGAGAGAGACAGAGAGACAGAGAGAGACAGAGAGAGAGAGACAGAGACGGAGACAGAGAGACAGAGAAAGAGAGAGAGACAGAGAGACAGAGAGAGAGACAGAGACAGAGAGAGAGACAGAGAGAGAGACAGACAGACAGAGAGAGACAGAGAGAGACAGAGAGAGACAGAGAGAGAGACAGAGAGAGAGAGAGAGAGAGAGAGAGACAGAGAGAGATCATTTGGAACATATATACATAGTCAAGCAAAACAAATCCTCATATTGTCTGTGTCCAAAAATGTGTACCTCATTTTGTGTATTTTCTCCATCAGGATGTGAGATACATTCTTTAGATAGGTAGCAATTTTCAGCATTGGTCCTTTGGAGTCTTGGTTTATCATTGTGTTGATCTGAATCTTTAACTCTTTTAAAACTTGTTCATTTTTACAATATTGTTCTTACAGAATATATTATTCTCCTGGTTCTATAGAATAGTATAATATTGTTAGCTTTTTGTGTGTAGACCCCTTTGGATGTGTGGTGAAACTGATGATCTCAGAATATTTTTAAATTCTTAAAAGAAGATACTCAAAACAACAAAGAAAACCAGTTATACTGAAATACAGTTATCAAAATATTTTTTAAAAAACCCCAAATTTGTGGCATAGTAATACATATGTAGTGGCAGGTCTAAATACTTTAGCAATTTTGAAGTAATTCTGAGCATAAATGATATTTTGAACTATCTAAAACAAATGTGATGTGATAGAAAAATATTTGTCATTTTGATTAGTGACACAAATACTATTAATGCTGCTGTGTTTATTGACTGCGCTAATAATTGAATAATCGTAATGACAATTAGAATTTATATAGTGCTTAAGGGTTTTCAAAATGCTTTACAAATATTATCTCATTTTATCCTCTCAATAACCTGGAAGATAGGTACTATTATTATTTTCCCCATTTTAGACATGAGGAAACTGAAGCAAACAGAAATCAAGTGATTTGCCACAAGTCACACAGCTAGGGAGTGTCTGAGATCAGGTTTGAACGTCGGGTTTTCCTGACTCCATGTTTAGCTCTCTTCCCGCTGAGTCACCTAACTGATAAATTTTGCTAGAGGTTAGTGAAAAGATGTGATTTTTTTTGTTTTCCCACCCAAGTTCACAGATCTTCTGAAATCTACCCAGAGACCCTAGCCCCTCTTAAAATCCTGAGATTTAGAATCTTTTCACTCTCATGTCATTCCTGATGATGCATAGCAGAAAAACAAACAATGGTAGAATGTTACACCTAGAAACTTAGTGAAGCAACTCTTTCTTCTACAGATGAGGAAACCAATTTCTAAAGTTGCCGATGTGATATGTCCAAGATTATATAACTAATTGGTAACAGAGGGAGGACAGGAGCTACTTTGCTTTAGTTCATAAGCACCCACTATGTACCTGGGACATGTTAGGCAGTGAGGATATGGATACAAAAATAAAAAGTCCCTGCCCTCAAGGAACTTACCTTCTATTGGATGAAACAACATGTACATAAAAGATTATATGCAAAACAAATACAAAGTAAATTATTGTGGAGATGGGCACTAGCAGCTGGAGGTGTCCAGGAGAGGCTTATGTAAAGTGATGCAAACCCTCCACTATCTCTTTTGGCATGACCTACCTAAGATACTTCACAGGTGAAGAAGTAAGCATTATGAACAAGGGGTGGAAAAAAAGATAGAAAACCAATGTCAAACCCGTATGGTTGTGTAGCAGCAAGCACCCCAGCGTCCCCAGGGTTCGCTGCCAACACATGTTCTTGGATCTGCTTTGATAAAGGAAAGCAACTCAAAATGGGTTAACAAGCTTACTTTAATCAGTCAAACATGTATCGTTTACCTAGTTCAGGGGAAAAAGGTCAGCACCCTGAACTTCAGAATACACAGACAGAATTATCAAGTCAGAGAAACAGATCAAATAGACAGATTTCCAAACTGTCCAACCATCACATCCATACCAAATCAACATCTGGGTTTCAACATCTGGGTTTTTCAAAGCGGGGGCGGGGGGGCTCTCAACAACGGCTTCCCATAATCCAGATCAAATCACAGAACACTTCTCAAAGTGAGCCCCCAAACAAAGCTACACATCAGGGCTTATATAGCCTTCTCCTGGCTCAGAGAATGTAACAACCTTATTGACTCACTGGCCAATCAAGAAGTATCTACTGAAAAACAAGGCTCCCACCCCAGGCTCCAGGTGCACTTTAGCCTAGGGGCAGGGAAGATCTTTAAATTTGCATTTCCATTACAAGTTGGTTTTTATTTTATGTAATGCCATGGGGTTCATAGCAATGTGAGGGACAGAGGCATTTAGCTCTCCGTGTTCCAGCATCTGTGGAGAAAATGTATAAAAAATACATATTATATATGCCTTAGTGCTCAAGTGTAGAGGCTACTGAGTAAGACAGATCTCAAATGCTCCTTCCAGCTGTGAAGATTATGAAACAAATCCTTTTGCATTGGAGACAGACTGAGGCCAGGAAAGAGCAGTTTTATCCTTGAAGCACGACAGAAATGTTCTTGGGTAAATAATGAGAAGTATAAAAAGTAGGGAGGCAGTAAGATCAAGTGGGTTGTGATAAGATGAGCTGTGTTCAAGCCACCTCTATGTCATTTACTGGTCATATGGTCCCAAGCAAGTCACTTCAGCTCCTAATCCCCCAGGACACTTATAAGTTGCAGAGAAGGTGCTCACTGAGAGTTTCCTGTTGCATTTAAATCACAGATCTGGTCCCAAATCATATATATATATATATATATATATATATATATATATATATATATATATAGTATCCTAAAAGTCTTAGGCTAATAAAGCTTAAACCTACAGTAAGACTGTGCATGTATGTGCATATGTGTGTATGTATACATTTACATATGTGTATTTGTGTGCATGTGCATGAAATTACCATCAACGGCAACCCAATATTAAGGTGCTTAAGACAGCAAATGATATTCTTTGACTAGAGGATAATAATCAGTCCATGTCCGGTGGTGATACACTGAAAGTACTAGGGGTTTTAGCCCAGAGAAAAGAAGGCTCAGGGGAGCCATCATGTCTGCCTTTAAATCCTCAAAAGGCTGCCATATGGAAGGGGAATTCAGCTTATTCTATTTGACTTCAGAGAGCAGAATCAGGAAATTTAGGAGAAGATGCAAAGATGCAAATTTAGGCCTAATGTCAGAAACAATTTCCTATTAGAGCTGTGCAAGCATTGAAGGTAGTTGTTCCCCTGTTCAAAGGTTAGATGGTTAACAACTCAGCAAGTTTTATGTAGTAAGGATATTTTTGAGACTAACTGGCCACTGATGGCCCTTCTAGCTCTGAAATGCTTGGATAGTGTAATAGATGCATGTTAATACTTCTACTTTTGCCTCTGTCTTGATGCCCTAAAAATCACTAGTGATCCTATTTACAGTGAATTCCCGGCCTAGACTCAAGCCTTTTATTATTTGGGGAATACTTAACAGACTGGACAGGCCTTAGTTTCCATCTCCTTCAATTTCCTTTTGCTCTCATTTCTGAAGGATAAAAACTTCTACTTTCAAACCCCACATTACCCTATTGGAGGACTGCTCCTCCTCCCCAACTTCCCCGCACTCCCAAACCAAATCACCTTCTCATGTTGCAAATCCACCTAACCTTCCAACTTTTTCCTCCCCAGCTGTCACAACAAACTTCCCCTCATTTGCTACTAAAAGTATCAGACACTCTTATGCAGTGTGCCTGGTGTAGTCTCATTACCCTGGGGCATTCCAATAGAATCTGATGTTATCCAAAATTTCTCATCTGTTTCAAAATTTCTCATCTGTTTCAAAGGATACGGTTTTATTGCATTCTCTGGAGGAAAATCAAACGTTCTGCCTTTGGGAAATGGGCAGATCCTTCCCAGATTTAAGAGACCTCTTGGCAATTAAGGGGCGATTATTCTGAACTTACTGTTTCCTCACCTCGTTTTCCATAACCATGACTCTGGTGACCTAGCTCTGTTCTTTTCATCTTTTAAGTAAGATATTAGGAAATACATCAGAGAGAGAAAGAGAGAGAACGAGAGAGAGAGAGAGAGAGAGAGAGAGAGAGAGAGAGAGAGAGAGAGTGTCAGTTGTGGCATAATTGATTTTTGCTGTCCCCAGTCATCCTCCCCATTCCTCAGCATATTCCTACAGGTAAACAATTCAGTTATTATTATTGTTAATTATTGCTGTCTATACTCTAGTGCAGGGCTTCTTCTCATCCTGCTTTTCATGATCATTGCATTAAGAACCAGGTCTTGCAACTACAGAGGAAAGTGAAACTCTCCCCTCTCTTCCACCCCCCCATAGGTTTTTTTATTTATAAATCATCTTTGAAAAAGTCATTCCTGTGTACAATTTCAGCTTGTTTCATGGTCTCCGAGGTGTGTGTATGTGTATGTAGGTATATCTATATGGATATTTCTATACTTAGAGTGTCTGTACTATATGGCTATGTCTATACTTAGAATCTAAGATCTATTTATACTTAGAACCCTTAGAGCTTTGCTCTTTTTTGTGTTCTTTAACAGAATAGTAGTAGTAGTAGTAAATAATATTATAACTCACATTTATGAAGCACTTTAAGGTTTGGAAACACTTTACATATGTTATCTCATCTGGTCCTCACAACAACTCCGTAAGGTAGGTGCTTTTATTACCCCCATTTTATAGTTGAGAAAACTGAGGCTGAAAGAGGTTAAAAGCTTCTCTCAACATAGGATCATATATTTAGAGCAGTAAGGGATCTAAAAGGCCATCTCTAATGGTCTTTAATCTCAAGTGAAATCATATTTTTAAAATGCTTAGTATAGTATCTGACACATAGTTAACACTTAATAATAAATGTTTATTCCATCAATCCAAGCATTCATCCATTCATCTAGTCTTGTTCCCCACCCCCCTTCATTTTTACAGAGGAAGAAATTGGGGTTGAGAGAAGTTGACAGGCTTTCACAGGGTCACACAGCTTATGAGACTCTAAGGCAGAATTAGAATTTATGTCTTGCAGCCTCCAAGTCCAGTGCCCGGTCATGGCACCTTACTGACCTTCTATATCTTGTTATCTTCTCCAGAGTTTCTCTTACTCTTTTAGAAAATTTTAGTTCTTCATGCATTTTGTTGATGCCTTTAAGTTTAGATATCATACCTTACTGAATATACTACCCCTTCCTCAACAATGAACGTCCTTTGTGACAAAGGAAAAACAAGTGAAAGCAACCAAAATAATGATCACATCTGAAAGGGCATGGGATAGTTTATCCCTGCCATCCTCCACTTTCTGTCAGAAGACAGCAAGTCATAGCACCAAAGATGTGAAGCAAGGAACACCTTCACAGGCCACCTAGTTCAAGCCCTTCCTTAAAAAAAATAATTACTTGAGATTTGGTTTATTTTTCATTTACATTGACATAGAATGAAGAGTAGCTTTATTCTTTGTTTCCCACAGGGCCTAGGACTGTGTGTATTAGATGCTTAAAAAAAGGTTTGTTGATTGGTTATTGCATTCATTTTTAGATGTTATTCTTACATTCTTACTATGCACTTTTGCTTACTTCATTTTGCATTACTGCAAACAAGTTTTCATGTTTCTTTGAATTCCTCATAGTTATAGTCACTTCTTCCTGCACATTAATATTCCGTTTATATACCACAACTTGTTCAGCCATTCCCTAATCATTAGGTACCCACTTTGCCTCGAGATTTTTACTGCCACAAAAATGGTACTATGAATATTTTGATACTTGTTCTTTCTTTCCCTCCCTCTGTTCTTCCTTCCTTCTTTCCTTTTCTCCTTCCACTTTTTATTTTTCTTTTCTGATTCTTTTACTTCCTCCTCTCTCCTTCCTTACACCATTTCTTTCTTCTCTCCTTTGTTTCTTTTCTCTTTCTTTCTCTCTTTCTTCTCTCCCTCTTTTCTTTTTCCCCATTCCTTTCCTCTATCTTCCTTCCTTCTCTTTTTTCTTCCTTCCTTTTTCCTTCTTTCTTTCTCTCATTTTTTCTTTTCTCTTTCTAATTATCTAGCCCCCTCTTTCTCTCCCCTCTCTCTTTTTTCATCCTTTTCCCCTTCCCTCCCTTCTCTTCTCCTTTCCTTTCTTTTTCTTTTCCTCTCCTTTTCTGTCCTCTCTTCTCCTCCACTCTCCATTCTTCTCTCCCCTCATTTCCCCTCTCCTCTCTTCTTTTCCACTCCCTTTCCCTCTCCTCTCCTCTTCTCTCTTCTCCTCCCCTCCCTTTCACTCCTCTCCATTCTTCTCTCCTCTCTTCTGCTCTCCTCACCTTTCCTGTCCTGTCCTTTCCTTTCATTTTCTGTTCTTCCCTGTCCTGTCCTTTTCCTTCTTGGTGTATATGTCAAGCATGACATCACAGAGTCAAAGGGTATGATGAGTTTTTTGGAATTTTTCACATTTTTCCCTAGTATGATTGAGTCAATCCATTCCCTAAGCATTTTCATTTTGGGATACTTTTTATTTCTTGGTGTCACATATTCTGCAAATACTTAATTGGAAAACATATTTTATGAGTATTCTTTCTTGTTGGCAGAATTTTACTGAGGACACTGACGAAATATTTTATGTAAATACTTGTTTTCACTCCATCATTGTTAATTTATTCCTAGCTCTGAGTAGTATCTGACTGATCAGATATGTGGGGATCAGCAGGTCTATTGGTCTGTGAATTCTTGCAGAGGTACTGTATTTCTAATGTCCTTTTGCAGGACAGAATGTTCTTTTCTATGAAACAAGTTTCCATGTAGTCTTGGCTTGTGTCTACCACATGGCACTCACTGTCATGGGGATTTTAGAGTAAAGAGCTAGCATTAGGACTTAGGGAAGTTGTCCACATACGTTGGCTTTTTTTTTTTCTAAACTAAATATCTAATCTCCATTGAGTTAAGTTTAAGGTAATCAACTTTCCAAAATAAGAAACCTATGAAACATTTTTAGCAGTTTAGCAAGATGTGGTCTTCTCTGTCTACTAGGAAGCACTGCTGGATTTTGCTGTGAGCATCAGACTTAGGGGGTCTCCCAGGTTTGTTCAACCAGAATTGTGCTTGCGACCTGGTTCATGTCAGCCCTTTCTGCTTTTTTGTTCATGGGGCCAGGGAGTCTAGCGAAAGCCAAGGAAAGGGAGCAGAGAGTTTCAAAGGAAATTAGTAATATCTCTACCAGAAAGTGCCTTGGAGCATGTAATGAACCAGTTCAAGAGAAGATGCATGGGGAGAACATGCTGTTTAGTAATAAGAAAACATTAGTACACTCCGCCTACTGTAATGTTGTATTGGTGAATGGTAATTAAATCTATATATCTCCAGCTTGCTTTCTGCAACTAAATCCCTGGAAGTCTTCTGCACTTTGTCTGCTACAGTATGGTCTGTCCTCCATTCCCCTCTGAAAGAAGACTTTGCTTTAGCTGATAACATCTTTTGAATATCCCTGGATGAAATACTAATGCTTCAGTACACTTACTGGTGAAAAAATAAGTATTTTCATTCTTAGAGTATGTTTAATGAGGGAGAGTGGTCTAAAGCCTGGAAAATTTGGACTTACTGGCTATTTGTATCCCATTTCCTCTTTTGGGATGTGTCAAATTCTGGGGCTTCCAGTTTCTTGGGACCTGAAATGAGATCTTTTATTGGGGGTGGGAAGAGAATGGGGAGCAAAGGATAGATTTTTTTTCCCCCAAAGGATAGATTTTACATGAAATTATCTGCATTTTTATTGAGTACATGTGTATGGATGTAACCAATGAAAATAGATGGGTATGTACATATGAAAATAATTAAAGTAATCTGTACCATCATTCCCAAGACAATCTACCTCATGGTATATAGCAGATTCTTTGGTTGCTAAGGATAGTAATGGACCTATGTATATAATTTCTCATTTCTAAGTGAATTGGTAAGAATGCTGGATCTACCTAAGAGAGTGTGGGTTCCAGTCCTGGTTGTACTACTTAATGTATTTGTACCCTTGAACAGTAATAGCTCAGGCATGTCCCTTGGTCACTCTAGAAGATCTTACTTTTCTTATCTATAAAATGAAGAAGTTAGACTGAATGGTCTCTAAATTGTTGTTCAGTTTTTTCGACCCTTTGTGAGCCCGTGGACCACAGCATGCCAACACTGGCCATGGGGTTTTCTTGTAAAAGATACAGAAGCAGTTTGCCATTTCCTTCTCCAACTCATTTTACTGATAAGGAAACTGAGGCAAACAAAGGTTAAGTAACTTGTCCAGGGTCACAAGCCTACTAAGTGTCCGAGGCTAGATTTGAACACCTGTAAGGGTTATGGGATTTAAAGATCTCCCATGCCCCATGGACGTGCTGACATAGCAGAGCAAGAGAAAGCGGTCCTGCGGTTTTCTGAGCCGAGCTAGCGGTCCTGCGGTTTGCTGAGCCGTGCTGACGTAGCAGGAAGGGGTGGAGCAAGAGAAAGTGGAAAGTGAGGAAAAAAAAAAAAGCCAAGCGGCGGTTGCGGTTGTGGCAGCAGCAGAGGCAGCGGCAGCACGAAGCCCTTTTTTGGGAAAAATAAACTTTTTTTTTTTTTGAGTTAGGACTCCTGTTGAGCACTGCCAGGGGCCGGAGCTGCTGGGAGCAGGACTTTTCTGCTAAGGACCCCTGCTGAGCACTGCCAGGGGCCGGAGCTGCTGGGAACACGCTGGGTGGTTGCTGTGAGTGGGGAGAGGAGGACCTTTGCCTGAGGTAGCCTGTTCTGTTTTAAAGGCTTGAGAATGTGGGTGCTTTCTACTTTATCTACCTGTGCCAATGTCATAACTACTCTAATGGCTTTCACTTTCTGGTTTTGGGACTCAGTCTTTTGGTATCTTAATAAATTTTCTAGTTTATTTCCCCAAATGGCAAACCTGACGTATTTTGTGATGGATAATTATATCAGCATATTTGTAATCTCTATAGGCATTGTGAATATGGCATTGCCATATTTCATAACTAATATCCTTAAAGATCTGTGACTTCCCCTACTTCCCTCCCCCTATTTTAGAGATTAGGAAGCTGAGGTCACACAATTAAGAATGTTTTTTTTGTTGTTGTTGTTGCTGTTACTAATACTTTTTAAGACTCTGGGGTTGTGGAAATTTTCTAAAGATTGTCACCTGAGTGATATTTTTAAATGACTGGTTAGTGTAGGATGGAGGCAGTAGTTTGTATTCCTTGTCTCTTTATCTCATCTCTCTAACCGTCTCCCCTTACCACTGTGGAAGAGCGGAATCAGGCAAATGGCAGGAATGCTTATTGAACTCATATATGCTTGGTGCTGTAGGAGAGACAAAGGAGCAGGAGGCACAGTCCTCTAGTTGAATGCCCTCTGGTGATGGTGAAAAATTCAACTGAACAAATATTTACTGGATGCTTGCTGTGGGCACAGAGTGCTTTGGGGGGGGGGTGATCTAACCTAATCTATTCTAGAACAGCACCTCTCAGCAAGCAGCATAGTAGAACAACTAGAAGGCCAGCCTGGGAGTCAGGAAGGACTGGTTTTAAGGCCTGCCTCTGACTTCCTGGCAGGGCGATCCTGGGCAATTTACTCATTTTCTTGGTATTTCCAGGCAGCTTGCTAGGAATTTAGGTTGGAGACCACTTGCCAGATCTGCACACCAGTGAGAGTGGCCCCCCCCCCCCCCAAACCGGAATGTTTCCAGGTCAGTGTTTCTATGCTACACTCTTAAAAATTATTGAGATTCCCAAAGACCTTTTGTTTATGTGAGTTACAGCTATCAGTATTTACTGTTGGAAATTAAAATTGATAAAAAATTTAAATAAATAGTTATTAATTCATTTAAAATAATAATGAAATCGTATGTTAACATAAATAACCACTTTTTATGAAAAATAAGTATGTTTTACAAAACAAAATAATTAGTTTAAAAAGTGGTATTGTTTTATATATTTTTGCAAATCTCTTTAATGTCTGGCTTAATAGAAAATAGCTTCTTCGATCTGCTTTTTGTATTCAGTCTGTTGCAGTATTTTACTAGAAGCCTTACCCAATCTGTCTTTAATCCAATGCCTTCCCTCTGTTAATTATTAACTATCCTGCATGTAGTTTGCTTTGTATATGGTTGTATGTATGTTTTCTTCCCTGTTGATTGTAAACTCCTCGAAGGCAGGGACTGTCTTTTGCATCCTTTTTGTATCCATAGTATTTACCACAGTGCACATAGTCGCCACTTAGTACATCTCTATTGATTGGTTAAAATATATGAAGAAAATCTGGTCTCACCTAACTGTCTAGTTGGAAAAGGGAGGAATATTTTAATAGGCAAATTATGTTGTGGTATGAAAATGGTTTGGGCCTTGTAGACTCCCTGAAAGTATCTCTAGGGATCCCTAGGCATCCTTGGACCACACTTTGAGAACTATTTATTTTTTGGAATAAAAAGGCAAACTGTGGGATTAGTTCTTACCCTCAAGGAGTTTACATTCTACTTCTATGACTCCCTTAGTTAGTAACATTCTCTCCCTCCTCAAATTATCATCTGCATATGTGTCTGTTCACATGTATCTCAGTAGACTATAATCTCTTTAAAGGCAGGGACCTGACCAATTTTTCATTTGATTTATGTTCCCAGCACAGTGTCATGCACATTGTCAGTGGGGTCATAATTAATAATTGCTTGTTGGATGGAATTCAAAAAGGGCTATTCTAAAAGAGAGAGAAAAAATGCCCTCTGTCTTCAAGGAGATGAGGCTTAGATGTAAGTAAAATAATGAAAAGATCAGTCCTAGACAGAATGCAGTGATAATAAAGGGCAAAATACAATGGCATCAAGTAGGAAGATATGTTAGTAAGTAAGTGGCCTGTTTGACAGTAGCTTTATGGGTAGGATTTGTGCATGGGCCCTAGTTTAATAAGGAAGAATGCGTCCAATATACAACAGAGGTGAGAAAAATAAGCAATAAGTTCATGGTTAAGGGCTCTCTACCTCTTTCTCTTTTTTTCTCTCCCTCTTTCCTCCTCCTTTCCTTTCCTCCCCTCCTCCTCCTCATCCCTCTCCATTTCTTCTCCTCTTCTTCCTCCCTCAAAGATGAAATGATGAGTTTTGACCACAGGAATGTCACCAGGCACCCAAAGAATGGATTTTCTAATTTTGGTCTTCACGGCTATTTTAACATTTTGGATCTTGAACTGAGACCCACATAAATTATTTGGATTTGAGGAATTAAGAACTAAATTTATATGTTAAGTCATATTTAGCAAATGAAGATTGAAAAAGATATTTAAGTTTTCATTTAAGCAAAATGTTAGATTTAGTTGTTTATATTGAAAGAATACAAGCCTGAAAATCATGCTTCTTGTGTCTTTTAGATGTAATGGTAAGAGCACCGGGTTTGGAGTCAGAGGACCTGGGTTTAAATCCTGTGTCTGCCTCTTATAACATCTGTGACCTTAGTTAGACAAGTCATTTAAACTCTCTGGGCCTATTTCCTCAACTGCAAAATGATCTGAACAAGATGACTTTAAAGGTCGCTTCTATCTCTAAATCTGTAATTCTTTGATTTCTATTCATTCTTTAAACAAGCATTTACCTGTGTGTTTGAATCGAAAAACATACTGTGTATTAGTCACTACACTGGGTGATGGGAGAGATACAAAGGATGTGGTTCCTGTATTTCAGTTTGCATTCTTGTATAGGTGATAAGAAATTTACACAAATAACTCAACACCAACCAGAATATGTTAAGTACATAAGAGTGAAACAAATGGTGCTGTGAATTTTCATAGAATGTTTAAATCACTTCCTTCCAAAGACATTGGGAAGGACTTCTTGGAAAAGACAGCATTTGAAGTGGACCTTTGAAGGAGGGGTAGAATTTCAATAGGTAGAGATTGGGGGAGGGGAGGGCATAATTCTGGACATAGGAAATGTTAGTTTCTCATCTTTCTCCTACTACCCAAATGTGGGCATCCTCCAAACCTCCATTTCCACCCTCTCGTCTCTGCTTTCTCTAGAGGCAATTCATTATATTTCCATGGCTACAATTTTTATAGCTCTGCACATGACTTCTAAACCTCTGCTGAGATTCAGCTTCCAGATGGACACTTTGATAATTGAATAGTTCCACAACTTAATCAGCTACTGATGGGCATGGCAACCCTTCTGTGTCTTTTTTATTCTGTGTGATTTTCCAGTAGAATGTAAGTTCCTTTAAGACCTGTGTTTTTTTGGTTAAGATA
The DNA here is from genome assembly GCF_028583685.1 of Petaurus breviceps papuanus. Classification (NCBI taxonomy): domain Eukaryota; kingdom Metazoa; phylum Chordata; class Mammalia; order Diprotodontia; family Petauridae; genus Petaurus; species Petaurus breviceps. The sequence continues at coordinate 1,625,236 of NW_027185779.1, read as the reverse complement.
GTGCCTGCCCATAGCAGATGCTTAATAAATATTTGTTGAATTGAACCGAATTGTGATTCTGATTGTCCCGGAGAAGGAGAAATAGATTTTCTTTGCTTGTCTGTCCCCAGAGGACAGAACTAGAATCAATGAATGGAAGTTGTAAAGAGGCAGACTTAGACTTAGTGGAAGAAAATACTTATAAACACTGGAGCTGTCCAAAGAGAGAATGGGAATCCTTAGGAAGTTAAAGATTCCCTCTTGCTGGAGTTATTCAAACCTAAGTTGGATGATTAACTTTTGGTTATGTTGCAGAAGGGATTCTTATTCACATGTGGCTTGGACTAGTTGGTCTATGATGCTATGTGATTCTTGATCTCCATTCTTGGTTGTATGCATACTCAATAATGTATTTTTGCACCACTTCTTGTATACAAGTCATGCTAAAAGAGTGTTCCTTACATTATGCTCAGTATATGTATTTTTTCAATTCCCTTGGGTTATTTATGATATTGATTCTTCTGAAATCCTACTTATCTATCATTCAATGGGGAAACACTTGATCTTAGCCCACAGAGGCTAATTTAAAGAGAAATTTCCCCTTAAATATCCCACCAGCAACCCACATTCAACATATACCAAATAGGACTCCTTATTGTGCCCCCAAACTTTCTCCTTTTCCTGACTTCCCCATTTCTTGTTGATGGCATTGATAGCTTCCTTCTCACTTAGTTTAAGAAGACAGTCATCTTTGATTCTTCCCTCTTCCTCATCTTCTTTGTCCAATAAGTTGCCAATGTCTATGGTTGCACCCATATATTTAGCATCTATCTTTCCTTTGTCGATTTACTTCCCCTACTGCTATCATTACTTCTCACCTGGACTGATGTTATAGTCTCTTCACTGGTCTCCCTGTCTCTACTGTCTTCTCTGTTAAATTTATCTTTTAGATTATGCCATTGTAATCTTCCTAGTGGGCAAATTATATCATGTCATTTCCCTACTCAAAAATTCTTCAGTGCTTTCCCACTCTCTGTAGGAAAAAAAAATGCAGATTCCTCATTGTGGCATTCAAAGCCTTTTCTGATCTGACTTCAACCTCTTGTTCCAGTGTTATTCCATCTTGTTCCTCTTCCCACATTTCATCTAAATTGTTATGAGTTTTTCCCTCATTTTTGCCCTGATGTCTCTTGACCTCATATATTTGCATGTATCATCCCCCATGCCTGGAATGGACTCCCATATATATTTTTATCTGCTGAGTATCTTTCCTTCCATGTAAACCCATTCCCAGTTCTCTTTTCCTTCATGAAGTTTTTCAAGATCCCTTAAGTTAGAGATTGTTTTCCCCTTTCTAAATTTCTTACACTTCTCTGTTTGATCACTTTGGCAAATCATTTTTAACTCCATAGGCCTTGATCTGTTCACCTGTAAAATGAGGAAGTTGAATTATATAGATGGTCTTTCAGTTGTCTTCCAGCTCTGTGATCCTATAAATTTATCATATTCCAGCTTGTAATTATTTATGTGTGAATCTCAACTCAAGAGATTGTAAACTCCTTGAATGCAGGAATTACAAACTTTTCCATCTTTAGTCTTGTAGCCAAGGGTACATTCTTCTCTATTTTGTGCACTGCCCCCCTCCTCAGTTCTGGAACTACAATGAAACAAATTCTGCCTTTATTCTTTGAGAGGATGTATCAAGTTATTCCCTTAGAGTTCCACTCACCAGCCTTACAATATTCAGGATCAGTTTGTATTGTTTCCTTTTTTAGAATGTAAGCTCCTTGAAGTTAAGGGTTATTTTTTCTTTAGTATTTGAACCCCACTCCTTAGCATAGTGTTTGGCACATAGTAAACACTTTCTCATTCGTTCATCTTTGTGGCCACAATGCTTAGCAGACAGTAGGTGGTTGGGAACTTGTGTTGAATTGAACTCAGGGCTTAGTAGAAGCAGAGGCAGAGAGTCATGGAATATGTTCAAGGGAAAGTGAACGAGCCTGTTTGACTGGAGCATTGAGTATGTGACAAAAACTAGTGAGAGAGAACACTGAAATGTAGATTGAATGAGAGATTATAGAGAAATCTTGAATTCCAAGCTAAAGAGTTTGGACGTTATTTTTTTAAAAAATGGGAATCTACAAAAAGGTTATTTAGACTGAGCAAAACAGTAGAATAGGAAGATAAATCAGTCAGAGACTGGTTTGTAAGATGATTTGGAATGAGAGAGAGAGTAGAATGGTTAGGAGGCTGTTTCAACAGTGTAAGTGATCAGAGCCTCCTGCTAGCAGGAGAAATGAAGAAGACATGTATAAATGAGATATTGTAGAGAGAGAATTGGCAGGTTTTGGTTACTGATAAAATCTAGAAGGCTTGGAAGAGGGAGGAGTCGAAGATGACGCCAAGGGAATGATTACGGATGACAAGGAGAACAGAGATGACATTAATAGAAATAAAGAAGTTGGGAAAGAGAGCATATTTTAGATGAGTGATAATGAGTCCAGTTTTAGACATTTTGAGCTTGAGATTTTATTGGTACATTGAAGCCAAGCTTCCCAGGAGGTGGTGGTACGTGATAATCTGAAGTTCAGGTAAGAGGTCAGGGTGGGAGATGAAGATTTGGGAATCACAGAATAATAAGAAGAGACATTAGAAGTCATTTACATACAATCCCTTCTTTTTCACATGAGGAAATTATGGCCTATAGAGGTGAAGTAATGTATTCAAGGTCTGAAATGTGATAGAGGTAATATAGGTGATACAGTCGATAGATCTCTGAGCCTGGAGTCAGGAAGATTTGAGTTCAAATTTGGCCTCAGACATTTACTAGCTGGGTGACTCTGGGCAAGTCACTTAACCCCATTTGCCTCAGTTTCTTCATCTGCAAAGTGAGCTGGGGAAGGAAATGGCAAAGCACTCCAGTATCTTTGCCAAGAAAACCCCAAATGGGGTCAAGGAGAGTAGACTGAACAACAACTACAATGACAACAATATTTGGAGACATGGAAGTTGAAGAGATTACTGAGGGAATGAGTATATAAAGACAGAGGTTTAGAGAGCCATGTACTGAGTTTGGAAGAATGCCTATATAATTCAAGTCAAAACCATTCCTGATGATTCCAGTTACTAGTGCCTTCCCCCCTTAAAAAATTAATATGCATTAATTTTGTGTGTATATTGTATATGTTTATGTTGCATATATACATTTTATTTATCTTGATGAAATGGAATCTCTCCAAGGTCTGTTTCATATTTGTCTTTGCCTCCCCATTTCCTAGTACAATGTCTGGCACATGGTAAATGCTTAATAAATATTTATTGATTGATGCATCATAAGCCAGTAGGAGGCAAAAAATAAAAGAAAAGGGGCATGAATATGAAGCATTACAGAAACAAAGGGAAGACAGTGTCCAGGAGTGGGTGATCCAGAATGTTTAATGCTCCAGAGTGGTCCAGAAAGATGAATGCTTGAGAAAAAAAATTCCCCTGGATTCAATGAACAGATAACATTTTTAGAGATCAGTTTAAGTAGATTTGGGGAGTCAGACAACTTTCAAAGAGCTGGAGTAATGAATAGGAAGGAGGAGATGTAGATTAGTCTTTTAAGGACCTTGTCTCCAAAAATGATAAAGAAAATGGAACAGCAACTTGAGAGAGTAACAGGGTTCCCTGACCTAGGAGAGAACTAAGCATGTGTGTAGGAAGAAGAGAAAGTAGCAACGAGGAGAGAGATTGCAAGGGAAAAAAGGGATGTGGCATAGATGCAAATACCTTTGGATTGGATGGCAGGAAACTTGTGTTCTAACATCTGTCTCTCTGTCTCTTATATGTGGTGAGAATCTTCATCTCTGATTGTGTTTCCTCAGTTATAAAATGAGGGGGTTGAACTAGATTTCTAGTTTCTTCTATCTATATAAACCTATGTATGGTGGGAAGGAGATCCTGGAGGTGGCAGGAGGAGTTTGCTCATGGGAGCAAGGTAAAGGAGCTATGACCAGGAAGGGAGAACCACCTTTTCCTTCTGACCCAGGAGAGAAGTGGGGATATAAGTTTTCATTATTTTCCTTCTCACTTTTGTTAGTTTATTCATTCTAGCATATATGGCTTTACCTAAGACATTTACAGACTTTTTTGTGAGTGGGGATTTTAGAAACCAAAGCAAAATCTTTGTTTTGTTTCCTCAAAACATAAACCTTCTATATACATCAACTAGGACAAAATCTGGGTTTGCTTCAACTCACTTCTTGATTTAAGCAGAAAAGAATGAAAATGACAAGATAAAAGACTTTTATCTTTTTATGTATGTGTGTGAAAGATAATCTTTTACCATGGATTATGAAGACAATAAATAAAAAGCCGGAACCTGTTCTTCAAACAGTACTCTAAAGTTTTCTTTGAAGGAAGGGATTCCTGAATTCTAAAGCATATTACTTTAGCATTGGACTAGGTGGGTTGTTTTTTTTTTTTAAGTAATAGTTGTTTAAGATTCTGAAGAATATAAAGTGTAAGAATTCAACAGCCTAAATTCAAGAAAGGGAACAATAATTTTATCTTTTGTGTGTGAATAGAGGTCATTATGTGTATTATGCAGTATAAGTTGTAGTCTTTTTATATCAAATGGTCCTACAGTTGTTTGAAAGGATTCTAAATGTTTTCATGTCAATTGAATTATTTGTCTATTTGGCATTTGAAAAAGATGAAAACTTTGAGTGTCTGCCTAAGTGAATGACTTTCATGCCCTGTCTTTAAGAATGCATGTATTTAGAATTCCAAATTATTTTTTTCACTGTTAACCAAAGAGATCAACAAAGCTAAGCTTCAGTGGGCCCAGATGAATTGTGTGGATAAGTAAGGTCCTCTGCCATCCCCTCTTCTCAGTGCCAGATTGGGTTGTGGGGATGGTCATTGGCCAGTGATACTGAGAAGGATAACAGTTGAACACCAGAGAAGATTCTTTCCATCTATTCTCAGGACCTGATGATTTCTTGGGTCTCTTCCAACTTTGAATTTATGATTCTATGGTTCTTCTTCTCTGGCACTTGCTTTTAGGAACCTGGAGGGAGAGACACAGAAAGGGAAAGAAAGAGGAGGAAGAAATAGGGGAAAGTAGAAAGAAAAAAAAGGGAGGGAGGAGAAAAAGGAGGAAGAAGAGTGAGGAAAGGAAGGGGGAGAGGAGGAGAGTGAAGAGTGGAGAAGGTGAAAGAGATGAAGGAGCAGAGAGAGGAGAAGGAGACTGAGAAGAAAGAGGGAGAAGGAAGGGGAGAAAAAAAGGTAAGGAAGAGGAGAAGGGAAAGGAGAGAAAAAAAAAGAGGAATAAGGCTGGTGTTTGATTACAAGGGATGTAACCCTTTTCTTCTTGAGATGTTTCTGTTATGTATCAAGGCAAACCACAGATTGAGTCCTACGAAACTTCCTGTGCTCCTTTGTAAGATTTCACACTCCAAAATTCTTGGGGGGACCTTATACCAAGCATAGCATGGTTCTCTAGGCATGCTATCACAAACAACTTTGAAAAGTTTAGTGCCCTGGAGGACATCTTATTTTATATGGCAGTTTGGTTATTGCTTTCCTCCTAAGACCTTGAGTTCATTGAAAACAGAAACTTTTTGGGGGGGTCTTTTTTTGTATCTCTTATGTGTGGTACTTAATAAATGCTTATTGATTCGATTTCAGCATTTTTAGGATGGAGGGGGATGGGGCAATGATTCCTACAATTCAGTGAAAGAAATCATTACTCAAAAAAGAGAGAAGGCTAATGCTGAGTGATAACTCAAATACCTTGGAGCAGGGATGGGGAACCCATGGCCTGGGAAGTTACATGTGGCCTTCTAGGTCCAGATTCATTCCCTTCCCCCACCCCCCGCCACCCACCCCCACTGGGGGGACAAGCAGTTCAGTATACGTTGTACATGTGTGGCTAATGCAAAACAATAACATAGTAGATGTATTGTAAAGACTGACTATTTTTCCCTCTCTCCTATCCCACCTCCCACTTGTTCTATTCTCTACTTTGATCCTGTCCCTTTTCAAAAGTGGGTGCTTCCAACTTCCCTCCCCCCCAGCCTGCCCTCCCTTCCATCATCCCCCCTCACATCCCCTTCCCCCCCTATTCTCCTGGAGGGTGAGATCCCCTATTTAGTGTGTATTTCCCTCCCTTCTCAAGCCAGATTCAATAGGAATAAGGTTGACCTATTCCCTTGTGCCTTCCTATTCTTCCCCTCCATTGTAACCATTTTCCCTTGCCTCTTCTGTATGAGATAGTTTGCCCCACTCTGTCTCTCCCCATCTCCTCTCATTATATTCCTCTCACCTCTTAATTTCACCTTTTAAGTATCATCCCTTCCTGTTAAATTGGTCCCGTGCCCTCTATGTATACCTGTAAACGTATATACACACATTCACATATGTATTCATATGCCCCCATACCCTCATATATTTCTAATCCCTTCAACTACTGAGAAAAGTTTCATAGGTTACAATTATTGTTTTTCCATGTAGGAATGTTAATAGTTCAACTTTGGCCAGGTGGCTCAGCGAGCAAGAGCACCGGCTCCAGTGCCGGGATGATCCGGATCAAATCCAGGCCCAGACACCCAGCACCACACCCAGAAACAATAACTGGCCATGCAACCCCGAACAAGCCACTCAACCCCGATTGCTTAAAAAAAAAATAGTTCAACTTTGATAAGTTCCTTATGATTTCTTTTCCCTGTTTACCTTCTCATGCTTCTCTTGCTTCTTGTATCTGAATGTCAAATTTTCTATTCAACTCTGGTTTTTTCAGCAAGAATGCTTGAAAGTCCTGTATTCCACTGAATGACCATATTTTCCCCTGAAACATGATACTCAGTTTTGCTGGGTAGGTGACTCTTGGTTTTAATCCCAGCTCCCTTGACCTCTGGAATATCACATTCCAGGCCCTTCAATCCCTCAGTGTAGAAGCTGCCAGATTCTGCGTTATCCTGATTGTGTTTCCACAATATTCAAATTGTTTCTTCCTGGCTGCTTGTAATATTCTCTCCTTAATCTGGGAATTCCGGAACCTGGCTATAATATTCCTAGGAGTTTTCTTTTTGGGATCTTTTTCAGGAGGTGATCGGTGGATTCTTTCAACCTCTATTTTGCCCTCTGGTTCTAAAACATCAGGGCAGTTTTATTTGAGAACTTCCTGGAGGATGCTTTCCAGGCTCTTACTTTGGTCATGGCTCTCAGGCAGTCCAATAATTTTTAAATTATCTCTCCTGGATCTATTTTCCAGGTCAGTGGTTTTTCCCATGAGATATTTCACATTGCCTTCTATTCTTTCATTTGTTTGGATCTGTTTAACAGCATCTTGATTTCTCATAAAGTCATTAGCTTCCATTTGCTCCAATCTAATTCTGAAGCAATGATTCTCCTCAGTGAGCTTTCGAGATTCTTTTTCCATCTGGCAAATTCGACTTTTTAAGGCATTCTTCTCTTCATTGCCTTTTTGAGCCTCCTTTGCCATTTGAGTCAGTCTGTTTTTTAAGGTATTATTTTCTTCAGTCAGGCTGTTGACTCTCATTTCATAATTTTCTTGCATTTTTCTCATTTCTCTTCCCAATTTTTCCTCCACTTCTCTTATCTGCTTCTTAAGGTCCTCTATGGCCTGTAACCAGCTTGTATTTTCCTTTGAAGCTTTTGGTGCAGGAGTTCTGACTTCACTGTTTTCCTCCTGTTCCATGCCTTGCTCCTTCTTATCCCCAAAATAGGAGTGTAATGTTGGAATCTTCTGTCTGCTTTGCTTCCTTTGCCTGCTCATTTTGCCACTCAATGATTTGACTTTTGGGCTTTTTGCCACAGTAGGACTGTGCCACCAGACAGGGGAGTTTTCGTCCCAAACGCTGGGGTTTTCTCAGCTGCCTGAGGTATTAGATGGGTGCCCTCTCTGAGGTCTCCACACACTCTGGCAAGCTGGACACACACCCCAGGACCTCCACCCTAGACTGCAATCCAGATCCAAGCAGGTTAAAGCCAGAGCGATTGCCCCTCAGACTGGTGCTTGGTCCCCCTACACTCTGCAGGCCAGGAGCTGAAGCCACCACGTGGCACTGGCTGGATGGCTGTGCTGGCATCTCAGCTGTTTCTCGCTCCGGGGGAAAAACCACGCACTCCCACTTCCTGGGTCCCAAAGTCCAGACTGCACTGGCCTCTCACCTTGTCCTTCGCATCTATGTATTGATAAATCTGTTAAAGGCCACAGCTGCTGCTGATCTGGAGTCCCTCTGGCTGGCGGCTGGTCAGGCCTGCCCCAGGGCTAAAGCCTCGGCGTGGGGCTGGGCTTGGCTCCCAGAGCGCTGCGCTGGCCGGCCGATTCCTGCGGGCCTGCCGGGCTGTCCTCAGCAGGAGGTTAGCTACTCTGTGTCATTTTGTGGGTTCTGCAGCTCCAAAGTTTGTTTAGAGTCCCCTTTTTACATGGATTGGGGAGGGTGGAAGCCGGAGCCGCGGGAAGGTCATGCTTCTACTCCACCATCTTGGCTCCGCCCCCTGTAACCGAAGGTATCCTTTTATTAAGAGGATTTGTTCTATGAAGTTTGGATTCAGTTGAAGGGTCACACTTGGGGTCTTAGAGGGCCAAATGTGGCCTCTAGGCCCCACCCCTGCTGGCCTGGAGAATTGATTTTCCTTTTCACAGAATCTGTAGAATGTAATCATTTCACTTCAAGAAACATCTACTATGTATGGCCTCTAGGTGATACAGTGGATAGAGCACCAGCCCTGGAGTCAGGATGACCTGAATTCAAAATCTCCCTCAGACATTTACTAGCTGTGTGACCCTGGGCAAGTCACTTAACCTTGATTGCCTCAAAAAAGAAAAGAAAAGAAAGGGAAAGAAAAGAAAAGAAAAGGAAAAGAAAAGAAAAGAGAAAAAGGAAGGGAAGGGAAGGAAAATCTACTATGTATTGGCAGCTAGTGGTATAGTGGATAGAGAGCTAGACATGAAATCAAGAAGAAGTAAGTTCAGATCCTACCTCAGAAAATTTCTAGCTGTGTGACTTTGAGCAAATCATTTAACCTTTCTCAGTTTTTTAAAAAATTATTTGTATAGTGGGCATTATAATAGTGCCTTCTTACTTTGCATGGGTGTTGTGAGGATCAAAGAAGGTAGCATGTAAATTGCTTTACAAACCTTAAAATGTTGTATAAGTGTGATTTTAAGATGTTCTCTAGGCAGTGGAGATACAAAGATAAGACCTCTTTGGGGAGTTTCATTCAACTTGGAGATACTTGGACACAGAAAAATAAATAGACAATCATTGTAGGAGGAAGGAAGAACTGACATCAATGGCATTAGGTAAGGCTCCATCAAGGAAGTTACATCTGAACTGAACCTTGAAAGAAGAGGTGGTTTCTAAGAGGGGGCACATTCCAGGTAATGGGGACAACTTGTGTAAGTGAATGAGGGTGGGGGACAGAATGTTAAGTTTGGAGATTAGCTCCAGTTCCAGTTTGGCTGGAGCATGGAGTACGTGAAGGGAGATAGTAGTAATTGAGTCTTAGAGCCAGATTATATCAGGTTAAATAGTATTTTATCCTCAAGGCATTCAGGGGCTCCTCAATGCTTTTGAGCAGGAGAGGATATATTTATTTTTATTTAATTTTAGCCTAAATAGAGCAATAGAGAGATGCTTGATGAACATATGCAACATAACTATCAGCTATTAATTAAAAGGAACGAAATAGTCTAAAAAGTATCAGCAAAGATATGTATGGCCAGAAAAGGACAGGGACCTGCTTATGTGGGAAAAGATGGGTAAGAAAAGATGCATTTTGTGTTAGTTCCTATATAGCAGACCTAGAAGAAGATTCCTAGTTCATTTGTTGGATATCTTGTAGAAGATATGGACAGGGAGTGGCTAGGTGGGGCAGTGAGTAAAGCCCAGCCCTGGAGTCAGGAGGACCTGAGTTCGGTTCTGGCCTCAGACACTTAACACCCACACACAAAAAACTAGCCGTGTAGCCTTGGGCAAGTTACTTAACCCCAATTGCCCTCCAAAAGGAAAAAAAAAAGATATGCAGTAATCATACAGGATTATAAGGTTGGGGTGGGTTATAATCTTTACCTTTGGAGGTAGGAGCTCCATCAGCTAGGTGACCCAGTGGATAGAGTATTAGACTTGGATAGGGAAGACCAGAGGTCCTGCCTCAGGCAATTATTATCTGTGGGACCCTGGGATAGGCACTTAATCTCTTTAACAGTCAAAGTTTCCTTATCTGTAAAACTGGGATAATAATATCCCCTACCTCTCTAGAGCTGTTGTAAGGACCAAATAAGATAACATATCTAAGACACTTAGTAAATCTTAACTATTTTATAGCTCAGGTGGTATAGTAGATAGAAGTAGATAGAGCACTGAGCTTGGAATATCATATTCTGGAGTTCAAATCCAGCCTCAGATACTTCACTAGCTGTGTGACCCTTGGTAAGTCACTTAACCCTGTTTGTCTCAATTTCCTCATCTGTAAAATGAGCTTTTGGAGAAGGAAGTGACCAAGTGCACCAGAATCTTCACCAAGAAAATCCCAAATGGAGTCAAGAAAAGTCTGACATGACTGAACCAACAATAATATGTCTGTACTGCCCACAATGTCAGCCACACATAACACATAAGACTGGAGAGTCTGGATGTCCTCCATTATCCCTATTGTCTTGGAGTCCTACTGTCTAGTGTTTCCATATACATTCCTCAGTAGAAACTGATTAGTTGGTCATATTATTGTGTGGCTACCCTTTATCCACTTTATAAAGGAATATTATTTACTGCTTTCTTAACTGTGTGCTGCTTAGGAGTCAGGAAGCCCTGGGCTCAAATCTAGCCTCCAATCTAGCTGGGTGACCCCAGGCAATTCACAGAACTTCAGCTTCCTCATCTGTAAACTGGAGATCGCGGGAGCATTTACCTGTCAGGGTTGTTTTGAGCCTCAAAGGAGATGTGTAGCATGCTCTGCTAACCATAGAGTGCTATAGAAATGCCAGCTGTTGTCATTATCACCCTTTATGAAAGTCAGGATGCATCTCTTTATTAACTTTCTCCAAAATAAATGGATGAACAAGATGATCTACAAGGTCCCTTCTGTCTTGAAAAGTCTCTGATTATATGGCTCTAATCCCACTTTATAAAAATGTTGCAAGGAAGCTAATTAATGTTTGCGGAGTGCTTAGTGACTGTCTAATGAGAAGATACTGATATGGTGGTGGTGGTGATTTGGATGAATAGATAGTTGGGTTTTTTTTGGTTCTGTTACAACTTATTACACTCATATTTTCTAGGATAAATTGCTCTCTGGTGGCATATATTTTGATTGGATTAGAAACTAAGAAAAGGGTCACTAAGGTGACCATGAAGACCAGGAACCATTCCTTCTACTAAGTTGGTTTAGTGAAGATAACCCTCAAGACTTGAGACTGAGTCTGGTTTCTGGTAGTTGTGGTATGATAAACCACTTAATATAGTCCTCAACTTCCTCATCTGTGAAATGGGAATACTGATGCTTGTGCCTCTTATTTCAACAGGTCATTGAAAGAGAAGCACTTTTATATACTGAAAAACTCTATAAATGTTAATTATTATTAAGATACCACATTGAGGGCTTAAAAAAATATATTCATTTCTCATAATGAATCTTCTTTGCAGCATTCCTGGGGAGGCAACATGTTATAGCTTGCCTGGGAGACAAGACAGGTTCAAGTTGTATTCCCACTTGATAGCTTTGTAATATCAAGCAGGTCAATTAAAGTGTCCTGATTCTTAGTTTCCTCATCTATACAATTAGTGGATTGAACTCGATCATCCCTAAGGTCCCTTCCATCCTAAACATGTTATAATCCTGTGAGTCAGGAAAGGCAGATATTTTTTTCTCCTTATTTAAAAATAATGCATGATAAGGTATTTATTACCTGCTTATTATTTTCCAGTTACCGAGAGTTTAAGTGCTTTATCCATTTCCAAATGAGCTCATGGTCAGGCCTGGTCATCAGAGGTTAAGCCTAGTGTTCTTCTGCTAGACCATACTACTTCCTTCTGAGACCTAGCTGAACCTTTGCTCGGGATCCTCGAGGAATGAACACTCCATGTGCCACCAGAAGCAATAACATTACTTCTCTGATAGCCTAGGGAACAGGACACCTCTTGAACATGTGTTGCCTGTAGTTCTCTATTTTTTTAAATTAAAAAAAAATTATTCACTTAGAAAAAAACTATTTTTTCCTCTTTTATCTCAACTCTCTTAATTGAGAAAAAAAGAAAAACAAAACCTGTTACAAACATGTAGTGAAACAAAACAAATGGCATCGACCATGTCCAAATAGGTCTATATCATCTATATATCTAATTCTGAACTCTGAACCCTCAATCCTTTACCTCTCTTTCAGGAGGTGGGTATCATGTTTCATTATGAGTCTTCTGGAATCATGTTGATCCTTATGTTAACTGGAGTTCTTATTTTTTTTAAGTTGTTTTTCTTTACTATATTGTCATATAAATTTTTCTTTCAATTCTACTCACTTCACTCTGAATCAGTTCATATAATTCTTCCCAGGTTTCACTGAAACCATCCCCTTCATTATTTCTTATAGTACATTAGTATTGTATCACATTTATATATCATAATTAGTTTTGCCGTTCCCCAATTGATGGATACCTCTTGAGTTTCCAATTCTTTGACACCGCAGAAAGAGCTATAAATATTTTTGCACATCCTTAGTTCCCCCTTCCCCCACCTTGGGACTAATTCCTCTCTTAATCTACCCTCTCTCTAATTTCACCTTCTCCCTTACACACTTTCTCTCCTTTTTGCCCTATAGAGTGAAATGTATTTCTTTACCATACTCTGTGTGTGTGTGTGTGTGAGAGAGAGAGAAATAGAGAGACAAAGAGAGTGTTCTCTCCTTTTACCAGTTCAGATGGGAGTGAGGTTCAGCTACTCCCCTCAGCCCCTTCTTGTTTGTTTAAATGTCTTCTTGCCCACCTTGATCTGTTGCTTATTTTCAAAGGTACTGCTAAGATCAGGCTACCTACTTGTGCTACTAATCCAGACAATTATGCAGATATATTTATTAATGAGTGAAGAAATTCTCTTCCTTTGCATTCATAAGCAACTATTTAAAGGACTTTTGATTTTGGAATTTCTAGTATGGGAACTTATCCACCAATCTTTCTGTGATTTAGCAGATAAATCATAGGGTTGCCTGAAATACACAGAGATTAAAGCATTGTTCAGGGTCACTCAGCTAGTGTCAGAGGCAGGACTCAATCCCAGGTCTTTGGGCCTCCAGTCCCAAGACTCTATCGTCTGTGCCATTTTTCCTCTTTTCTGAATTGATAACAGGCTATTAAATTAATTTCATAGGTACACATTCAGTAGTGGAGATATTTCTGAAGAGTTGGGGGTCAGTTGTGTTTTTTGTAAGTTAGATCATACTGGAAATGTACTCTGGGAGTGTTCAACATACATGATAAACACTTGTAGGCATGTGATAATGCTTATTCACTGACTGATTGAAAGGCTTCCTATAGCTAATTTCTTTGTAAAGTGAACAATTGCCATCTAATTTACCTTTCATGTAACTTTTCCACTTCAGCAAATCTGTACATCCAAAGTAAAATGACCTAAAATCACCATCTTCTCCCTATAGTTTAAGTGCCCTTTGTTCTAATCTTGATATTTCAGTTTGGAATCCAATGTCTTTGTCCTGAGTTCTTTGTAACATTTTTTCGTGTGACAACACCATAGTGCATCTTTCTCTTTAGGAAACTCTTCTCTGCTCTCTCTAGAAATATAGTCTGGTTGATTGGCAATTAGATTGTTTCCCACATGTGGATTTTTCTTTTTTTTCCCTAGGTTCTCACAGTAGAGAAAGATGATCACTCCTCTCATCTTCCTTTTGATGGGTATACTTCATCTTTTATCTTCATGTTCTGGGAGGGCTGTGTTTGAAGATGTTGGCCCCTTGAAGATATTTGGAAAAATAAAGGAAGAAATAGCAGGCTACCAAGAAGTTGCTAAGGCCATTGTAGATCTTGCTGTGTGTGGCAAAGCCCAGAACAGATCCTATGAGAGACTGGCACTTTTGGTTGACACTGTTGGACCTAGACTGAGTGGCTCCAAAAATCTAGAAGAGGCCATCCAAATTATGTACCGGAACCTGGTAGATGATGGTTTGGAGAATGTTCATCTGGAACCTGTCAAAGTGCCCCACTGGGAAAGGGGGCAGGAGTCTGCGGTGATGCTAGAGCCCAGAAACCATTCAATGTCCATTTTAGGTCTTGGGAGCAGTGTTGGGACCCCCCCAGAAGGTATGTTTTGCTTCTCCTGAATAATTTTGTATGGCTTCTTTTTTAAAAAAATTTAATTTATTTATTTTTAGTTTTCAACATTCATTTCCACAAGATTTTGAGTTACAATTTTTTCTCTCCCTGTCTTTCCCCTACCCACCCACGCCAAAATATCAAGCCTACTGAATACCCCTTCCCCCAATCTGTTCTCTCTTATATCCTCCCCCTTTGTACCCCTAACTTTCTAGTAAGGCAAGATGGGTTTCTATATCCAAGTACTTGTATATCATATTTCCCAGTTGCATGTAAAAAAACAATATTTCAACATTTGTTTTTAAAACTTTGAGTTCCAGATTTTTTTTCCCTTCTTCCCTCCTCACTCACCCCTACTGGGAAGATAAGCAATTCAAAATAGATTGTATATGTGTAGTTACACAAATCATTTCCATAGTAGTTATATTTTGGAAGACTAACTATATTTCTCTCCATCCTATCCCACCCCCCACTTATTCTATTTTCTCCTTTGACCCTATCCCTTTTAAAAAATGTTTGCTTCTAACTACCCTCTCCCCCAATCTGCCCTCCCTTCTATCATCTCCCCTCTTATCCCTAACCCCCCTATTTTCTTATAGGGTAAGATACCCAGTTGAGTGTGTGTTATTTCCTCCTTAGGCCAAATTCAATGAGAATCAGGTTGTCCTATTCCCTTTCACCTTCCTGCTCATCCCTTCTATTGTAATAGTTTTCCCTTGTCTCTCTCTTTTTTTTTTACCCTCTGAATGGTCGCTTGGTCCCTCTATAATCTGCAGCCCAGGAGCACAGGAAACAGCCACATGGCAGCAGCTGCAGCCACTGAGCCTCCTCTGCTTCTTGATCTTGGGGCAGCAGCCAGACCATGCTCCCCCTGTTTGAACAAAGTTCCACACTGACCTTTGTCTTTGGCATTTGTGGATTGAGAAGTATGGAAATGGCTACAGCTGCTAGTGATTTGCTCTTGGGAAGTTTGAAATCCCCCTCCAGCCTCAGTTGGTCAGGGCCACCCTGGGGCTAACACCACAAGCTCACTGAGGGGCTGGCCTCAGCTTCCAACAAGTTGCAATGGATCCTTCCTGCCTGGCTTCCTTCAGTGAGAGATTTGTTTCTCTCTGTCACTTTGTGGGTTCTGTAGCTCTAAAGTTTGTTTAGAGTAATTTTTTACATATATTGGAGGTGGTGGAAGCTGGAGCCACACAGAAGTCCTGTTTCTACTCCGCCATCTTGGCTCTGCCCCAAGATCCAGAATCAGGAAGCATGGTCTCTTTGTCTTGAAGAGAATCCTTGAGTCACAGTGTCCTTGGTTTATTTTTTCCTAACAGAAGTTCCAAAGTCCTCCAAGGGTTCCCTATGAAAGGTTCATTTGTCGATTCCACTGAGCAAAGATGAATTATTTCAAGTCACAGAAACTGTTGTTCATCCTTCATTCCAGAAGCAGACCATGACGTCAGGGAGGTGATTCCATGACATTCTAGTGAATTTGATTTAAGTGAGGGAGGGCTGTGCAAAGTGATGCCTCCCAAACAAATGAATGATGAAAAATATTGGAATTTATTTCACATCTGGAGCAGGGAAGGTGGATCTGGAAGTTGCTTCCTGTCCCCCAATTCCATTGAACAAATCTCATGGATCCCTGGACGGCTGTCTTCATCATGCCATTGTGTCAACTACTTCTAGGTTTTTGTTTTTGTTGTTTCCTATCCTCTTCCTGCATTTCTTTTCCAAAATGAAACTTCTGTTAATAATGGTACTATCGATGATGATGATTAATGGATGACATCTACCTAATACAGTACAATTCAGAGTTCTTTCCATGATGAAGCTCCTACTTCCAGATGAAGTAAGTTCCAGGAAGGGCTCATTTTACTCATGTCTTTTTATCCGTAGTATTTAGCATGATCCCTGGCACATTGTAGGCAATTAATACATACATGTTAGTTACTTGCTATGTTGGATTGATAAATGCTTGTTAATTTATTGATTGATGATCTCATTTGATCTTCAAAACCATGTTGTAAACTCAACATGCTGTTAATAATCATCAAGCATTTGTTAAGATCATAAGTATAGGTGTTATTACTCCATTTTGCAGAGAAAGAAACTGAGGCACAAAGTAGTCAAGTTACTTGTTGAAGTGGTAACCATGGGAATTGAATGCAGGTCTTGACTCCAAAATCTAATCCTTTTTGTGGTACCCCACAGTTACTTTTGGATAATAGCAAGTTTATTTATTTCTCATTTTAATCTGTTTCATTGGTTACCTTTGTCTTTGCTTCATAGTCAGTTAAACATGACTTTAGTTATTGAAGTACCTGCATTTGGTTGTATAAATCATGCAGTTTTTGACATATGAAAATATTGGAGTTATCAATTACCCTTCGAATCTTTTTAGACATATAACTAATGGAAGTCTAAGAAGGATATAATTAATTCTAGGTAAACTTAATGTACACAGTTTATTAATAATAGATATAATGAATTAAATGGTTAGATTAAAGGAACTAATTGACTTTATGTAACCTGAAGCCTCAAACATCTGGAATTTTCAGGCTGGAATATGTATTTCTTGCAGCAGATGATACTGTAAAACATGAAGATTAGGAATCTCCTGTAAACTAATCAAAGCTGTCATTTGACCTGGGAGCCTTTATTGTCTCTCATATGGATCAGATAGAGGGCCTATGAAAATGAATGCTTTTCCATGAGTATCTTAAGACTACTTTGACCCATCTCCTCATTTTTGGGGGGTTGAAAGTAGGTCCACATTTGGCAAGCAACTAGATTTAATTCAGTGCAATAAACATTTAACACCTACTCTGTGCAGTGGAACATGCTTGGTCATGGAAATATGAAGATAAAAAGTAATTGCTCTTCACCACCAGGCATTGCTAATGTTGATCTCTGGGGGTTGGGGAAGGCAGTACAGGGAAATGAAACCGAACTAGGTTTGGAAACAGTCTTTAAAAGACTCTCAGTGGGGTTGCCTACTGACTTGAGGGCTTGCCACAGAACTGGGTGGTTCTTTGCATTCTTTCTCTAGTCCTAAAGATTTTTTCACACTGAATTCTGTTGCATGGCTTATTCACTCAGTGTGAAAAGGACAATTTGGAGAAAGAGCATATACATACATCACTTGGCTCCGCTTAACATATGGAGAATTCTGGTTTCTGAAGAATTCATTGAGGATGTTAACAGAAAAAATCTTAATTTAAATCTGTTTGAGACAGTCACTCATATTACATGTAATGTCAAGTCAGGTTATGTTTATTAAAGGCCTGATATCAACCCTCATTTATAAAATAGTTTGAGATTGGCAAAATTCTTTCTTCATAATCACCATTAGGGGTTGGTCATGCCAGCATTTTTATCCCCATTTATCAGATAAGAAAGCTGAGACTCTGAGGGACTATTCATTTCTTGACCTATGACCACTTAGTTAATAAATAACAAACGAGGGATTTGAGTCTTTGTGTCTTGACTCTATGTTTTCATTCTGTCCACAATACCAGGCCACTTCTCATGCACTGTACAGAAATAAGTAAATGAACACACACATAAATATATATGACTATATGTTCATAGGTGTATGTATTTAGTAGTAATACTGTCAATTGCAGAGCAGGTATTGAACTGATTTTCATCAGTAAAAGATTTTTCTTTGGAGTTCCTTAGTACCAATGAAATCAGTGGTTCAGGCCAAAAAAAAATTGTTTGCCTGTGTATACACACACACACACACACACACACACACACACACACACACACCAGTTGGAGTTTTGTTACCCTTTGGATGCTTTTATAGCTTCCAAACAGCTCTGACAAGTTGGAGAGAATACCTGTATGAGATTGGCAGAACATCTGCTCATTTAGAGTGGGAGAAAAAGATCTAATTTAAATGAAGGTCTTAGAAGACCCTTTCTTATTAAAAAATATCTTCCCTGAACATTCTGATTTCATAGACACTGGTTTCTTCTACTACGAATTCTTGCCACAAAATCTCATCTGGGCCCTTACTATTGTTGCTCTGCTCTTAGTCTGTACTTGTAGCTTTTTTATTCTTTTGTTGATCACATTCTCTATTATGTCAATTTAATTCAGGCAGCTGGATGGTACAGAGGCAGATAGGTGACACTACTTACAGTCAGGAAGATCCGAGTTCAAACCCAACCCTCAACACTTAGTTACAGTGAGACTGGGCAAGTCACTTAACCTTTCTCTGCCTCAATTTCCTCAACTGTAAAATGGGGATAATAACAGCACCTGTTTCTCAAGGTTGTTGTGAGGATCAAATGAGATTATTTGTAAAGGGTTTAGTATAGTGCCTAGCACATAGTAGGCACTTATATAAATGCTCATTCCCTTTTACAAATCAACAGATGTTGATTAAATTCCTATGAAGTACAAAACAGTGTGCCTGCTGTATGTGGGCCTGGGAGTCCAAAGAATAATCAGGAGGCCATTATAATAATCCAGACAAGAGGTGATAGGGGTGTCGATTAGGGATGGTGGCTGTGGGAGTGAGAAGATGATGAGAAAGGGGGTGATAGAAGGGATGAGTCAGGAATAGCCAGGCTATGATGAACCTATGGGAGTGTAAGAATGGTCTTGACACCAACATGAATAAGCCACCTTGGAGAGGTAGGATTTAGAAAAAACATGATCAGTTTCATTTTGGGGTATGTTGAGTTTGAGATGCCTATGGGACATTCTAGTGGAAATGTCCAGCAGTAAGTTGGAATTAAAGAAAGACTAGGGCCATATATGTGGATTTGGAAGTCGTCTCTATAGAGAAGATAATTGAACACAAGGGAACAATCACAATTGTTCTGCCACAAAGGCAGAGGGTAGAAAGAGATAAGGGTGTAGTACATTTTGGGGAAGATACCCAAATAAATTGGCAGGTGCAAAGTGATGGTCCAACAAAAGAGACTGAGAAAGAATGGTCTGTTTGGTAGGAGGAGAGCCAGAAAGAACATTATTGTAGGAAAGAATAGTCAGTGGGAGGGGATTGTTGACATGTAAAAAGCTACAAAGTACTGAAGGAGAATAAGAATTAAGAAAAAACTCCCACTGGATTTGGTGGTTAAATTATAGGTAATCTTGGAGAGAGAAATTTTAGTCAATTGATTGCATTGGAAGACAGTAAGGGTGGGGAAGAGGAATGAGAGGAAAGGAAGGTAATAGATAATTCTCCAAATCTGCCTCAAGGCTTTCATGTCCAGTCCCCTCCCCACTTTTACAAGTTAACCATATTTCTTACTTTGGAGGGAGGGAGTAAACAGAAAGATAGAAGATAAGTTAATAATAGCTAAATCAAGTTATTGCCATCATCAGACTTAAAAATGTCATGGTCCTGTTATTAAATCTGGGCTCCACAGATAAGGAAAGTCTTTCAGTTATTTCATTTTCTTACATTCCATCCACTCTAGTCCCTAGATCTGCTAAACTGTTCTGTCCACCATTTTCTCATGACAATATAGCTATAGGACTGAGTTCCTTTGCCTGCATTTTCAAAACTTTTCTTTCTGAGGTGCTACCTAATTTACCTATAGGTCTATTAGTTATTTGCACCTTTGTTCTACTTCTGAGAAATTCTAAATTTATATTTTCTAGCAGGCTTTAACTGCCAAGAAGCTTTTTCCTTTCCTTCCAGTATCTAATTGCAATGGCAACCGAGGTGGCCTGTGGGGTCCGTCACCTCTAACAGTACTTTGCTGTTGGGATCCTGCCACAAGTGGGAAGTGAGGAAGCTTGTGTTCAGATGAGATTCCCATGTGCCAGATCTTGCTGTATTTTTCTATGATTGCAAAGATACTGTGCAGATACTAAATGCACCTACTTTGCTGTGGTAAATGCTTCCTTGTTATCTTATCTACTTTTCTCCAGGAGTTCTTAGGAAAGGAGTTATTGTCATGTGACTACTCTTCTTCATGCCCCTCACATTTTTCTTCTCACTTCCCCTCACTTCTTTTTTTTTTCCTTTTCAACCAGTAAACATTTATTAAACACCTATGACCTGTCCCTCCTCACTGCTAGTGCCTTCCTATAGAGATTGCCTCAAATTTATCCTGTATATATCTGATATATGTATACTTGTTTGCGTGTTATTCCCCTTTAGAATGTAAGTTCCTTGAGGGCAGGGATTGTTTTTGCCTTTTGTTTTTGTATACCCATTACTTGGCACAGTGGCTGAAACATAGTAGGTACTTAACAAACTCTTGTTGGCTTGACATACTATGTGCTAGGCATTTGTAACACAAAGACAAAAATGAAACAGTACTTGCCCCCAAGGAACTTACAGTCTATATGAGGAAAGACCCTGAAAAGCTGGAAAGCATCCAGAGGAGAACAACCAAAATGGTCATGGGCTTCCAATTAATTGAAGGGATCATGAATGTCTAAACCAGAGGAGAGAAGGCTCAAGGGAAGACAGAATTGATATTGTTAAGAATATGAAAGGCCCTCATATGGAAAAAGTACTTATACTTACTCTGTTTGGTCTAGAATTTCAAACAATGGGTGGGAAATGCAAAGCAGGGACAGTTTGATGTAAGGAAAAACTTCTTCCCAATGACAGCTATTACTGGTAGAGTGGATTGCTTAGGGAGGCAATGGGTCTCCCTCACATTAGACACCATCTTCCAGAAGAGGTTTGGTTACCATCTATCAGATAGGTTGTAATGGGGTCTCTTTACTAGGTGTAAGTTGTGCTAGATGTCATCTACGTTCCCTTCTAGGAAAATCACATCCCTTATTTTTTCATGAAACCCATGAAAGAAAAGCTCAATCCTTTGCATGATCTGTACCATGTAGCTGAGAAGCCAACTCTTTCTAATTTTTCATTAATGTCTTTCAATTATGAGTCCAAGGTTTTTTTTTTTCCTTTCTATCTGTTTCTTGATTTTTTTTTTCACGAGGTAGAGCTGAGTGTTAGGGAGGCTGGGTGGTCAGTGGGTGACCAGTGAATGACAATCTGTCCAACCTGAATCCCTCCATCTATGGAAAATGCAAGAATGTTTAATTCCCCTTATTTCCACCATGTTCTATTTCCTGCTTCTTTTGAAATTTTGACAGGTCAAGGGAGTTAAGGTGCCTTTATGATTCAATAATTGGATGCCAAACATGTCCCTGTGGAAAGAGAGGTGACTGTCCTCAACCTAGTCACCACTGTCTCTTACCCCTGTACCCTCAAACTCACTCACTCCATCAGTGAAGATCAGCAACTGATGACTTATCCTGGGTCACTACATATCAGAGGCGGACCTCGAATGCAGGTTTTCCTAACTTCGACACCAACCTCTCCCCATTCTACCATGTTGCTTCTCCTCACCACCTCATACTGTATGCTTAATCTTTGTATAGAGATAGAGAGAGGGCTAGGACTTAGAATAGTGACTGTATCTGTGGTTTTAGTTAATATTTGGAACTCCTGGATGGGCACACTCCCTTTATCTATCCAGGCCAGCATCTTCTCTTCAGCTTACTGTTGGAGACTGCCTTCCCTTCCCACCTCCACCTCTTGCCTTCTCTGGCCTCCCTCAAGCTCCAGCTAATATCTCACCGTCTACAGGAAGCCTTTCCTGATCTCTCTTAACTCCAATGCCTTCCCTTTGTTGATTATTTCCAATATAGTCTGTATATAACTTGTTTGTACATAGTTGTTTCCCTCACAAGACTGAGCCTCTTGAGAGTGGGGTCTGTTTTGTTTTTTGTCTTTCTTTATCTCCCCAGCACTTAGCACAGTACCTGGCCCATCACAGGTACTTAATAAATGCTTATTGCCTGACCTGCCCAGGGGTTCACAAAGGACATGCCCAATATGTCAGAGGTGGGGCCTAGACCTGGGCAGTTCTCTCTCCATTGCACCATGGCTGCCTCTTTGTATGCATCACAACATTCTCCACTTAGCTTATGTTATGTATTTTTTAATGTTTATCCAGTTGTCCCCTCTTTCTGGTGTCTTCTTAGGTTCCCTGATCCTGCAGGTTTCTCTGCTCTAGCTAATGTTGCATAGCAACTAGTAAGGGTAGGCCCTTAAAAGAAATTTAATTCTAATAATCTTATTACCATCAATTAAACTTTTTGATGTTTTCTTGTGTAGAAGTTTCTCTCTTGAATGTACAGTTGTGGATCATGGTCAGAATCTTCCTATGCAAAATAGTGTAGATTCTGCCTCTGCAGTAGCTGTTGCATCCATCCCAACTTTCCTTTCCCACTGTTCCCACTCACATTCAGGATCTCTGGAGACTCAGTGCTGTTTTGATGGGATTCTGTATAGCTTTAACAATGTCAATTCACTCAAGGCCCCTTGGCCTCTCCAGAGAGGCTGAATGCACTGTATTCTTGTGACTCCTTCTAGTGCACCCAGGGTACTCTTTCTCTTGGATAATTACATGTAAATTGCTTAGTAGAACTTGTACTGTGAAATTGAAACTTTTGGCCAAGGAAAGCATTTGGAAGATTTATGATCCCAATTTGTCTTTTAAAGCAGATGAGTCGAGAGGCATTAGATCAAACAATGCTCAAGTACACAGGGTGTTCTAAACCTAATTGACAAGCCAGATGGTAATAAATCACTAGGGTCAGATGTCACTTACACAGGAGTTTTGAAGAAACTCAAAGGTGAAATTGTGGAACAGTTGACTAAAATGTCGGGTTGAATTTGCTGAATCAGTTAATAGATGGATGAATTAGCTGTAGATTGTGACTGTGATATCCATGAAAAGAATTTCAGGGGAGAACCGAGATTGGTAAATTTCTCTTCTCTCTCTGGTGTGTTCTCTAACAAAAAGTAAGATCAATGATTACTTAAATGAAGATAAGCTATGATGTTAAAGCAACGTGGTTTCCTGACCAACTAATCTATTAGTATTCTTCAAGGGGGGCAAATAAGCAGGAGGAACTTAATGTACTCAGTCTTTCAAAAAAGATTCTATCTTTGTTAAGATATGTGTAGTGTGCAATACTTGTGGATTGTTCAACTCTGGAAAGGGTAGAAGGTTTTTGAAGATTTAAAAAAATATCTAGACTCACAATTTTATTGGTGTGAGGAGCCTTTTGGGGAGGTCAGCAACTCCTCTGTAACATAAAATTGTAGAATGCTCCCTGGGTCACTGGGACGTTGTATGAGGTCTGATCACAAAGCCACCATGTACCACAGACAGTACTTAAAGTGCCACACTGCTTCTGAAGGGTGGGGAGCAGCAGTTCTAAAGCTTTTTGGTCTCAAGATAGTTTTATACTCTTAAAAATTATTGAGAACTGCAAATAGCTTTTGTTTGTATGGATTATATCAATTGATATTTACCATATTAGAAATTAAAATGGATACAATTTTAAAATACTTATCAGTTATCTAAAATATTATTAATAAAACAGTTACATGTTAACATAAATCACATTTTACTCCCCCCAAATCCATATTTTCAAAACAAAAACAAATCTAGTGAGAAGAGACATTGTTTTACATGATTTTGCTAATCTCTTTAATGTCTGCCTTAATAAAAGACACCTGCATTCTTGTATCTGCTTTTGCATTCAGTCTGTTTCAATATGTTGTTTTGGTTGTAGTATGTGGAAAAAATCCGGCAAATCATGTGGATATATAATTGGAAATGAGAAGAGCATTTATTAAGCAATAAAATCTTAGTATTATTATGGAAATGGTTTTGGTCTTGTGGACCCTGAAAAGTATCTTGGGGACTCTGATGGTCCTTGGATCACACTTTGAGAACCACTGGTACAGAGAATACAAAATCCCATTGTGTTTAATTTTTGTTCATTATTAAAAACAAAATACCATTTAACTCCATAGAGTGAAATACTCCCTTAAAGACTCTCATCCATAAGATTCCTCCCAAGAGTGTGTTAAGATCAGACAAGATTTCTTAATTAGGGTAACTACAGATATAACTGATCAATGCTCCTCTAATTAGCATTATCCAGTGCAGCATAAAACACAAAAAATATATGTTCACTAAAGTTGTTCAGATGGAATGGCATCTCCTATAGCTGGCTACTTCTCTGGATGCTCCTGCTGCTGGATGATATGATGCTGATTTTAGTGACAACCTTAATAGATTAGGCCTCCTCAGTCAGATCCCCAAGGCCCCCAAAGAGATGGGTTTAATAATCAGTAGCCAGTCAATTTTTATTAAGTGCCTTCTTTGTGTCAGGCACCATGCTGAGTGATGGGAATGCATATTTGAAAAAGAGAAGTAGTGCTTAGCCTCAAGGAACTTACAATCTAATGGGAGAAGACAACACACGGAAAAAAAGCTGAAAGGAGGAGGAAAAGGAGGTGGAGAAGGTACGTTGGTTGGGAGGCATAGAGGAAAAGTCAAAGAAGTCCAAAATTAGTTCAGCCAGGTAGGAATTGAGGAGAGGTCTGTCCTTAAATGGAGGCTGAGGAGTTCATGACTTCTCCTTTCACTTAGAAAGACAAAGAGTACTGATGAAGTATGAGTACCAGGGCCAATTGGATCTTACAGGATGATAAGATTTCCCAATGATGAGGTTACTGGGGAAATGATAGAGAAGTCGAAAACAGGTGCAGCAGAATGGAAAACAAGGATATAATTATCTATGCACAAAAACCAGATGGATGAAACACAGCGGACTGTGATTTGCACTGAGATGGTAAAGCCGTTGAGTTAACCCATCAGTTCACACGTCTTGGACATGCATTGTAGAGCAATAATGAACTGGCCCAGAATCAAATAGAAGAAATTGAGTTGGTTGTGTTGCTTTTGGAAAATTGCTCAGCTCTTTTTGTTTTAGCCATCTGAGATTATACCCTGACACAAAACCTCATGTTTTTTTGAATACCAGTATTCTCCCATTGCTCTCCTGGTCAATCAAGCAGTCGATACACAAGTATTTACTAAGCACCTTACTATATGCTAAACACTAGGGACAAAGACAAAAATGAAGTAGCCTCAAGGAGTTTTACTGCTGTGAATCATGGAGTATTGTAATCTCTGAAGATAGAAAATTGCATATGATCCAAGAGGCAGTAAAGGGGCCTGTGATGGTCATAAATGAGTTAACCCTATAATGATGATAATCTGTACTTAAGAGATGGCATAAAAGATGCCAATAAGAGAAAAATGTAAGATCAGAATAGGGGGTGGGATGGAGGAACAATAGATTTTTTAAACAAAAGGACAAAAAGGAAAGAAGCATTTATTAAGTACCTACTATGTGCCAGGTACTTGTAGTGTCAACGCAATATTCACAGCACCAATGGCAACTATGAATGTGCTGGCATAATTCTAAATCACAGAATCTAATAGACTCTCCATATAGAAGACAGAAGCAAAACATTTATTCAGACACTAGAGAGCCAAATCCTAACACCAGAAAGCCAAATCCATTATAACAACAAAGAAGTTAATATACCATAACACAGCAGGAAGCCACACCATCCTTTAACCTTCCCACAAACACTCACAAGCTTAGTTGTCTTCTTTCCTGGATCCTCTCTCCTCCCTCAGTCTATCTGCTCTGACTCCCAGCTTCCTGTGGACTCTGCTCCACCCTTCAGCAAACTCCTCCCACTACAGGCTCCATGTGATTACATTCGGCCTATTAGGGGGCAGGGAAGATCTTCAAATTCCCTTAGGCCTATTAAGGGACAAGGAAGATCTTCAAATTCCCATTCCCATTACTTTACTCTGATAAGTATTTACAAGTATCATCTCCTTTGATCCTTACAACTATTCTGGGAGATAGATACTATTGTTATTCCCCCCTCCCCTTTTTTACAGTTGAGGAAAGTGATGCAGATTAAGTTACTTGACTAGGATCACACAGCTAGTAAGTCTCTAAGGCTGAATTTGAACTCAGGTCATCCTCGCTCTAGGTCCACAGATGTATGCACTGCAGTACTTAGTTGGTATCTTACTAGTTGGTAACTAGTAAATGATAGAAGACTTAGAGGAATGCTTCATCTTTGAGGTGTAAATTCTCTGTGGAGGCCTTGTGAAAGGACATGGAAAATTACAAAGGATGAAAAAAGGTGTGAGTTGGGTTGTGAACAGTGAAGGGAATAACTATGTCAGTGAGATCATGGAACCATTCAAACAAAAAGGAGAGGAGGAGAGGTGGCAATTCATAAAGGAGAATGGTACCAGTAAAGCCAAAAGATGTGAAAACACATGCCATGTATAGGGAAGATATTTGCTTGACTAGAGGAGAGGATATACATAAGAAAGAAGTCAGAGGAAGAGATGGATTAGTAAGGTGTTAAGTTCTGATATGCTTTGAATGTTGAAATGAAAATTACAAGTCTTGATATTGTGGGAAATGGAGAAACCTAGTGGTCTTTCATGAACAGGAATATATATTGCCAGTGTGATACCCACAGGAGCTGCTGTGAATATGCAGGTGTATTTCTAGGTTTGAATTGCAAGAGATAACAGACTCTCTTCTTCAAAAACAAAACCAAGATATTTATTCATATACCTACCTATTCAAATCCTACATGGTAATGAAGAAGTTGGTACACACTACCAGTGCAAAGAACACTGTCATTCCCAAGCCTTTCCTCTGTCAGGCCTTCCCACAAACAAGCTCCCCCAGGCAAAATGCTCCTCTTTCACCCACACTAGCTGCTCTGCCTCTTCTCTCTCTCTCAGCTTCACCTCTCTCTCCCACTTCTACTTCACCTGTTCCTATTCTCTGCTTATGCTCTGTTGGGCACACTCCTCCCACATTGAGCTCCATGTGACTCAGTTGTGGTCGGGGACAAAGCTCAAAGCAGAGCACATGGGCCTATTAAGGGGCTGTAATGGTAATGGGAATTTGAAGATCTTCCCTGTCCCTTAATAAGCCTAAGGGAATTTGAAGACCTTTCCTGCTCCTAAAATAAACTCTGTCCCCTAATAGGCTGAATGTAATCATATGGAGCTTGTGGTGAGAGGAGTTTGCTAAAAGGTGGAGCAGAGCCCACAGGAATCTGGGAGTCAGAGCAAGCTAGATGGTTGGGAGGAGAGGATACTTCTGAGTGAGATAGATAGGCTTGTGTGCAAATATTGATCTTATATTGGTTTGTGGAAAGGCTAAAGAATGATGTGGCTCTCTGTGCTGTTTTGGCTTATTAACTTTTTTGCTACTATGATAGAATTGGTTTACTGGTTTGGGGATTTGGTTTTCTGGTGTCTGAATAAATGTTTTGCTTCTTTCTTCTATATGGAGAGTCTGTTATATTTTGTGATAGAGCACTATACTGGTATATTTATAGTGATCATTGGTGCTATGCATATTGCATTGGCACTACAGGGACAGGGAAGAACTTTAAATTCTCTCAACATTACAGAATGACACAATGAAAGTTTTGTAATATTAAGATTAATTTAGTGACTACATGAAGATTTGACTGTGAGGAGACCAATTAAGAATCTATTGTATTAATATTAATTTGAAAAGATATTAGTCTAGACTGTTGTAAGAACAGTGGAAAAAATAGGCTAGACTTATTTCTTAAAAATTATTTATTTATTTTAAACATTCATTAAAAAAACCCAAAAAACTGAATTCCAAATTCCCTCCCTTCCATCCCTCCCACCCATTGAGTAAGGCAATAAATGTGATATTAATTATACATGTGAAACCATGCAAAACATTTCTACATTATCTATGTTGCCCCCCAAAAAGTGAAAAACTTATGCTTCAATCTGCTTTCAGACTCCATCATTTCTTTCTCTGGAGATTGACAGAATTTTTCATCAACCATCCTTTAGAAATGTCTTGCATCATAATATTGCTAAGAATAGCTAAGGCAACAATGGAGGGGAAGAGCAGGAAGGTGAAAGGGAATGGGTCAACCTTACTTTCACTGGATTTGGCTTAAGGAGGGAATAACATACACACTCAATTGGGTATCTTACCCTACAGGAAAGTAAGAGGGAAGGGGATAAGAAGGGGAGATGATAGAAGGGAGGGCAGGTTGGGGGGGGGGAAGTTAGAAGCACACACTTTTGTAAAGGGACAGGGTCAAAGTAGAAAAAATAATAAGTGGGGGCGGGATAGGTTAGAGGGAATTTTAATTAGTCTTTCACAATATAACTACTATGGAAACTGTTCTGCATAACTACACATGTACAACCTTTATGGAATTGCTTGTCTTCCCAGTGGGGGTGGGTGAGGAGGGAAGAAGGGAAAGAATCTGGAAATCAAACTTTTAAAAACAAATGTTTAAAAAATCATTATTATTTTTTTTACATGCCACTGGAAAATAAGATATACAGGCACTGGGGTATAGAAAAGCATCTTGTCCTACTAGAAAGTTAGTGGGGGATGGGAGAGGATATAAAAGAGAACAGATGGAGGAAGGGGTATTTGGTAGGCTCACTATCTTGGGTTGAGGGGTAGGGGAAAGACGGGGAGAAGATTTGTAACTCCAAATCTTGTGGAAATGAGTGTTGAAAACTAAAAATAAATAAATAAACTGGGGAAAAAATAGTTAAGCCATTCATAGTTGATCATCATTACAATAGTATTGTAACTGCATACAGTGTTTTCCTGGTTCTGTTCACTTCATTTTCCATCAATTCATATAAATCTTCGCAAGTTTTTCTGAAACCATCTTGTTTGTTATTTCTTACAGCACAGTATTTCAGTATTTCATATACACAATTATATACCACAGCTAGTTCAACCATCCTCCAATTGATGGCATCCCCTTAATTTCCAATCCTTTGCCACCACAAAAAAGAGCTGCTATAAATATTTTTTGTAGATATGAGTCATTTTCCTTTTTTCTTTGATCTCTTTGAGATACCGTGGTGGTATTGCTGGGTCAAAAGGTATGTGTAGTTTTATAGCTCTTTGAGCATAGTTCCAAATTACTCTCTAGAATGGTTGGACCAGTACAAATTCCACCAACAGTGTACCAGTGTCCCTAATTTTCCATATCCCTGCCAACATTTGTTATTTTCCTTTTCTGTCATATTAGTCTATCTGATACTGTGAGTTCATATTTCAGAGTTGTAATTTGTATTTTTCTAATCAATAGTGATTTAGAGCATTTTTTCCTATAACAATAGATGGTTTTGATTTCTTTTGAAAACTGTCTTTTTATATTCTTTGACCATTTATCATTTGGGGAATGACTAATATTTTAAAAATTTGATGTAGTTCTCTATATATTTGAGAATTAGGCCTTTATAAGAGAACCTTGCTGTCAATATTCCCCCCCCCCCCCAATTTTCTTGCTTTCCTATTATTGGCTGCATTGGTTTAGTTTATAAAAAACCTTTTTAATTTAAAGTAATCAAAATTATCCATTTTACTTGCTGTAAATCCTCTCTGCCTCTTGTTTAGTCGTAGATTATTCTCTTATCCATAGATCTGAGATGTTAAATTTTCCATATTAATTTGCTTATGATATCATCCTTTATGTCTAAGTCATGTACCCATTTTAGCTTTATCTTGGTTTATGGTGTGAGATGTTAGTCTATACCTAGATTCTGTTGAATTGCTTTCCACTTTTCCCAGTAATTTTTGTCAGATACTGAGCTTGGGTCTTTGGGTTTATTAAAGACTAGATTACCATGGTCATTTACTTCTGTGTATTATGTACCTAATCTATTTCACTGATCCATCTCTCTATTTCTTACCCATTACCAGATTGTTCTCATGATTACAACTTTATGATACAGTTTGACATCTGGTACTGCTTAAGTCTACCTTCCTTCACATTTTTTCATTGATTCCCTTGATATTCTTGACATTTTATTCTTCTGCATGATTTTTTAAAATTTCCTCTAGCTTATATAAAATAATTTTTATAGTTTGGTATTACACTTAATAAATTAATATAAGTAGAATTGTCCTTTTTATTACAGCGACTCCATGAACAATTACTATTTCTCCAATTTTTTTTTATCTGCCTTTATTTGTGTGAAAAGTGTTTGGTAATTGTATTCATATAGTCCTTGAATTTGTCTTGGCAGCTAGACTTCCAAGAATTTTATATTACCTACAGTTATTTTAAATGAAATTTCTCTTTCTATCTCTTGCACTAGACTTTGTTGGTAATATATAGAAATCTTGATGATTTATGTGGGTTTGTTTTATATCCTGCAACTTTGTTGAAGTGATTAATTGCTTCAACTAGTTTTTTTCATTGAGTCTCTAAGATTTATAATAGCTCCTAATAACTGCTTTAATTTCATACTCATTAGTAGTATATTCATTTTTATTACTGTTTTCTTTTACGAAATTAACCAATAGTTTATATATTTTGTTGGGTTTTTAATAAGAGCAGTTTCTAGTTCGGCTTGTTAGTTCAATGATTTCCTTATTTTCAGTTTTATTAATCTCTCCTTTGATTTTCAGGATTTTCAATTTGGTGTTTAATTGGGGACTTTTAATGTGTAATATTTCTAGTTTTTTTAATTGCATGCCCAATTCATGGATCTGTTTTTTGTTTCTTTTATTGATATGAGCTTTTAGAGATATAATTTTTCCCCAAGAACCACTTTGGTTGCATCTCATAAATTTTGGTATGTTTTCTCATTGCTGTCATTCTCTTTAATGAAATTATTTATTGTTTCTATGATTTGTTCTTTGACTGGCTCATTCTTTAGAATTAGATTAGTAAATTTCTAATTAATTTTTATTTACATTTCAACAGCTCTTTATTGAAGGTAATTTTTATTGAATTATAGTCTAAAAAGAAGCATTTAGTATTTCTACCTTTTTGCATTTGTTTGTGAGGTTTTTATGCTTCAATACATGGTCAGTTTTTGTGAAGCTGACATGTACATCTGAGAAGAAGGTATATTCCTTTCTATTTCTATTCACTTTTCTCCAGAGGTCTGTCATATGTTACTCTTCTAAAATTCTATTCATATTCTCAGTGTCTTTCTTATTTATTTAGGATTAAAATTATCTCTATCTGAGGGGAAAGCTGAGGTCCCCCACTAGCATAGTTTTACTATTTTTTCTTCCTGTAACTCATTTAACTTTTCCTCTGTTAATTTGGATGCTATGCTATTTAGTGCATATATGCTTTGTATTGATATTACCTTATTGTCCTTGGTTTTTGTTGTTCCATCATT
The DNA here is from genome assembly GCF_028583685.1 of Petaurus breviceps papuanus. Lineage (NCBI taxonomy): Eukaryota > Metazoa > Chordata > Mammalia > Diprotodontia > Petauridae > Petaurus > Petaurus breviceps. Next base: position 1,593,861 of record NW_027185779.1, on the reverse strand, counting down.
TCAGTCATGTCCTATTCTTCGTGACTCCATTTGGGATTTTCTTTGCAAAGATGCTAAAGTGGTTTTCCATTTCCTTCTTCAGTTTGTTTTAAAGATGAGGAAATTGAAGCAAAGTTAAGTGACTTGCCCATGCTTACACAACTAGTAAAAATCTGAGACCAAATCTGAACTCAAGAAGATGAGTTCTGACTTCAGGCCTGGCACTCTATCCACTGCATCACCTAGTTTCCTTTCTGAATAGAAAGAGTCAAAAATGACTGCAGTTCAAGTTAAGTACTTACTGTGGAAAAATAAGTACAGAAATGAAACTCCTCCTATCCTTGATTATTTCATTGGGCAGAAATGTGAATTTGATAAACAAGGTTGGCATAAGAGAGAAGATAAGTTCAGTGGTCATTATATTGAGTTTGAGGACATGATGTGACACAGAAGAAGAAATGTCCTGAAGACATTTGGAGATATGAGACTGGAGGTTGATTCGGAAGTTCAGGCTTGCCTATTGTCATCATGGAGGTTAAAGGAGACGGTCCAGAGAAAAGAAATTATCAAAGTGATAGGACAGATTATTAATAACAACAGTAATACTAGCTAACCTTTATATAGCACTTTAAGGTTTGCAAAACTTTTTACATATATTATCTAATTTGATCCTCAGAACGACTCTGTGAGGTAGGTTCTATTATCCCTAGTTTATAGATTAGAAAATTAAGTGTCACACAAGTTGCAAATGTCTGAAGCAGAATTTGAACTGATTCCAAGTACTTTGTTCACTTTGCTAACAAAATGTCTTAAAAAATTAGTGCTTATTTCTATGATAGAATTTTAGAAACTTTCTAAATAAAATGGATGCTCTTACCAAAAATTTCACTGCCAAGAAGTATGGTTCATCCTTTGAAAAGAGGAAGTGGTAAACTCATAGCAAATTTTAAAAAAGTTATTTTACACAGTGGCTAGTATACTTATAGATCCCTTTACTTCAAGAAGCCTAAAGACATAGATGAGTTCAAGAAAGGTTTAGTAAATTTATGAAGGTAAAATCCCTAGCAGATTATTAAGAGGATCCATGGTTGTTCAGAGAATAACCTTTTAAACTTTTGAGATTTATTCAGCAATTCAACAAACACATATTAAGACTATGAAGAACAAACATAGTTCCTACAAAATGTCATTTGATGCTTTTGTAGGAGCCACAATACTGGGCTTTATGGACCACTGATCTGAAACTTTTCCCAAAGATCTAACTTGTGTTTCTTGAAGAAGCAAGATTCTGTCTAGGTTAATAATAGGTAATATTGGGGCGGCCAGGTAGCACAGAGAGTAAGAGCACTGGCTCCAGTGTCGGGATGACCTGGGGATCAAATCTCGGGCTCAGACACTTAGCACCCACCCAGAGACACCTGGCTGTGTAACCTTGAGCAAGTTCCTTAACCCCAATTGCTTAGGTGTAGCCAGATGGCTCAGTGAGTAAGAGCACTGGCTCCAGTGTTGGGAAGACCTGGGGCTCAAATCTGGGTTCAGATACTTAGCACCACACCCAGAAATAACTGGCCATGTAACCTTGAGCAAGTTACTTAACCCTGATTGCTTTAAAAAAAAATAATAGATAATATTTATATAGCACTTTAAGTTTGACAAAACATTTCACATGTTCTCCTTTGAGCCTTGCCTCAACCCTGTGAGGTAAATGCTATAGCATTTATATTTTCATTTATCATTTATCATTTAATAGATAAGGAACCTGAGGCTTAGACTAACTTGTCTATGATTGTCTAGCTAGTAATTTTCAGAGGCACCAATTCAAATCCAGAAGTCTCAAGGCTCTGAGTCCAGCACTGGTAAAAATAATCCAATTGAATTCGATAAATATTTTGTTAAATGTCCCAGACACTGTGCTAAATGCTAGGGATACAAATAAGAAAAAGAAAGAGCTTACAATATAATGGGAGAAAATAGTACATGAAAGGAAGGTGGAAAGGGGTGGCACAATGACATGGGAGGGGCATACCTACATAACCATCTTATTTTTTGGAGCTAAAAGCAAGCAGAAGAGGCAGCTAAGTGGCACAGTGGGTAGAGTGCTTGGCTCATCTTCCTAAGTTCAAATCTGGCCTCAGACACTTACTAGCTGTGTGACCCTCGGCAAGTCACTTAACCCTGTTTGCCTTAGTTTCCTCATATGTAAAATGAGCTGGAGAAGGAAATGGTAAACCCTTTCAGTTAAGAAAACCGCAAATGGGGTCAAGAAAAGTCAGATACAACTGAAAAATGACCAAAAAAAAAAAAAAAACCAAACCATGCAGAACTGCAGCTGGAGAAGAAAGAAAGCCAGAGATCCAATTCCTATCCTCTATAAAGGAAAGCTTTGGGAGGAGTTTAATGGTCCACCCTCCAGCTCCCCAATCAGAAGGGAGAGGAGACTGAGGGAAGTGGGAAAGTGTGGAGTAACAACCAAGGCTGTAAGTTAGCATGGAGATGAGATGCTGTGAAGAATGTTATAAAGATATGTATTTTTAACGAAGTTAGGGATTCCAAGAGGCATTAGTGAGGAAGGGGTTCATTGCAGGCACAGGGGACAACCTAGGCAAAGGAACAGAGAAAAGAAATGAAGTATTATGTATAAAGAACGACAATGTTAGTTTGTCTGGAGTGAAGAATATATAAAGGGTAATAATATTATATGGCTGTAAAAGTAGATTGGAATCAGGTTGTGCAGGACCTTAAATGCCAAAAAAAGTTTACATTTGAGCCTAGAGGCAGTAGGGAGGCCCGGGAGTTTATTGAGCAAAGGAATGACTTGGTTGGAGTTGTTCTTTAGGAATATTGCATTACTTCTACTACTGTAATACAGAGAGAATGGAGGGCACTCCTGTGTTTTTATTTTTATTAAGATGTCAACTTTTCTAATATTACTCATTGTGGGACCATTGCAACCAAATGTGATATGGAAGGATCACTGTACTTGCAATGAGGAGATTTCAATTCTTCCTCCATGGTCTACCAGTAATAATTTTTGTGACCATGGGCTGGTTAGTCAATCTTTCTGGGCCTTTGTTTCTTCATCTGTAAAATGAGAAAGTTCAATTAAATCATCACAATGGTCCTTTTCAGCTCTAAAGTTCTATGATTCCATAAAATGATGACAAGTATCTCAATTGTCTTCCTTCTTCCCCCTCTCAAATTAGCTGTTAAAGAGTCTACCCTGGCAGTCTGGGATGGGCTGCCCCTGATGCAGATGGGGTCAGAGCAGGCCTCAGGGGACTGAATTGCTGGCAGCTGTGAAAGTTTCCAGACTTCTCAACCCACAAACCCAGAGAACAGCATGGAGGGTCAATGGGGAAACTCTGTGGGATCTGGGTGAAAGAGGTGCACTTGGTCTGGCCCCAACTCAAGGGTGGCTGAGGTGGCAGCAGCAGCTGTGGCTGCTTCTGGAGCTCTGGACCCATAGACAGTGAATGATACAAAACCCCAGAAGCATGGGACAGCACCTGGGACCCACCCCCAACCCCACTCCAACTGGAAGAAGAGTCCTGCCATGACAGGGAGTTAGAAAGTCAAGTATTTGTCTGGGAAGATGAGTAAAAAGCATAAAAAAGTCAGACTTATAGAATCTTACTTTGTGACAAAGAAGATCAAAACATAGAACCAGAAGAAGACAACAAAGTCAAAGCTGCTACATCAAAAGCCTCCAAGAAAAATATGAATTGGTCACAGGCCATGGAAGAGCTCAAAAAGGATTTTGAAAATCAAGTGAGAGAAGTAGAGGAAAAATTGGGAAGAGAAATGAGAGTGATGCAAGAATATCATGAAAAACGAGTCAACAGCCTGCTAAAGGAGACCCAATAAAATCCTGAAGAAAATAACACCTTAAAAATTAGACTAACTCAAATGGCAAAAGAGGTATAAAAAGCTAATGAGGAGAATACCTTAAAAAGCAGAATTGGTCACTACTTGGTACTGGATGAGGAATAGAGTAGTGGATCAGTGGAATAGATTGGATACACGAGACTCAGCAGTCAATGACTTTAGTATAATCTACTGTTTGATAAACCTAAAGACCCCAGTTTTTGGGATAACAACTCACTATTTGACAAAAACTGCTGGGAAAACTGGAATATAGTATGGCAGAAACTGGGCATAGACCATTATCTAACACCATATACCAAAATCAAGTCTAAATGCGTGCATGATCTAGGTATAAAGGCTGATACTCTAAGCAATATGGGAAAGCAAGGAATAGTTTACCTATCAGATTTGTGGAGAGGGGAAGAGTTTATGACTAAACAAAAATTAGAGGGCATTATAAAATGCAATATGGATAGTTTTGATTACATTAAATTGAAAAGCTTCTGTACAAACAAAGCCAATATAACCAGGATTAAGAGGGAAGTGGAAAATTGGGAAAGAATTTTTACAACCTATGTCACTGATAAAGGACTCATTTCTAAAATATACAGAGAACTGAGTCAAATCTATGAGAATACAAGTCATTCCCCAATTGATAAATTGTCAAAGGATATGAACAGGCAGTTTACAGAGGAAGAAATTAAAGATATTTATAAGCATATGAAAAAATGCTCTAAATCACTATTGATTAGAGAAATGCAAATCAAAACAACTCTGAGGTACCACATCTCACCAGTCAGATTGGCTAAGATGATAAAACAGGAAAATGACAAATGCTGGAGAGGATGTAGACAAATTGGAACACTAATGCATTGCTGGTGGAGTTGTGAACTGATCCAACCATTCTGGAAAGCAATCTGGAATTATGCCCAAAGGGCTATAAACAATTTCATACCCTTTGATCCAGCAATAACACTTCTAGGGTTGTATCCCAAAGAAATCATAGAAGTGGGAAAAAGACCCATATGTACAAAACTATTTATAGCAGCTCTTTTTGTGGTAGCAAAGAATTAGAAATCAAGGGGGTATCCATCAATTGAGGAATGGCTGAACAAGTTGTGGTATATGCATGTTATGGAATACTATTGTGCAATAAGAGACAAGGAGTAGATGGACTTCATATTTACCTGGAGAGGCTTATACGAACTGATGCTGAGTGAGAAGAGTAGAGCCAGGAGGAATTTGTACACAATTACAGACACAACATATATGTGATGACCAACTTTGATAAACTGGACTCCTCTCAGCAATCCAGATCATAAGTCAACCCCAGAGCCAGACTGAAGCAAACTACCTGCCCTTTTTCATTTTCTTGTTTGGCTTTGTTTCCTCTTTCCCATTCTACATTCCATCTGTTTATAATCCTTCTTTATAACCTGACTAATGCCTAATGTGAAAGTATTTGCAGATACTATACTTGATTGTATGCCACCTTGGGCAGGGGGAGGAGAGAAGGAGAGAAAATTTAAAACTCAAGGAATTGTGGTAATGAATCTTGTAAACTAAAAGTAAACAAATTCATAAAGACCAAAAAAACAAAAAAACAAGCTTGGTTAATATAATTTCAAAGCAAAAAAAAAAGCAGCAGTCTAAAATCTCACTGAAGAAAATAATTCTATCAAAATGAGAGTAGAGGAAATGGAAGCTAATGACTTTATGAGAAATTATAAAATAGAACCAAAAGAATGAAAAAATAGAAGACGATGTGAAATATCTCATCGGAAAAACCACTGACCTGGAAAATAGATCTAGGAGAGATAATTAAAAAATTATTGGATTCCCTGACAGCCATGATCAAAAAAAAAGAGCTTAGACATCATCTTTCAAGAAATTATCAAGGAAAACTTCCCTGATATTCTAGAACCAGAGGGTAAAATAGAAATGGAATCCACTGATCATCTCTTGAAAGACGTTGCAAAAGGAAAACTCCTAGGAATATTGTAGCCAAATTCCAGAATTCCCAGGTCAAGGAGAAAATATTGCAAGTAGTTATAAAGAAACAATTTGAGTATTGTGGAAACACAACCAGGATAACACAAGACCTAACAGCTTCTACCTTAAAGAACTGAAGGGCTTAGATATTCCAGAGGTCATAGGAGCTAGGATTAAAACCAAGAATCACCTACCCAGCAAAACTGAGTATAATACTTCAAGGGAAAAATGGATATTAAATGAAATAGAGGAATTTTAAATGTTCTTGCTGAAAAGACCAGAGCTGAATAGAAAAATTGACTTTGAAATAGAAGACTCAAGAGAAGGATGAAAAAATGAACAGGAAAGAGAAATTATATAAGACTTATTAAAGTTGAACTGTTTGCATTCCTACATGGAAAGATGGTATTTGTAACTCATGAGACCTTTCTCAGTATTAAGGTAGTTGGAGGAAATAGGTATATGGATCAATAGATAGATAGATAAATAGATAGATGGCACAGGGTGAATTGAATATGAAGGGATGATATCTAAAAGAATAAAATTAAGGGGTGCTAGAGGAATATATTGGGAGGAGAAAGGGAGAGATAGAATGGGGGGTAAATCTCACATAAAAGAATCAAGAAAAAGATTTCACGAAAGAGGGGAAGATGAGGGAGGTGAGAGGGAATGAGTGAACCTTACTTCCTCTCATTGAATTTAGCTTAAGGAGGGAATAACATACAAGCTCAACTGAGTTTCTTACCCTACAGAAAAGTAAGGGGGGAAGGAGATAAGGGGAGGGGAATGACAGAAGGGAGGGCAGATTGGGGGACGGGGTAGTCAGAAGCAAATACTTTTTTGAAAAATGCAGGGTTAAAGGAGAAGATAGAATAAGTGGGGGGGAGGATAGAATGGAGGGAAATATAGTTAGTCTTTCACAACATGACTATTATGGAAGTGTTTTGCATAACTACACATGTATAAGCTATATTGAATTGCTTACCTTCTCAATGAGGGTGTGTGGGGAGGGAAGAAGGGAGAGAATTTGTAACTCAAAGATTTAAAAACAAATGCTAAATATTGTTTTTATATGTAACTGGGAAATAAGATATACAGACAATGGGGTAGAGAAATTTGTCTTGTGCTACAAGAAAATAAGGGGGAAGGGGATAAGAGGGGGTGTGTGATAGAAGGGAGGGTAGACTGGGGGAAGGAGTAGTCAGAATGCTTGCCATCTTGGAATGGGATTATAAGGGAGAGTTGGGGACAAACTCTGGAACTGAAAATCTTGTGGAAATGAATGTTGAAAATTAAAAATAATTAAATTAAAAAAAAAAGTCTGCCCTGCCTATATCTGGGCTAGAGCTGGGAAAGTAATTTCCAATTCTTAGAAACAGCAGAATGTTTCAGGGATCTGACTCCTGAGGTTTTAAATAAGGGTTTATTGAACCCCTGTTGTGTGCAGTGCACTGTATAGACTTCTGATTGTGTTCTTTATCCCAACTAATGAAATCATATTTCTGGTGATTTCATGAAACTTTAAAATATTTTTATTTGAATTGTTCTGTGACTGCTAGAGGTTTAGTAGCAAAGGTTCTAATTCATTTATTTATTTATTTATTTTCCATTTCTTAGCCCAACAAACAAAACCATAATCCGGTGATGTCTTGTAGTCACCCAGACAGGTGTTAAAACTTCCCTGCCCCACAGCCTTCCCAAGTGATGTGAGTGCTGACCTCATCACCTACTAATGCTTCTGTCTTCCTTACTTTGGCATTCTGTGATCATCTATCCATGTCTGGTCTATTATCATCCTAAATTGCTATAAAGCTAATGTATCTTTTAACTGAAGTACTAATTGCTTGCAAAATGCTTCTTTATTCAGGCCATCCTATTATTGCTGTCCTTCTAACATAACTTGCAAGTGCACTAGGGATTTACCGCACTTAATTTAGAGAAATGTATATGGAGAATGTTTAATTATTTGACTCTAAGAAAGGTCCTTTAGCTCTTTCCTTCATTTTCCCAGTTCATGGAGTAGTCTATTTCCCCTCAGTCTGCAGTAGCACTTACCATTATTATTGCCATCCCCACCTCAAAAACAACCCCAACTCATATTGATTCAATTTAACAAACCCCTCCCCCTTATGTGTGAGGTCCTTTTATGGATGCTGTGGATATAATGACAGAAAATGTAATATTCAATAATTTAATCAGCAAACATTTATAAAGGGCTTACTGTATGCCAGTCACTATATTAAACACTAGAGATACCAAAAAAGGTACAGTTCCCTCCCTCAGGGAACTTGTATTCTTCCAACCTGCACAAACATACAAAGTAAATCAAATAATTCGGGGACATCAAGGACATTACCACAGTTCGTTGCAAATAGTAGATGATTTAGGTATGTCTGTTTAATTGAATTTTAAAAGTATCTATTAAAATCATTTTTGGTGGAGGTATAAACGTGGCTAAATTAGCATTGTTAATATATGGATATTGCACAATTGTATCATACAATAAAACTTGTAACTGTTGTATTTATTGTTGAGTCTTTTCAGTCCTATCTGACTCTTTGTGACCCCACATGGAGTTTTCTTGTCAGATACTGGAGTGGTTTGCCATTTCCTTCTCCAGCTCATTTGACAGATGAGAAAACTAAGCCAAACAGGGTGAAGTGACTTGCCTAGGGTCACACATCTAGTAAATGTCAGAAGCCAGATCTGAACTCATGAAGATAAGTCTTCCTGATTTCAAGTCCAGTGTTCTATTCACTTTGCCACATAGCTTCCCTATCGCAAGCTTATTTTAAAAGTTTGATTAATGCTTTCATATTAATTGTTAGCCATTGGTGAGAATTATATGGACTGATAATGTTTGTGTCTTCATGTCAGTAATTACGTTGAGGAGCTATTATTTCTTGTGGGACATTTTGGTCTGTCGTGTATATACTTTCAGACCTGAGGGAGGCTCAGAGATTCAGCGACTTGCACATAGAGAAGGAAAGGTAATAAGTATTTATATAGCACCTACTATGCTCTAGTCACTGTGCTAAATGTTTTTATTTCATTTGAGTTACTAAGTGTCAGAGGTGACATACAAACTCAGATTTTAAGATCATAGATATGGTGTTGGAAGGGATCTTAAAATTCATCTAGCCTGACCTTCTAATTTAACAAATGAAGAAACTGAGTCTAAGATAGTATATGGCAGAGCTAGTTCCTGTCCTGATTCCTCCAGTACTTTTCTCACTGTGCCATAATTCCAAGCCCAGCACTCACTTCACTATAAGACCTTTGTGAACTTAATGATGGGAATTATTTAAAATGTGTCTGATAGGTAACATGGGTCCACTCCATCTTGACTTCCTCACATATGTGGCAGGCTTCAATGACATTCTATTGGAGTTCCTCCAGTCCTGCCTCCTGACAACATGTGGCTCTTCTGCCTCTTTTTGATTTTCCTTCTATAAAGTTCATTCCACTAAAGAAGCCCAACTTCTCAATGGTGTTTCTTAGGCCAAAAAATTCAACTAACTGTCCTGCTTTGGGTGCTGATAGAGAACTATTCTCAGTAGCCCTCTTTTATTTTCTTCTTCGTTCAACAAATATTTATTAACTGTGTACTATAGCCTGTTTTCATTGCAAAACAATGAAAAAAAATAGACCATAGTTGCTGCTGTGGCCTTTTGTAATTGCTTTTTAAAAACAGTCTAATTCTTGATTTTTTACCATGTTGAAATGAAACTGTTTTTATCAGGAAATGAGGGCCTGATGTTTCTCCCATGTCGTAATTTATATTTTGTGAGGATGTTGCAACTCAAAACTCTTATTCTTGCCAAAGTTTTTATAGAAGAAAAGTTATGAAACTTTTGGAATCCTTTTGTATTTTCATGCCTTGAAACCTCAAATCCTCGTGCAAGTTTGGAACTGGGCCTTACATTGCAGAAATAGATATAAATTAAATAGACTTGTCCACACTGAATCACAAAATAATCTCAGAGTAGGAAGGTAGACCTACCTCAAAAAGACTTCTAGTTCAACCCATACTTTGAAGAAGCATCCTCTCCAAGACATCCCCAAGTGGTCATCCAGCTTTTTCTTTTTTTTTTTTTAAGGGGGATTAAGTGACTTGCCCAAGGTCATGCAGCTGGTAGGTGTGTCAAATGTCTGAGGCTGGATTTAAACTCAGGTCCTCCTGACTCCAGGGCTGGTGCTCTATTCACTGCACCACCTAGCTGCCCGCAACTACAAACTTTTTAACCCTTTGGATTCTTGAAGATAGCTATCATGCTCTTCCTCCCCTTAAGTCTTTTCTTCTCCAGGATATATATCCCCAATTCTTTTAGTTAGCCTTTCTGTAGCACAAACTTAGCCCTTTAACATTGTTCTCTATCAGTTAGTTAATTCATGAGCATGTATTAAGTGTTTATGATGTGGCAGTCACTATGAATGCAAAGAAAATAAAATGGAGGCATACCTGCCCCCAAAGAGCATACATCCGATTGGAAAAGAAAATGTCTACAAAGTGTAATATGTAAAGTGCAGCATTGCTATTATATTATTTTTTCAACAACTGTCTTCCTTTTGTAACTCTGGAGTTCTCTGAAATTGTTTAAAAAATCACTGTCCTAGGATAGAATCAGTGAATTTGAAAGATGGAATGGACCTTAGAGACCATTCAGTCCAGTCTCCTCATTTTCCAAGAGGAGTTTAGTGGCTTGCTCATGGTCACACAGTTAAGATTAGAATCAATGTTTCTTTAGACTCCTAGGCCATTGATTTCTTACCAAACCAGCTTCCCCTAAGTTCTGGGCACAAGCATGGGCAAAAAAAGGACTTCTATCCAAACTCCATATGGTGAGGGCCACAAGATGAACATTTTTTAATATACTGAAAATAATTCATTGTTTTATTTTGTAAGACAAACTCAAACTTATTAGACATGCACAGTAGAATTTATAAACAAGGTTATGCTTTCTTTATGTTTCTGTGAAGCTATGATTTGTGTTAGTTGTCACTTAGTCCTATTTGAGTAATTGTCCAGAGAATTATAACTGCATGTTAGCTTTGACCTTGAGGTTCAAATGCTTTCTTTAGTGAAGTTTTTGAAAAATTCGGATTCAGCTTAGTCATATCAGCTAAATGATTAGTGTTATGGTCATTTAATTGACCAAGGAGAAATTGGTGGTTTTAGTTAAGGAATAGTAAGTCAGGTTTAACATCATGGATATATTTATAGCAAAGGTCCATAAACCATGACCCAAGGGATAAATCTGGCCTACTGCCAGTTTTATACAGTTAGTGACCTAAGAATGATTTTTACATATTGAATACAAAACTGCAAAAACTATTCTTAGCTCATGGGTGAGCCATACAAAAACTGTCAATGGTCTAGATTTGGCTCTCACTGTACTTTGCTGACCTCTGGTTTAGAATAATGGTACAAATTACAGTAGCCCATAAAGTACTAAAAATGCATGCTAGGGTGAAAGGAAGAAAAATATTGAGACTCATGAAGTAATAAAAATGGGGACAACCAACATTAAAAAATTAACGGTGATTTCCAGTCGTTCAGATATTCACCGAGTAGGACTTGTGAAAGGGTTATTGGACAACTGTCCAATTTACACACCACATATAGAATGAGAAGTCAGTCAACAAGTATTTATCAAATACCTGCTATGTGCCAGATGCTATACTAATTGCCGGATGCTTATGCTAAGTGCCGGATGCTATGCTAAGTGCTGGATACTATGCTAAAGGGATACAAAGAAAGCCAAACAAACAAATAAAAATGGGCTCTCCATTGAAGGAATGCACAATATGATATGTAGAACTTTGTCAGCATTTTGCTTAAGGCCCTTTTCCAGCAAAAGAGGCACCCACTATTTCTGTCTTTTAAAAAAGTTGTATTTTTTTTTTTTTTGCTATCTTTTGTTTTCCCCAATATATTATCTCCCACTTCCACTCTCAGGTAGCCATCTCTCATAACAAAGGAAATAGAAGAAAAATATCAGTTTAGCAAAACTAATCAATATAGCAATTTAGCCTGACAGTGTTCCATACCCATAGAGACCCACACTTCTTCAAAGAAGGGAAGGAGGTATATTTCTATATCTCTTCTTCTGAGTCAGACTTGATCATTATAATTGCATAGTATTCTGTTTTGATTTTTTAATTCTCATTTACATTGTTATAGTTATTGTTTATATCATTTTTCTAGTTTTGCTTAATTCACTTTTCATCAGTTCACATAAATCTTAATATGCTTCCATATTTTCCATATTTATTATTTTTTAGAATTGAATAGTATTCCATTATAGACATGTAACACCATTTGTTTAGCTATTCGCCAGTTGATGGGCAAGGATTTTGTTTCCTCTTCTTTGCTACTACAAAAAATGTTTCTATAAATTGTTTGGTGTGTGTAGGAGCTTTCTTTTTATCTTTTCCCTTCTTGGAACTCTAAGTGAACAGATCTAGTATGTCTCATAGGTTTTTTCATTTCCTATGACTTCCTTGGAGCTACAGTAATGACATTCTCTTGCTGAAACTTTCCAAAGATGAACTGAAGGTTGTTAAAGATAAAATTCAGAAGCAGTGGCTTAAGAGTAGGGAGAGCCACTGTTGCTTAAAAACTGAGAGGACATACAAATCTTGACACAAGGTCCATCTGTGCAGTACTCCATCATACCAGGAGGCATGCTAGAGAAAACAATGCCAGTCATCTACACTTGTTATTTTTGGCTTGCTTTAAGTGGTTTGAGTGATAGGTATGCTTGTAACTGCAAAGTGTTTTTATAGTACATTGTTAACTTATTAATATATTCTTGCAGGTAAAATTTGGAAACACATAGGGTACATTTGTGTTTCTGTATTCGGTAGCCTGTAGCCTTTCTCTTGTACTTCTTACACTTATGTAAACATAATAGAATGTGTGCAAATAGGGGAGCAGTGGAAAGACCATTGGCCTGAGTTTAGTCTTGCCTCTATCACTGTGTGACCATCTGGGAGTCTCTTTATTTCTCTGGTCCTTACTTTTCTCATTTGTAAAATAAGGATAGGGTTATATAATCTCCATTGTTCTTTCATGCTTTAACATTCTCTGACAGCAAATATTTAAAACTCTTAGCTACATGAAGTGAGTAAGCATAGGAGAAATTATAATAATGGTATGATTGTACTATTACATTCAGTGTACTCTCTCTCAAGTGTATGTTTTATATAGTGATCTCAGTATGATTCAACACATTTAATCCACGGGACCTATCTTTGAAATGACCTAATCTAAGGACATGAAATAACCAGATTGTGGCACAAAAGTGGGTAATTTTATTGCCTGCAGATATGCATAATAAAGGCAGGAATGTGGAATGGCCATATATACCTAGCCTTTTTATTTTTGTCGCTATGTTTATTTGCATGCCAATCAAGAAACATGATGGGAAGCCTCATGGCCACAGACTCCACACAGTTCCTGTGGGATCTTGTTATAATGGAGTCATCAAGATGAGTTTTGGGTACACAGACTGAGAATCAGGGATTTAACAGGAGTTAAAAGAAAATTTCTCATATCAAGTGGGATAGTTGACTGAGTCGAGACACTTTCAGTTAGTACAAAGAATGAAATGTTAAAAAAAAGAATAAGCTTAATTTTATCCTAAAGAATTCTGCAGACTGTGTTTCTCCTCCCACATGAGTGTGGTAACTTGATTATGCATTAAAATAGCTTTAATTCTCCCTGGCCAGGGAGAGGCTTATTAGTCACTGTATCCTAGCTCATGGTAGAAGAATGTAACATGTGCTTAGAGGCTGAAGACCCTCAGATGCTAGTAAAGAGCAACTATGTGACTCTGAGTCTGTGGAGATGCCCAGTAGGGTATGGAGACACCACACACTGTAATAACTTAATGCTTAAAAAGGGAACAAAGACATAATGACAGGTAGCAAAGAATAGGGTAACATCATCAGAGGTCATTGGCCATGATATAGCATTAGATGTGTGCATTGTCCTATCTCTGTGTGTTTCCTATATGTATGTTCTTTATGCCCCCAGGTCATGTACCTTCTTTATGTGTTCTCTGGTCAGGTGTGTTCTGGGAGAGTATGCTCCATATGTGCATGGGGAAAATTTTCAGTTACTTTTCTTGGTATACTATTTAACTAAATGTCTTTTGCTTTAAATGAACATATCTACCGTGTTTCCCCGATAATAAGACCTATCCCGAAAATAAGCCCTCCCCTTACTGTGTAAGATTCCTCTAAAATAAGCCCTCCCCCGAAAATAAGCCCTATTGAGATTGCTACTGTAGTGAAGGTGATCCCTTGCGCTACACGCTACATTATGGTACCCTCTGTATGCACCGTCCCGCCCCCGTGAAACGCACGCCGCACTCCGAGCTGCATCCAATCAGAGCTGCAGCAGTGAGCGCGTCATCCTGTTCTTCCCCAGTGATTTGCTTATTGAATAAAGGTACATTTTTTTGTTCACATTTACCTGTTTATTAAAATTGCTGTCAATGTTCATTAAAATAGGCCCTCCCCTGAAAATAAGCCCTCTGGTGTTTTTCTGTCCAAAAAAATAATAAGACAGTGTCTTATTATCGGGGAAACACGGTACATTGTGCATAAATCTATATGGTTAAAAAAAATCAATGTACAAATATATTCTATACCATATTCTTTTAAGCCTTCCTTTCATAAGGATTTTCTTTGTTAAATAGAATAATTTTCTAATATTTTTAAGAAGACTAGGGGACCCATTGTTTTTTTGTTTTAAAATAAGTTTTGTTGATGCCTTTTGTTTTTACATCATGGTCATCTCCAGATACCTCTCCCACTCTCCCACAAATGATTTCTCCTTTGTAACAAAGAATAACAGGTAAAACCAATCAGAATTGTGACCTAATCAGACAGTGTACTCAATATTATATTCCTATAGGAGGGACTTTATTTTATCTCTTCTTAGTCAGGATTAGCCATCATAATTACTCAGAGTTTAGGTTGATTTCAATATTGTTTTTCTTTAGATTGTTGGGGTCATTCTGTGTTATCTCTTCTCTTTATTTAAATCTGTATCAATTCATAGATCTTCCTATGTTTTTCTGAATTCTTTATGTTTGTTATTTCTTATGGCACATTAATATTTCTTTGCATTCCTATATCACAGCTTGGTGGTGCAGTAGATAGAGCCCTGGACCTGGAGTCAGGAAGCTTTATTTGAGAGTTCAAATCTGGCCTCAGACACTTACTAGCTATGTGATCCTGGGCAAGTCACTCAACCTGGTTTGTCTTAATTTCCTTATCTGTGAAATGATTTGGAGAAGGAAATGGTAAATCACTCTAGTGTATTTACCAAGAAAATCCCAAATGAGGTCACCAAGAGTCAGACACAACTGAAAACTACCGAACAACAAACAACAGCTAATGAGTATCTATTTTGCTTTTAAGTTTTTTTGCTAAAACAAAAAAGTGCTGCTATGAATCTTTTATTGTGTATGGGGCCTTTCTTTTTTTGTCTTTGATTTCCTTGGGAAGTCTTAACAAGGTGCTAAATATTCCAGTCCCCAAAATACAAGGACAACAAGGGGCATAGGGGTAGCAGTTTGTGTAGGTGGTGGAAGGATCCGTATCGGTAAAATGGAGATCCTCTAAGTAGATGCAAACTCATACCTCTACTGCATGATACACAGAAAGGAGGGAAACCTCATTAATTAATTTACTGTTTAATTGCACTAAAAATGCATTGAAGGACAATTCAATCCAATAAACATTTAATAAACATCTACATGCAGGGCACTGTGATTGGTGGTAAAGATATGAAACAAAACAAAAATGGACCTTACCCTCAGAGTTCTACTGGAGAACATGTTGTAGTGGATGGAGGCCAGGCCTTGAAGATAGTAAAACTTAGGAATAGTCCTACTCTGATATATACTAGCTATATGATCATGAATAAATCACTTATCCTCTCAGTTAGCCAAGCAACTTTCTAAGATTATAAGTGACAGATTTTTTCATCTGTTTTGCTAGCAGGAATTACCATACTAGGAGTCCCTCCCTACCCTTTACCCCATGGAAGTCATTGGCTTGCACCAAAATAAAGAATGCATCACACATATACCTTATATCTGCACAGCAAAATCAAAGTAAGTGAAGAATATTTAGTGTACAGGTTGTCATTTAAAATTGGGTGGATAACTCCTAGAATTTGTCCACTGGTGCATACATATGTCTTAGACAGATTCACAATAGGCAACTAACTGGGCCCAGAATTTAGCAGAAAGAAAAGAATAGTTGTGATTGTTTTGGGAAAATTGTGCAATGCTTTTAATGACTTCAAGGTTCTCCCTGAAACAAAGAGCCATTTAAAAAAATTAATATTCCTCTAATGATGCTTGTATGGTTGCACGGATTACTGAAGTCTCAGATGAAATAAAATAGAAGATATCCCAAAGGAAAAATGGAGAGGCTCATGGCACATTTGAGAAGTCTGCAGCCCATTAACCCAGCAAAACTTGCTCAGGAGATGTAACACACAGGATGTCAACCCAGATCCCTTCCAAATTCTCTGTTTCATTCTAGGGCAGCCCCATCTTCCAGTCTTCCAAATTTGTGACCTCAGCATTAATTAGCCTTTCCTCTTTACTCTCCCATGTCGCCAGACAGTTGCCAAATCTTCTCATTGACTCCACATACTCCACACTTCTCACTGACTCTATATGATCTGCATTTTGTTCCATTCTCACCGGTCATATGGCGACCTCCCTAGCTCACTTAGAGATTTGCCTGAACCCTGGCTGTGACCTCCTCTTTGGTGTCGCTGCTTCAAATCTCTTCCCTCTCCACTTCATCTTCCACCTGACTGCCAGAATGAGTTTCCTTAAGCCCAGCTCTGACCTTGTCACTCCTTTGCTCGATAAACTCCAGAAATTTTCTGTTGTCTCTAGGATCAAATATAAGCTCTTATGCTGGGCATTCGATGTGAGGACCAAATGAGAGAATGTATGTACAGTGCTTGGTAAACCATAGAGCACTATATAAATGTCAGCTAATATTAGTTTTTAACACCCTTCACAAGCTGGCCCCACTCTACCTTTCCAGGCTCATTATGCAGTATTCCCCCTTCTGTGTTCTGCAGTCCAGCCATGTGGGTTGTCTTCCTGTTTTTCACAGGTGAAACTCCATCTCCTGTTGTCCCTTTCCTCTGACTACCCCTCTCCTCCACCCGATGCTTGGAATATTCTCCCCCACTTACTTCTGCCTTTTTGAATCTCTTGTTTTCTTTAAGACTCAGCCCAAGCACCTCTTCTTATATAAAACCTTTTCTGATCTCCCCGGCTGTTAGTGCCCTCCTCCTAGACTTAACCTCTTATTTATTTTGTTTTCTGTGTGTACTTATAATAATAGCTAACATTTATATAGCACTTTAACGACTTTACATATATTCTTTCAGCTGATCCTCACAGTTAGCCTGTGAGGTAAGTACTATTATCAAATAATAATTTGAGGCAGCTAGGTGGTGTAGTAGAGAGAGCTCTGGGCCTTCAGTCAGAAAGAGCTGATTTCAGATTTGACCTCCAACATGTAGGGATTGTATCACCTTTGGCAAGTCCCTTAGTTCATATCTTCCTCAGTTTCCTCATTTAAATCTGGCCTTAGACACTTAGTAGCTGCGTGTTCTTGGGCAAGTCATAGCCTGTCTGCTTTAGTTTTCTCATCTGTAAAATGGAGATAAGTAGTGTATATAAATATATGTGTGTGTGTATTGTATGTATGTATGTGCATGTGTGTATATGTATATCTGTGTGTGTGTCTCTCTTTCTGTGTTGTATGTGTGTGTGTATTTAGAAGGACATAGGAGAAAGTTACACAGAATGAGAGGGTTCTCATCGGTATCAGGGAGAAAGAACATCCACATTGATGAGATTATTGGCTTGTAGAAGTATTAAAGACATATGTTATAACAGTTCAAAGATCCATGGATATTAAATGAAAGGGTAAAGGGAAGCTCCATTGGCAGTAAATTATTTTATTGGCACAGAACTGAAACATTTACATTTCCGAGCAAGTAATTACAATTAAAAACAGAGAAAAGCCTTTGAACACAATTTACACATGTTGTATGGTTTTTTAATTAGTCAGTTTCTACTTAAAGGTGCTTTTAATCTTGGAACCATTATTTTCAAAATAACATATTAACTTGTTATATAAAATCACTTTACTACAGCATTGTGAACAGATATTTCTCCAAATATGTTTTGGGTTAGGATCTGAAAATGTTTGGGGAATGGATCCAAGTTTTATGCTTATTTCCTTTATATGAATCAAACTTTCCCATGATAGACCATGTTTATGAGAGGAAGTGGGGAGAAAATGGGAACTCTTAATATAGTCCAAATTTTTTGTTGATGGACTTTATTTAGAAAGATACATTGGTGACTCTGATAGGATATTAGCCCAATAATTTCTCTTCTTTATGGCTTATTATTTTAATATAAAATTTAATTTTTATAAGGGAATTTTGTGTTGCATTCTAGCAGAAGAATATTATACTTCATTGAATGTATGGGTTGGGTTTTAAATATATATATATATGTATATATATATATATGTATACATGTAC
Source organism: Petaurus breviceps papuanus (assembly GCF_028583685.1). Classification (NCBI taxonomy): domain Eukaryota; kingdom Metazoa; phylum Chordata; class Mammalia; order Diprotodontia; family Petauridae; genus Petaurus; species Petaurus breviceps. Next base: position 1,575,416 of record NW_027185779.1, on the reverse strand, counting down.
ACATATACACTCACACACAGAGCAATTTAGCAGTACTTGAGTTAAAAAAAAAAAGGCTTATCCAGTCTAGTTCTGTCTGTATGGGTACTTTCCCCATGAAAAACACTTTATTACTTGCCAGGGCTTTGTTTGCCTTAAAGACCTTCTTCGAGTCCTCGTTGGTTTCTGCTGTCATAGCAAAGATGTTTCTGAGCTATTCATCTTTAATTACATTTGAATTTACATTAATTTTAAAAGGATTAGAAGCTCCTCCTGCTCAGTGTGCCTATTCACCAACCAGCATGTATTAATTTATAGGGTTATTTTTGTTGAAAAACTGTGGTTACTGTATGTCTCTTGCCTCATGTATAATAAAGAGCTTCTCTTTTGAAAGGTAATTGCTGTAAAATATTGCCAGAGGGATTGAAAAGTTAGTGTGATTGTGAGGTAGCACTTTATAAGTTTGCCTTCAGGCAGACTATGCTTGGTATTTGGAAAAATTAACAGAAAACCTGATGAGGAGAGTCAAGGCAGAGAAGCAACAATACTGTTTTGAGAATCCCCTTAGATTGTTAACTCCTAGAGGGTCGGATCTATGTCTTCTCCATGTTTTATACAAGTCTCAGGGCCTTGTAGCGCCTCATTTCTGCCAGAGGAAAGCATACAGGGCAATTTGTGCTCTTCTAGAAATCTAGAACCTGAGTAAATGAAAGTCCCTCTGGGACATTTGGATTGGGTTCCCACTTGACGTAAATTCACATCTGATGTTTTGTCAATATTTTCCCTCTAGGGGCATTCTGGGAAGATGGTGGAGTGGGTCAGAAATTTCCAGGCTTCTTAGTTCAGGAAATCACCATGATATGAATGTAGAGCAGCAGAAATTAAGGGGTAAAGCAGTTATCCTCCTGAGATAACTTGAGAGGACCTCGGAAAAGATGGGACTTCTGGGGGCTGAAGTTTGGCCTGAGTGAAATGTGGACACCTCTGCAACGTCTGTCACCTCCATCCCCTTCTCTCTATTCCCACAGCCCACCCTGTTTTAGGAACTTATTGCCTCTTGTGTAGACTCAGCCTCTTGCTTAGTCTCCCTGCCTCTGGTCTCTCCTTTTTCTAGTCTGTCCTCCACGCACCTGTCAGTGGACTTTTCCTAAAGCACAGGCATGTCTGATGATATTAGTCAGCTCCTCAGTAAACTCCAGAGGTTCCTAGGCTTAAATACAAACTCTGTTGATTGACATCTAAATCCCTTTAGAACCTGGCTCCAGCCCACCCTTTCAGTCTCATTGTGTATTACTTTCCTTTATACCTTCTCTTGTTCAGGCTGGACTTTTTGTGGTTCCTTGCACAGGATAATTTCATCTCCAGTTGTCATGTCTTTGCACACATTGTTTCCTATGACCAAAACGCATTCTCTTGTTGTTGTTGTTCATTTGTGTCCTATACTTCATGACCCCATTTGGGATTTTTTTGGAAAGATCCTGGAGTAGTTTGCCATTTCCTTCTCCAGCTCATTTTACAGATGAGGAAACTGAGGCAAACAGGGTTAAGTGACTTGCCCAGGTCACATTGAGGCCACATTTGTACTCAGGACTTCCTGACTCTAGGCCCAGTGCTCTATCCACTGTGCCATCTAGCATTTTGCTACATCTTAAAATCTCTACTGTTCTTCAGAGTTCATCCTAAAGCCCACTTGCTGCATGACATCTTTCCTGATCCACTCAATTGCAATTGTCTCACCCCCTCTCTGAAATTACCTTGTAATTATTTTCTATATATTGAATATATTTTTGTGTGTATGTGTTGTAGGGCATATTGGAATATCTTCTCTCCTCACATCTACTTTTTAGACTCTCTAGCTTCTTTCAAAAGGCCAATCTCATGTGCCTCACTTTCTAGTGGAAGTCTCATCTGGTCCCTTAGTGTAGCTCTCATTCCTCAGATTTTCATGTCTACACTTACCTGTTTATATGTTCTTGATGACCAGGACTGATCAGGCCAGAACCATGATAAATTAAGTTTGAGAAGAACAAAACAAACATTTGCAGTCCATATAACAGTTAACAAATGAAGATTTATGTAGTCATAACAGTATTCAACAGGATTCTGGGTTTATTGGGCTGAGCACAGTTCCTCTGCCTTTTAGTCGCCCGTGGTGGTCTACAGGTCAGACCCCAGGGAGGAGCTGTTATATCTCTTGGCCTTTTCTTTTCAGGAACACAGAAAGCCACATCAACATTAACACATCAACGACCTGAGCCTTTAGTCCCCTAAACCAATTGAATTTCCAGGATGTTTTCAGTACCTTTTAAGGAAAAGAAATCATCCAGTCCAAATGCTGTATCTTCTCAATAGAATGTAAGTAAATTCTTTGAGAAGAGGGACTGTTTTTTAATTTGTCTTTGTATTCCCAGGACCTTGCATGTAATAGAGCCTCAATAAATGCCCATTGGGTTGGATTTCACTGGACTCCTTTTGTGAAGGAAGAAATCAATGCAAGTTTCAAATAAAGCCAGAAAGTTCATAAACTTCAGATTGACATGGTTTGACAAAAAGCCTCAGTTTGGATTAATCATAATATGTAAGGAATATGAGAGATCATTTGACCAACAGCCTTCCCAGTATGCAAATCACTTATAAAATATCTTTGATTATGACAAATGATAGTTCTTATTTCACATAGCAGCCAAATCCACTCTTGGACAGCTCTAATTGTTAGAAGGGGACAGTTACGTGGTGTAGTGGATAGGTGCTGGGCCTGAAGTTAGGAAGACTCATCTTCTTAGTTTCAAATCTGGCCTCAGACATTTACCAGCTCTGTGACCTGGGGCAAGTCACTTAACCCTGTTTGTTTTAATTTCCTCAAATGTAAAATGAGCTAGAGAAGGAAATGACAAACCATTTCAGTATCTTTGCCAATAAAACCCCAAATGGGGTCATGAAGATGCAGACATGACTGAAACAACTGAACAGTAACAATTGTTAGAAAGTTCTTTGTTATATTGAACTGAAATCTGCCTACTTATAACTTTCATGTTTTGATCTTTTGGTCTTTTGATTTGAATTTTGAAGAACAAATCTAAGTCCTTTATTTTAGAGAAATAGGGATTCTTATCGTTTGCGGTGCCACAATGGGTGAAATTTCATGCAGCAAATCTATGATGACACATGGCTCCTCTGCTCAAAAATATACAGCAGCTTCCTATCGCCCCTAGGATTAAGTATGGAATTCTCAAATATTTTCATAATCTGACTCTAAACCACTGTTTCATCTCTTTCAGCATTAAGCAATCTCCATCCAAACCAGTCTTCCCATTGCTCTTAGAACACCCCAAGTTCATACCCAGTCCTAAGCCTTTGGTTATGTCATATCCCCTCCTTCAAATGCTTTCCCCCACATTCTGCCTATCCCAATTGTAATTCTTGTTTAAGGTCCAATTCAACTCTCCCCCTTTCCCAGTTAGGCCTTTCTGATCACTCTAGGCCATATTGGCAATTCTGATCTTCAGCTCATATGAAAATAATTGTCACTTATTTAGTCACCTAAACATAGGTTGCCTTGTGTTTTTTATACATTATTTGTAAAATTAAGAAAGTATATTTACATATTATTTGTATTATTACTTAATTAAAAATATTGGTCCTAATCTTGTTTTTTACCTTTATATATTCTGTTCCCCTTTGCTGGAGCTATTATTCATTCCCTAAATATAATCTATGTTTTTCTACCTCTCTTTGCATATTCTCTTTGTGTGAAATATCCTCTTTTCCATATCTTCCTTTCCAATTATTCCTCATCTTTCAGGGTTTAATTTAAATGCTCCTTCTTGTATGGAACCTTCCATATACCCTTGAGTTGAAAACAATTTCTCAATCTGCTACCCAAAACCAATCTTTATTAAATATCTATTGTGTGCAAAACACTATGCTAGGCACTAGGGATACAGGTACGGAATATAATGCCAATATTCATGGAAAACTAATATCCACAGAATTAATGTTGTAGGTGAGGGTAGAGGAGAGACAAATGATGGGTTTGAATAGTATGTTACCAATGATGAATTGTGCACCAGAAAGGAAGAGAAGGTAGACTGGTCAGGTAATGTGAGTAAAAATAAGGGATTATCTATGGGCTGCCATGTCAAGAGATGCCCTGATATTCTGGGTGGACTCTCTGTATAGGGTTGATGGTATGATTTGGGGGAGTGAGTGAGTCAACATAATAAGAAGGTGTGGATGGGGTGTGACCTACAACATTGGAAAGAGTACTCATACTGATGAGATTGTAGTAGTCTGCCAACTCATATCTCAGTCAGGGGTGTGAGCTATTTTCCTACTGAGGGATCCAAAAGTAGAAAACAGCTTAATTTGGTTTTGTTTTTAAGATGGGAATATAAAACATTCCACTCTTTTAAATTAAGAACAGAGAACATAAAACTACTCCATTCAATAAATACAGTAAATAATAAAAAAACACATTTAAATGAAGTTCTATAGTATGGTCAATTAAAAGAGAAAGATGGGCAGGAGAATTATAAAGTGGGTAAAAAGAGGCAGTGACTAAATGGGAGAGAAACATATAAAGACCAGAGAAATAAGAGGCATATATATAAAATATATATATGTATGAATGCATAATATATATAGCCACAAAGATATCCAGCCTTTCATAGCTAAGTATGGAAACTAAGTAGTGTTACTAATTATTCTATTTAAATAGGAAATGTAATTAGGACAAGATTTAAGGAAATACAAATTCCCAGATACAATTAGGTATTTTACTAATTTAATTCGTAATTGTTAGCAATCCTGGCTTAATCTAACCCTGGTTTTCTCTAGATTTAAGAATAATGCTTTTCTTTAATTCACCTTGAATCTCTTAATTTAAGTGTTAAAACCTTGTGTTCATATCTCAAATATGCTCAGTGTTGTGTTCAAAGACTTTGAAGGCAACTCTCTGAATGTGCTTAAGATCATAGAACTAGGACTAGAAGAAATATCAGTCATTTTATAGACTAAGAAATTGAAACCCAGGGGGTTAAGGAATTTGCCCATGTCCCACAGGTAAATATCAGAGGTGGAATTTGAATGCATGTCCTTTGACTCTAGATCCAATATGCTTTCTACCATAACACACTGCCTCCTTCTGGTGGTTTCTCTCTAACCCTTAGGTTTTTCTCAAGTAAAACCTGTTTGCTTCCATAATCCTCAGAGACAAAATAGGAAGATTCATTCTTAGAATTTGTGGCTTACTCTTCAAAGTGCTAGAGTTTCTGCATCCCTTTCTTTTATGTAAACCAAAGGAAAAAGACAGAAGTCCTGTTTCCTCTGGACATTTGAAAATGTGAGACCCCATGGTTGTCTTTTTCTAACTAGAAGGGAGTTTTTCAGGTTGAATTATATTTCTGGGCTCTGTCCTTCTTGGGTATTTATTTTTACAAAAGTGCATAATTAGAAAATCCTATCATGTGATTTGATACTACAATCCTGGGGATGACCATCTTATTCATTTCCCATTCGGAACTGTGGTTACTAAAATATGATTGTAAAAGCAGTTTGGAGTTAGGTCAAGAAAATGTCCAAAATGTCCACATTTTGATCCAAATATTCCATTGCTAGGCATATAAATTAAGGAAGTCAATGACTTACATGAATACACATGAAAAGGAAATATAGTAGGTCTAATAGGTCACTGAATTATTTTTTCCAATTTATTTATTTATTTTTAGTTTTCAACATTCATCTCCACAAGATTTTGAGTTACAAATTTTCTCCCCATCTTTCCCCTACCCCCACTCCAAGGCTACTGAATACCCCTTCCCCATCTTTTCTCTCTTATAGCCTTCCCCTTCCCCCCTAACTTTCTAGTAGGGCAAGATGTATTTCTATACACCAGTGTCTATATATCTTATTTCCCAGTTGCATGTAAAAAATAATTTTTTTTGACATTTGTTTTTAAAACTTTGATTTCTAGATTCTTTCCATTCTTCCCTCCTTACCCACCCCCATTGGGAGGACATGCAATTCCATATAGGTTGTACATGTGTAGTTATGCAAAATGTTTCCATAGTAGTTATATTGTGAAAGACTAATTGTAATTCCCTCTATCCTATCCTCCCCCCTCACTTATTCTATTTTCTATTTTGACCCTGTCCCTTTTCAAAAGTGTTTGCTTCTAAGTACCCTCTCTGCCGATCTGCCCTCCCTTCTATAATCCCCACTTCTTATCTCTTTCCCTCCTACTTTCCTGTAGGGAAGATACCCAATTGAGTGTGTATGTTATTCCCTCCTTAAGCCAAATTCAATGAGAGTAAGGTTGACCCATTCCCTTTCACCTTCCTGCTCTTCCCCTCCATTGTAACAGTTTTCTCTTGCCTCTTTTATATGAGATAATTTACCCTACTCTATCTCTCTCTTTCTCCTTCTCCCAATATATTTTTCTCTCACAACTTAATTTTATTTTTCAGATATAATCCTTTCATATTCAACAGATCCTGTGCCCTCTGCGTATTCATGTACATACATATACACACACTGACATATACATTTATATACACATATACCCTCCTATATATATGTATGTATACATATATATGTATGTATACATATATATGTATGTATATATATTCCCTTCAACTATCCTCATACTGAGAAAAGTCTCATGAGTTACAATAATAGTCTTTTCCATGTAGGAATGTAAATAGTTCAACTTTAATAAGTTCCTTATGATTTCTTTTTCCTGTTTACCTTCTCATGTTTCTCTTGCTTCTTGTATTTGAAAGTCAAATTTTCTGTTCTCATGTTTTTTCAGCAAGAATGCTTGAAAGTCTTGCTTTCATTTCATTTCATTGAATGACCATATTTTCCCCTGAAGCATTAATACTCAGTTTTGCTGGGTAGGTGATTCTTGGTTTTAATCCTAGCTCCTTTCACCTCTGGAATATCATATTCCAAGCCCTTTGATCTCTTAATGTAGAAGCTGCTTGATCTTGTGTTATCCTGATTGTGTTTCCACAGTGCTCAAATTGTTTCTTCCTGACAACTTGTAATATTTTCTCCCTGACCTAGGAATTCTGGAATTTGGCTATGATATTCCTAGGAATTTTCCTTTTGGGATCTTTTTCAAGAGGTGATTGGTGGAGTTACCAGTTTCCTCATCTGTAAATTGAGGAGTTTGGGCTAGATGACCCCCTGCATCTCTTCCAATCCTAAATCAATCATCTTGTGATTCGAAGTTTTCTGCTCTGTCTCATTGGTCTGATTCTTTCTTCATGTCTCTGTAATATTTCCTGGTGGTCAGTTACTGATCCAGAATTGATTAGGCATGTGAGGCATGTTCCTTATATGTAAGCTAAAACTTCTCCCTTGTCATAGAATTTTTTCAATGTTTTATTTCTCCTAAGAGAGAATGGGAGTTAGAATTCCACACTCTAGCTTAGAAACAAACACACACATAACCATTTTGGTATGCTAAGCGTCTTTGGGTTATTGTAGCTCTTCCCTATAAAGCTGTAATAACATTATTGCTACTTTTACAACATAAACACAATGTCTTCATCATTCTTGCTCTTGAATTTTGGAGATGGAATGTAGGGAAAAATCCTTTTTGGAATAAAATGTGTTTGGAAGGCTGTTTGTTCTTTATTACAACCATGACTGAGTTGATTAACCCTCTAAAGCTGAGCCATCTATAGGCCCCACACATTTTACTAGTTAATAATGATTATAATAGCTAGAATTTATGTATTGTTTTAAAATTTGCAAAGTAATTACAATCAGTCCCAAATTCATCTGAGTACATTATTTTCTAATCAGTATCTCTCTAGTGAGCCATCAGATTGTATTTATTGTATAACAGTGGCAGCTAATGGTACAGTGGATAGAGCAGCGGGACAGGACTCAGGAAGACCTGAGTTCAGATTTGACCTCAGATTAATTTATTAGCTTTGTGATCATCCACAAGTCACTTAATCTCTGTTACTTCAGTTTCCTCAACTATGAAATGGATATAATAAGAATACCTACATCCCAGGATTGTCATGAGGATCGAATGAGGTAATGGTTGTAAAAGAGCACTTAGAACAGTGCCTGGAATATAGCAGGGGTTATATAAATGCTTATTCCTTCCATTCCTCCTAATTTGCAATCTCTTTTCCCTAAGAATAGCATGAGATACTATATCAAAAACTTTGCTGAGATCTGGGCCAACTACACCCACAATAATCTCCTCTTCTACTAGTCTAGTAGCCTTGTCAAAAAAAGGAAAGGGAATGAGGTTAGTTTGGCATGACCCATTCTTGATGAAACCCTGCTGACTCCCTGTAATCAGTTCTTCTCTTTCTAAATATTCACTGCCAATCTCCTTAATCATCCCTTCTCATATTTTTCCCAGGAACCAAAGACAAACTCACTGACCCATAGCTTTGCAGACTTGATTCTCTTAACTTTTTTTCTGAAAATGAGGACTTTTGCCCTTCTCTGCCAATGCTGTGGCTCTTCTCCTATTTTCCGTGATATTTTAAATAGCACTGACTGGGGCTCAGAGATTGCATTTGCTGGGACTCTCAGGATACGAAGCTATTGTTCATGTGGGGCAAGTGACTTGACATGATTGGCCTCTATGTGTTTTATTATGGCCTTTTTATTCTTTTTGGGTATCAACTTCTTGCTAGTCATTTTGTTAGTCTGATATTTCCGTTGTGTAAGTTATTCTCCTTGGCAGAGAAAACAGAAATAGAACAAGAACTAAGTGATCCTGTCTTCCTTCTTTTGTCAGTTATCATTGTCCCGTCATCCCCAAGCAAAGGTCTCACGCCTTCTTTGATCCTCCATTTTCTAAAGTCCCACTTTTGGTTGACTTGAGCTTTCTTCACCAAGCTTGGCACATTCTGACCTTCAGATCTACTAATGCTTTTTTTTTTTTTAAAAGGATCATACTATTTTCTTACATAAGTATCTTTTGTTAACTGACCTTGCTTCTGTCTCCTATCCATTTCCTTTTAAAAAATCTAAGTTGGTTTCTGAGCTCCCTGTACCTCCACAATGGACTCTTCCAAAGAATTCCATTTTTCCTCTTCATCAGACTTGTTTCCCTTTGTGTCTTTAGAATTCCATTCTTTAACATCTTTCTTGTTTGTTAGGGGTGCTTTCCTGGAAGTACTTTACCCCATGTATCCTACTTATCTTCCTTCTGAACCCTTTGAATTCTGCTTTCCCTATTTCTCCTTACTTTGACTTTCAGTCATATATTTATCATGTCTCCCCTCTCTGGTTCGTGAATTTCATAATATAATTATTGTTGTTGTTCAATTGTTTTTCAGTTGAATCCGACTCTTTGTGAACCCATTTAAGGTTTTCTTGGCAAAGATGCTGCTGTGGTTTGCTCTTTTCCTCTCCAGCTCATCTTATAGATGAGGAAACTGAGGCAAACAGAATTAAATGACTTGCCCAACATCACACAACTAGTAAGTGTTTAAGGCTGGATTTGAACTCAAGGTCCTTTTGTCACCAGAGCTGGCACTCTATCCACTGTGCCCCCTACATAAATAGTATAAAGCATTAATATAAAATTAATATATACAAATATGTACGAAGTTAAATCCAAGGTAGTTTGGGAGGGAGGGCACAAGCATTTGGAGGTGGAGGGGAATCAAGATAGCTTCTTGCAGAAGATGGTGTTTGACTTTCATCTTAAAGAAAGAGAAAGATTCTGTGAGCTAGATGTATGGAAGAAGTGAATTCTAGTCATCTAGCATAACCAGGGGAAAAACCATGAGTTTTACTACTGGCTACTTTCTTAGACTTTGTCTTCTGTAAACTTCTGAGTCTGGGAGTCTCCGTTGATATTCTTCTTTCTTTGTTGTTGAGTTATAGTGTCTACCTTTGGGGTTATATATAAGAAGTCTTCTTTCTTACCCATTCTCTTTAAAGTCTTTTTGATTAGCTATGTGAGACACTTGGCAAATGCATTGTCACTAGCCTTTGTTAGATGTGCTGCTTTTCTGGCCAGTAATCAACTCTATATTGTAAGCCTTGATCAAAATTTCCAAATCCCATTCTTAGATGTCAGTTTCTTGGCCACCTCTTCATTTCTCATATAAATTTTTCTCAGCAACCATTGAAAAAATATTCTTCATCCCTTGCCTTTGGTGGGCAACAAGGAGGAGAACACAACCTATGCCCTTATGATCTTTATTTAATTGCCCAAATCTCCATAATCTTTGTCAAAGTTTTTTAGGTTCTTTCTAGAAGTGTAATTTGTGCTCATGTGAATCAACAGAGGTGGGTAGTCGTTACCTATTTTGAGAAGACTGGAGAGGTTCTGTTACATCTTAAATGAATGTCTCCTTCTGACAGGTGGTGTAGTGGGTAGAACATTGAGCCTAGAGTCAGGAAGACTTGAGTTAAAATCCAGCCTGAGACTTACTAGCTATGTGACCCTGGACAAATCACTTAGCTTCTGCCTTAGTTTCTTTAGCTGTAAAGATGTGAATAATATTACTACTTTCAAGAGTTGTTGTGAGGATCAAATGCAACAACATTTATAAAGTACCCATCACATAGTAGGCTCTTGTTCCTGTATTCTCCTCCTCAGACCTTTCTATTGCTGTTATTAGGTTGACAAACAAATGCCTCAGTACCTCTGAGAAGGGGATTAACAGCTACTTCTCTTTTTGCTCCTATGCTTCCTAGATTACCTTTCCCCTGACAGTGTCTTTGGGTTCTTGGGAGGAGGAACTGATTCTTTTTCCTTAGGGGATCCAGATCTTTCCTTTAGAGGGAAAGTTTTTTTATTTAGTTAATTTTTAAATTTTATTTTAAATTTTAAAAGAAAATGAGAAAAGGGAAAAAAAAAACATTGCACTGTGCACAGCAGAACACGAGAGGATTCAATATAAAACAATATATTTCCATTTCAAGGAAACCTATATAATAAATACTACACATTGTTTTCAGAGCTACCCAGATTTTTTTTTTTGCTTCCTTGTAGGTTCTCAGCTATGTACTTTTTAGTTTATTCTCCCTTCCAAAGGTTGCAAGTAAACATATACATACACGCATGCACATATATGTATATATACACACACCTCTATACATATATAGGTATCTATATACATATACATACATACACATATACACTCCTATACATATATGTATTACTATGCTTATTTCCACTTGTCATCTGTTTCTCTGAAGGTGGAGCATCTTCTTTCATAAATCCAGGTCTTTCCATGTTTTTCTAAATCAACCAGCTCATTATTGCCTACTCTATAGCAATATTCCAACCAAACACATCCTATCTGAGAGACTATCTATGAAAGTTTCCCTCAATTCTTTGCATTCCTTCTATACTTGGCTGCATAGGTTTTATTTATACAAGAAAATTTTAATTTAAAGTAATCAAAATTATCAATTTTACACTTCAACAATGCTCTCACCTTATAATATAGTTTAAAGTCTGATACAGCTGCATCTACATCCTTTACATCATTTCCCCCTAATTTCTTTGAAATTTCTAACTAAATGAACTTTGTTATTATCAATAAGATAATTTTTAGTAATTTGAGATGACTTTAAATAAATGTTAGGTAAAACTATCATTTTTTAAAGTAATAAAACATTTATTAATTTGTGTTTGTTTACTTTTAGTTTACAAGATTCAATTCCATAATTCCTTGAGTTTCATTATTTTGTCTCCCTCCCTCTCCCTCCCCCCATGGCGGCATACAGTCAAGTATAGGATCTGTAAATACTTTTGCATTATACATTAGTCAGGTTATAAAGACAGATTGTATCAGATGGAATGAAAAATGGTAAATAGGACATAAAACCAAATAAGAAAAGGAAAAAGATCAGGTATTTTGCTTCCATCTGGATATAAACTCAGTTCTTTCTAGTTCTTTCTCTGGATGCACACATTTCTCTCCATGATGAGTCTTTTGGGATTGACTTAAAAACTATCATTTTTTAAAATGTTGGCTTTACCTACCCATGAACAATAAATATTACTTCAGTTATTTATATCTGACTTTATTTGCATGAAATGTTTTATGTTTATGTTCATATAGTTCTTGTGTCTGTTTTGGCAGGTATACTCTCAAGTATCTGATACCATTTGGTTATTTTAAATGGTCTAAAAATATTGATTAATATTGCTGACACATAGTGTGATTTCCCTATTTTTTTCTTTTAAATATATTTTAGCTTTAACTTTGTCTGAGATCATGATTATTACCCCTACTTTTTTTTACATAATAATTTCTACCCGGGACCTTTATTTTATCTTTGTGTGTATCTCTTATTTTTATAGCATTTCCTGAAAGCAACATATTGTTGAATTCAAATTTTTAATCTGCTATCAATTTTTATTTTATGGATGAATTCATCCCATTCACATTCTAAGCTATACTTACTTGTATATTTTCCTCCTTTCTATTTTTCCTCACTCTCCTTCTTATGCAATTTCTATCCCTCATTCCTCTGCTTTACTTCTGCCGGCTACCTTGCCCTCCTATTCCTTAACCTACCCACCTCTCCAAGGGTCCCTTCTTTATCCTCTACTCCAACCCTATGCCCTTGCCCTCTTGTTTCTTTCTGAATTTAGAAGACTTTTATACTCTTCTATATATATATGTTTTTCCCTCTTTAGCTCATTCCTGATGAGAATAGTGTTCTAACAGTATCTACCCTCCCCCTAGTAACTTCTTCTGTATATATTTTTCTTTTTTATGCCTCATTTATATGAGATAATTACTCCTTTTTATCTCTCCCTACACAGTTTTATCTTTTTTAGAATCACCCCATCATACTCAGCTCAGCCTGTCTTTCTTTAAACTATCCTAATAATGATGACAGTCATAAAAGTAATGATAACATTTACACATATAAGAAGTAAACAATTTGACTTTATTTAGTCCCTTGTGATTGGTCTTTAATGTTTATCTTATATTTCTCTTGGATGTTTTATGTCAAATTTTCCCTTAAGTTCTGCTGCTTTTGTCACAGATACCTGGAGGTCTTTCAGTTCATTAAATGTCCTTTTTTTCATTCAGGATTGCACTTAACTTTGCTGGGTATGTTATCCTTGGTCATGTGACCCCCAGCTCCTTCAATGTAATAGCTTCTAGGTCTTGTGTAATCCTTATTGTAGCTCCATGATATTAATTTTTTTCCCTTGTTGTTTCCAACATTTTCTCCTTAACTCAGGAGCTTTGAAACTTGGCTATGATAATCTTGTAAGTTTTCCCCCTAGGATCTTTTTTAGGTGGAGATCAGTGAATTTTTTTTCCTATTTTTGCTTTGTCTTTTTATTCTAAAATTTCAAGGCAATTTTCCTTGATAATTTTTTGTAATATTGTATGAAGGTTACTTTTTTAAATCACAATTTTCAGGTAGTCTGACTATTCTTATGTTATTTCTCCTCAATATGTTCTCTAGATCAGTTTTTTTCTGATGAGATGTTTCACATTCTCTTTTTTTCCCCCAGTCTTTTGATTTTGGTTTATTATTTTTTGATGTCTTAAAATGTTACTAGCTTCCTTTTGTGCAATTCTTGTTTTCAAGGAATTATTTTCATCCTTAAGTTTTTAATTCTTTATTTCAAGTTGATATCCTTGGATTGCTCTTATTTTTTTCCCCCTTGACCTCTTCTACTTGGTTTTTAAAGTCCTTTTTGAGTTCTTCCAAAAGCTCTTTTATGCTTGGATCTGTTTGATGTTTTTCACTGAAAAAGGAGTGACTGTTTTAGCTCCATTATCTTCTTCTGAATATGAACCAAGATCTTCTCTATCCCTATAATAGCCATGTATAGTTGGGTTTTTTCTCCTTTGCTTACTCATTTTTATCTACTTATTTGTTTCTTTGTTTATTTAATTTTTAGCAGCCATTGCTGTAATCAAATTCTAGTCCTGAGGTAGTGATGTCCCATGCCTCAGGTTATTCATGTTGTTATTTTCTGAGGTGTGTCCTAGGGCTCAACCTTGAGCTCTCCTTTCCACTCCTAAGTCATGGCTAGGGCCCACAGTCTTGCTGTCCTATGTCCAAATGATCTTGCTCCCTACGGTCCCTCTGGTGGCTGCAAACTACAGCTGTTCTCTCTGTCCTGGAACTGAAATCAGGGACTCTGCTCTCCTGCAAGTGCCCACAGTCAGAAGGGTCCCAGTCCCTCTGCTATTGCACTCACCCGATATTTGCTAACTCCTTCTCTGTGGCAGATGCAGCCCAGGATGCTCTGGTCAGCACAGTTGTGCTTGGTGTCCCTCAACATTGGAAGGTTCTTTAGGCTTCTCCTCAGTCATTAGACCTTCAGACTGACCTTTCCCAGGCTGAGGCTGCCTCCCAACCCCAGCTCCTCCCAGGGCTTCTTGTTTGTTGATTCCAGAGTTGGTCTAGAGGTGTCTGCACTTCTTTCAGCCCCGGGAGGTTCCATCTTTCTTGGGGTTTTCTCAAGTTGTCTTAAGACTGCTTCATCTTAGTTTTTCTTTATTACTGCTACTCTACTTTCCCTCTGAGGTAATGTGACTATCCTCAAGCCACTTAAACTTCTCTAGCCTCAGTTTTCTCATCTGTAAAGCCTTACCTTTGGATTAAATTGACTCTCTGGTCCCTTTTAGGTTAAAATCTCTTATAACCCTAGGATTATTTTTGTGTTTGTATCTGCTGTACCTGAACACAGTACTTAGCACTATAAATAAAAAATATTTCTTGAAATGAATTTTTTTATTTTTATTTTTTTATTTATAAGCAATTGGGGTTAAATAACTTGCTCAAGGTTACACGGCCAGTTATTTCTGGGTGTGGTGCTGAGTAGTATCAGAGCCCAGATTTGATCCAGGTCATCCCAACACTGGAGCTGGTACTCTTACTCGCTGAGCCACCTGGCCGCCCCTAAGCAATTGGGGTTAAGTAACTTGCTCAAGGTTACACGGCCAGGTGTTTCTGGGTGGGTGCTAAGTGTCTGAGCCCCGGATTCGATCTGCAGGTCTTCTCAACACTGGAGCCGGTGCTCTTACTCGCTGTGCTACCTGGCCGCCCCATTGAAATGAATTTTTAAAGGTTATTCCTGTGATTTTTTTTTTTGGTGTGGGGAACTCCCAGAGAGGAGGTTCCCTCCACCAAGCAAATTCTAGAACTGTTTTGCCACTTTTAGAGAGTCCCTTGGGGCACTGAGAGGTTACTCACAATCAGTATCCATCAGCAATGGAACTTGAATCCATGCCTTCCTGATTATGAGACTTGCTGACTCTCTACTGTTTCACTCTGACTCTTTGAAATGAGAGATTGTGAAATGACCTGACTCTAAATTTAAAATTAAGTTGCTACTCTGCCCCAAGCTAAACTTGTGTCGTTTGCCTCTAGGCACACTTATGTTTTTATGCTTTTACCTTCTTCTTGTCCTTTGAACATTGACAGTTTGTCCTATTATTCCCAGCCCTCTAAGGCACTCCCTTCATTCATAAAACTTTTATTAAGTGGCTATGTGTTGTAAGGCTTTCCCTCGTCCAAACTGGATGTGTTCAGTCTCTCTAGGAGCCTCTTCTGGGTTCACTGTCCGACTTGCTGTTTGTTTGTAGGCATTGTCACCCTCTTGAGTACTGTTGGCATTCTCCTTTAGGTCACATTGTCTTTGACTTCTCCCTCAACTCATATACACAACTACTTGAGTGAGGATTCTGTTTCCAGAAAACATCCCGAAATGAAATCGAGGTTCCCTGTTTGTTTCCCCAAACTCATAAAGTCAGTTTATTCCAGTGCTTGAGTTAATTGGGCAACTCTGGCAGCTGTATTAACCTTTAGAGGCCACTGGGCTATGACTGATTAAGTGCTTAGTTATAAGATGTTGGTATTACCCGATTTCAGTAGGCTCTTGATTTACTGAGGAATCACTGTGGCCTTTGATCCGCAAGTCCTGAATTTGTTGAACTGAAATCCATGCTTATTTGTTTTCCCTTTGTCCAGAAATTTGGTTTTAACTGAAAAGGTAAAATATACCTATTCACTTATTAACCAGGAACCTTGAGAAACTGGCATAAAATGGTGGGCAGAAAACCCAACCTCCTGTAACATTTTGTTTGATTTATTTGTGTGTTGTTTGCCACATTCTGCCTCCTATTCCAGCCGTCTGTGTATGTATCTTACCTTACCTATTAGTTCTTTGAAAGCAGAGACTACATTCTCAGCTTCTTTGAATATCTTAAAGATAGTCATCCTTGTTTTCCTTCATACACAGCACATAGTAGGTGTTCAGCAAATGTGTTTAATGAGTGGTGATATGTGCAGTTGAGTGTATGGCTTTTTTAAGGAAGATCAACTTAATTTTTTGCAATATCACATCACCTAAGAAGGAATTCTCAGGCAGAAGACTCCCTTCTGGGTTCTCTCTAGCATATCAATTCCCTTCTTAAAATGTGATGCTCAGAAGCAAACATATTCTCCAAGTGAGGTCTGATCAGTGCGAAGTATAGCTGCTCTGTCACCTCCTTTGTCCTGGAAGATGTGGCTTTCTAAGTATGGCCTGTGATTCTATTAGCTTTTTATGCTGCCCTGGCCCATTCTTCCCTCAGACTGAATTTTTAGTTTACCAAAACCCTTACCACCTTTTCAGATGAACTTATTTCTAGCCATGCCACTCTCTTTCTGTCTCTATTTCTATAGCTCTTTCTCTGTCTTTCTTGGTCTCTGTCTCTATATGTATACACATATTAAAAAAATATATATATATATAAATAAAACAAATACATAAATATCTACATGTAACTATAGATATATTTCTGTGTATGTGTACATATATATTTATATGTGTGTGTGTATATATATATATACATATATATAAGACAAAATGTCTTGCCAAGTATAATGTTACTCTTCACTAATTTTCTGAAACAGCAGTGTTAATAATTGTCCATCATCCTTCATTAGATTTTATAAGTGCATTTCTCTTTTAATTAGGCTTTTTTTGGGGTACCCATCTTTCTGTTTATATATACATATGTATATATGTGTGTGTTACCACAATCCAAATCAAACCAAAATCTAAAATAGCAGGTATTTACTGGCTACACACACCCACACCCACACACACGTATATACATGCATACAAACATACGTACATATATTTAAACACATGTGTGTATATAATATTACAAACATATAAGAACAAAATATATAATAATATTTATTGTTCCTACTCAGGAATAGTAATAGTGATTAAAGGAAGGAGAAAGTGGTTGGGTTTTGTTTTGTTTCTTAAAAAAAATCTTATAAATTTGCAAGAAGTAATAGCTAATAAGGGTAAGAGAGCTGGAGCTCCAACATTTCTCAACTGGCTAGAACAATTGTCTAAATAATCCTTCAAATACTCAAATGTATCTGTAATCTCATCAGGTTGGGAGTCCCTTCAGTGATGAAGATTGCAACTCATTCATGGCTACCCATCCTATGTGAACCTTATTCATATTCACCCAAAAGTTTGTGAGTGGGGGCCCCCCTGGTGCTAGAGGCCTTTGTCACCTGCTCCTGACATCACCAGGATACTGGTAGAGCAGGCCGGCTGTCCACTAGTCCTCCTTTGCTCTTGCCATGTGACCAGCCCATTTTCTCTTCTGTCATACAATTTCTTGGTTGTGTCCTTAGACCTGTTCTTCTTTGGAGTTTTTCCTTGGTTATGGATGTCGCAGCCTGCTCATACCTACCATGCACCTCTCCATTACCTTCTGTATCATACTCATTTTGGGTTCTTTGGAGGAAATGATACTCCATCTCTCACTTCCATATAGTGATACCAGGAAAATGTTTGTATTGAGAAGATGGACCTTTGTTGTGCTGGGAAGGTCGGGGTCACTAAAAGATCAATAGAAGCTTTCCTGCCTGATCTTCTCTGTTCCACTCTGGACCCAGCTCATTATCCTTCTGAGGTATCTGTTCTATATGAGATCCTGTTGGATAAACTATAGAGTGTCCATCTAAATATACATCACAAACTGGGCAATAGATATTCTTCATCTACTTGACCTTTCCTGTGTGGATAGACAGGCCAAACTCCTTTGAGTTATAACATATCTTTTTTTTTTTTTTTTGAAGGGGGAAGGCAGGGAACTTGGGGTTAAGTGACTTGCCCAAAGTCACATGGCTAGTCAGGGTTAAGTGTCTGAGGCCGGATTTGCACACAGGTCCTCCTGACTCCAGGGCCAATGCTCTATTCTATGAACCACCTACCCTACCCACCTCAACATATCTTTTTAAAGATACTCTGCAGTATCCTGAGGCCTGATGCAATCCCCACAATGTCATCCTCAAATAGGATCATATAGAAGGCCTTACTCTCCATAAGGAATCCCTTCTTGACCTGGATCCTTTTGTGGGTCTCCTCTATCACAGGAGTAAATACTTTTGCTGAGCCTGAGTCTCCTTGTCCTATGCCTTATCTTATTCCTCATATGACCTAATAAAAGGATAATTGATCAGATTTACTTCCTTTGTTACATCTTCCAAGGAATCCTGGATGATCTTGGTATATGGATGGGAGAAACATTGCTGTAAAAGAGCCTGTAAGTCTTGTTTCCTTCTGTACAAACAAATGCTCTTTTGAAATCAGTCAACAAGAAGCACCATTGGTGTCTACATCTTTCAGCTAATTTTGAGATAGTAAAGGTGTGATCCATTTTTAAATATCACTTGTAAAAATATGCCTACTCTCTGCTCATCAAGGATGTCTTCAACTCATGTATAGATGATGCTAGTAAAGATTTTTTATAGATGGGAGGGTGTTGAGTGGTAGGTACTGGTATTTTTTAGTCACCTTTTTTCTGTATTCACAAGGTCGAAGGTTTTGTTTCCTCCCCACCTTTGTTGTTTTCCTTCAAATATCTCATATAACAATCAGTCAATGAGCTCACATCCAGTTGAGATCTTCTCTATCTATACTTGATCCAGTTTTTTTTCTTTATTTTCTTTAATGTCATTTCTAGCTCCTTTATAAACAGCCCAGGGACTGTGGTGTTAAAGTTCAAGTATGGTGGTTTCTCTGTCCTTGATTCTTTCCCTCCTGCCTTTATAGTCTTCCTGAAACTTATTCATCCCCATATACTCTATAACTTAGAGGCAGCTGGTCTTCTTTCTGTTCCTTGCACAAGATACTCCCATTTCCCAACTCTGGGCATTTTTACCAGCTGCCTCATACAAATTAGAATTTTCTCTTTCCTTAGCTCCTTACCCTTGGTTTCCCTGTATATTCCTTCATGTCCCAGCTAAAATCCTGCCTTCCCCAATCTTCCTTAATGCTAGTACTTCCCTCTGTTTGCTATTTCTAATTTGTCATATATACAGCTTTTTAGTAGCTTATCAGGAGCAGTTAGATGGCCCAGTACATAGATTGCTGAACTTAGAGTCAGAAATACCTTAGTTCAAAGCCAACCTCATACATTTAACTAGCTATGTATTCCTAGGCAAGTCACTTAACCTCTGTCATCTTAAAATGAGGATAATAATAGCACCTAAATCTGAGGGTTATCATGATGATAAAATGGAATATTTGTAAAGCACTTGGTAAAATTTAAAATAATGCATAAATATTAGTTTTTATCTATCTGTCTACCTTTCCACCTATTTATTTATTTTGCTTTTTTTTTTTGGAGGGGGGAAGGCAGGGCAATTGGGATTAAGTGATTTGCCCAAGGTCACAAGGCTAGTAAGTGTTAAGTGTCTGAGGCCAGATTTGAACTCAGGTCTTCTTGACTCCAAGGCCGGTACTCTATTCACTGCACCACCTAGCTTCCCCATCAACCTATCTATTTATTATTGAATTCCTAGCTATTTTTTAAAACTTACTTCAAATGTTACCTTTTCCATGAAAGTTTCTCTGATATTCTAGTCAGTAACATAATTTACCTAACTAGAACTCCTGGTATGATTTTGTCTTGTACCTCTCTAATTGCATTTATCATGTATTATTTTAATTATAATTTATGCCATGTTGTTGTTGAATTGTTTCAGTTGTTTCCAACTCATTGTGGCCCCACTTAGGGTTTTTGTTTTTGTTTTTTTATTTAGCAAAGATACCAGAGTGGTTTGCCATTTCCTTCTCCAGCTCATTTTACAGATGAAGAAACTAAGGCAAACAGGGTTAAATGACTTGCCCCAGCGTCACACAACTAGTAAGTGTTTGAGGCCATATTTAAACCCAAGTGGATGAGTCTTCCTGACTCCAGGCCTGACACTCTATCCACTCTGCCACCCAGCTGCACCTGAATAGATCTCAGGGGAACTTGGAACTTGGAAGGGGAAGAAAGTTACATCTTCATATTCACTGACCTCTAACTGAAGTTTAACATTTTCTTTAATTTTGAATAAAAAAAAATAGGGACAGCTAGGTGGTGCAGTGAGTAGAACACTAGCCCTGGACTCAGGAGCACCTGAGTTCAATTCTGGCCTCAGATACTTGGCATTTACTAGTTGTGTGACCTTGGGCAAATCACTTAATCCCAATAGCCTTGCCTTCCCTTCTCCAGAAAAAAAGACATTTTGAGAAGGAGGGCTTTACCAAACTGTCAAAGGAATCCACAAAAAAGAACTATTCCTGATGTAGTTCAACTCCTAATTTTTTACAGGTGAACAAATGAGACCCAGACTGGTTAAATGACTTGCCCAAGGTTAACTGAGGTTGTAAGCTGCAGAGTCTGAATTGGAACTCAGGTGCCCTGCTTCCATATCCAGTGTTCTTTCCAATGTACCATTCTCTCAAAGTCAATCATCCCTGAGGTCCCTTCTGGTATGGGTATTCTGTAACTCTACATTGGACTGTATCTGGACTACTCAAGTCTGGATGCTGTCTTTATGAAGGATATTAATAAACTGCAGAGCATCCAAAGGAAGGACAGTCATGATGGCTACATGCCTCAGAATCATGCCACATCATCTGGGGTTGCCTAGAGGGCAGAAAGGAAGATTTATGGAGAATGATAGCTATTTTCAGGTTGTCCTGTGGAAGAGGGGTTAAACTTGTTCTTGGCTATGGAGGGCAGAACCCAGACAGTGTGGAAGTTAAAAAGAGGACAATTCAGACTTCATATAAGGAAAATTTTGACAATTAAGGTTATCTAAAAGTAGAATGGGATGGGGGGAGAACTAGGTGGTACAGTGGGTAGAATGCCAGCCTGGAGTCAGGAAAATCTGAGTTAAAATCCAGCCTCAGACAATATGTGACCATAGGCAAGTCACTTAACCCTGTTTGCTTCAGTTTCCTCATCTATAAAATGAGGTGGAGAAGGAAATGGCAAACCACTCTGGGATCTTTGCCAAGAAAACCCTAATTGGAGGCACAAAGGGTCAGACATGGCTGAAGACAACTGAATGAAAGTGCAAAAAAAAAAAAGTAGAAGGGGCTAACCTCAGAAAGTCTTCAAGCAAAGGTAGGATGACCTCTTGTAGATAACATGGTGTTGAGGACCTAGGATTATAGATCTAGAGCTTGAATGGTCACTGGTCCAAATCCTTTATTTTACAGACGAGGAAACAAAGAGTTTAAGTGACTTTCCCAAGATCACCCATGTAGTTGAGATGAGGTTCTCTGACTCCAAAGCCAATATTCTTTCTGCTGTCTCAGTTAACTTAATAAATTTTCTGTTTTGGGGATGTCTGTTTGGGGGAGTTTCTGAGGCTGGATTTGAACTCGGATCTTCCTGACTTCAGTACACAGAGTTCTATCTGCTGCCTCTTCCAATCAGGCATACCTGGGCAAGAATGTGAGCTCACTCTAAAAAACCTATGACTCTTGACATTGGCAGCACACTGCCATTGTGTGAAGATGACGAAGGCCTAGGTGTCTTGCTAGTATCTATCTCTCAAGATTGTTATGAGGATCAAATAATATAATATTTGTAAAGTGCTTAGCACATAATAGGTGCTTAATAAATTCTTATTCCTTTATGCCTCCTTTTCTATTCCTCCCAGACTAGGAGGAGAAGCGAAGGTTTAGAAGCCCCTGAATGTTCCATATCAGAGGGTGGGCTCTTGAAGGGAGATAGTTGGACACCCCTTGTTCTACTTGAAGATCATTGGGCACAAGGCTCCAATGACTGTTCTGGTCAAATCTTCTATTACCCGTTCCTCTCCCTGCTTGGTCCCCTGAGGTCCTTTCCAATTATGAGATTGTTTGATTTTTGTGGACTATGAACCTATAATGTGGAGGGGGGGAAGAAACCTTGAGATTTTAATACTCATTTTGCTGTGGCTTAAGATAGTGTTTCATATCCTGACTGTCTTAACTCTAATTCAAGTTTCTTTTCAGGATTAATCATCTTTGTCTTTTTCGTTACTCACAGAGGGTCCTGATTACTATTGTTTTTAAGAGGAAGTACCCCTCCTATCATCTCCATTAATAGATTGGGGCCTGATGTGATAATGGTCCCCTGATTTATGAGAGAAATCTTGTGGAGTCTAATGGAAAGTAAATGATAATTGAAGCTGACTTTGAGTAATATGCATGGATAGAAAAGCTTTTCTTTGCTCATTCTGGTCATCTTAAAAATGGAAATAGTAAACCAGATAATAGGACTTTTCTTTCACTAGGGTGTATGTGTGGGAGCTTAATTTTTTTTTTCCTGGTTCAGGAAAGTATATTAGTTCCTTAAAGTATTGGTTTGTTTTTTGTTTGTTTTCTAAGTGATTAGGGAGTAGGATTCCCTGTGAATTTTGTCTCTGACTTTGAGCTGCTGGGAGTTTTGTATAAGAATATGCAAGGAGAGTAGAAAGGAGAATTCAGGTTATTGGTAGAAAACAAAGTTTTCTATCATACTTCCCTCAGAGGGTTGTTATATGAGAATTAGGTGTGATCATATATGTGAAAGCACTTTTTAAACTATCAAGTTCTAGACATTAGTGAGGCACTATTATTATTGGAAACCAGATTACTAAATTTCCTAGAATGGCCAATAGAAAGGACCAAAATTCTGAGAAGCTCCAGGGAGACTGGATGAAACAACAGGACACAGACATCTGGTTAAGAAAACAGTGTCTGAGAATGGCATTTGAATTTCTTCATGATGGCTTAAAATATAGGCATGGTATACTTTTAAAGAGCACTTATTGAGAGTTGGTTGAAATATTTCATGACGTATTATGAATTTTTGTCAAGGGCTTTATGTTGAAAATGGCATTGGTAGGAATAATTGCCCATGAATAATCTGCTAATCAGAAGTTATGGAATAGATATATCACAAGAAGAAGAATATGAGGAGAGTAATTGACAGGAGACAATATCCAAGAAAAGGGCTGGAAGTGAAGCCCCAGTGGTCTCAGATAATCTTCTAGACATAAATGCACAAAGAGTGTGTAATGAACAAGCTGAACTGGACTGAATCCAAATTTCACAGAAATATGAATGTCTTGTGAGTGATCTGTGAAATTTGGATTCAAAGAGCTGAACTTGAGGACCTAAAGGCCTACATGTGACCTTGAGGCTGCAGGTTCTCCACCCCTGAGCCTCATCTTTTTTTTTTTTCTCAGCTACAAGCAACTACTCAATTTTTGACCTGCTTTAATAATTTCATTCTTCAAATGGTAGAAGAAGTAATTAGGAGAACTGGTATTTGGGCTACAAATCTTACCAGCAAGGAAAAATTACTTTCTGAGGTAAAAATTATGATTATCTTTCAGAAAAGTGAGCACTTTTTCTTAAAATTTATGATAGAGAAGGAAGCTAAGCTGTGCATAGTTTGAAATGCTCCTTGGATTTTGGAAGAGAGGATTTCAAATAATTGAGAGAGGGAAGTTATAATAGTTGTAAGAGTAGTTGCTTGGACATCAACTAGCTTAGATTTGGAGAGACAGATTTGATGTAGAACTAGAGAAGGGAAAATATACCAGTTTAAAAAAAAGAAGAAGAAAAGGGTGGTGCCTATAAATACTAGACTGGTATGGTTTGGTTGCATTTCTGGAAAAAAATTTAGAAAGTTTTATTAAAGAGATGGCTGTTTGTAATTTTAGAAAAGGAAGCAGTGGTTACAAGCCAGTATGGCTTTATCAAAAACAGATCATACCAGATTAACCTCCTTTCCTTTTTAAACATTGCTATACTGGGAAATTCATCAGGAAACCTACCTGAACTTCAGAAAACATTTGACTGGTCTTTCTTTCTGCTCTTATGGGCAAGATTATACTATAGTCATATGGATTTTGAAAAGGCCAGATAACAGAACCAAAAGAGCAGCGATTAACAGGTTTATGTCATTTTGGAGGTAGGTTCCTATTGGAATGCCAGAGAGCTGCCCTTAGTTCTGTTCTGTTCAACATTTTTATCGATGTTATGAATGAAGGCTTCAATTAACCCGTGAATCAGTTTGTAGATGGCATGAAGCCAGGGGAGGATAGCTAACAAATTGAATTACAGAGTCAAGAGGACAAAAGTTCCAGTGGGTTGTACTGAATATTTTAATAGGGATAAATCCTAAATTCTCCATTTGGGATTAAAAAAAAGTCATCCCCATAAATTAAGGATGGGTAAGGCCTGGCTAGATAACTGTTCCTGGGAGAAAAATGGTCAGGATGTTTTAATGGATGGCAAGTTCAGTATGAACCAATACTTGGTACAACAACCAAAAAAAAAAATGATGTGTCCTTCCACTGCATGAGGAAGCATTGTATTCAGAACTAGGAAGATGATAATCCTATTGTACTATCAGTACAAGTCATACAGCATCCTGAATTCAGTTGTAGGTGCTGAATTTTAGGAAGGACATGAATAAGTTGGAGAGTATCTGGAGGAGGGCAACCAGGGGACTGGAGGCCATCCCGTAGGAAGATTGGGTAAGGAACAGATCACACTTAGCCAAGACTTGGGGGGCATAGATAATCAAATACTTAAAAGAAATCTCACATAGAAGAGGAATTAGATTTTCTTCTGTGTGTCTCTAGAGGGCAGAACTAGGGTTGGAGTTTCCAAAAATCTGATTTTTGACTTGAGATAAGGAGAGACTTTCCAACAATTAGAATCCCAAAGGGGAATGAGTGACCTTAGGAGTTATATTAATATACTATTAATATTGTGAGCTCCCTCTTGCTCTAGATATTCAAGACAAGTGTCACAGAATACCTTTGGGGCATGTTTTAAAGGAGATTCCTGTAGAGCTATGATTGGAGCTGATGATCCCTGACTTTTGACTTCTTGATTCTGTGGCTGTGTCCTGTAGAAGGATTTTTGCTTAGCAGGTTTTGTAACATCCATCTTGGTTTCTCATTGGCCCCTTTTCCCCCTTACTGCTTGTTCTTGGCAATATTCTGGATAGGTCAGGTTGCCCTTGAGTTTTGTTTTGGACAGGGGAGGTGTTTCCCTAGTGCTGAAAGGGAACATTTCTCTTTAATAAAAATGTCTCCCAATACCTTTCCCATGGCTCACTTTTTTTTTTTTCTCCTAGCAGTGCTTGATACAACAAAATCTCAGGACAGTAAAAGAGTTTGGTCTCCTTGGAGTCTCTTGTTATCGGCTTGTACACCTGGACATTTCTAATCTAGCTAAATTATCATCAATTTTGGTGTCTGGTAAATATTCATTTATGCCAGACTCGATGACTCTCTTGTTGGTTGTAGGAATCCATTTAAATATTGAACATAGTAGAGTGCTGCCTTAATATGACTTTAATTTCACAGTGGACTATGAAATTTTCCAGGTATTTGGCTCCATTTCCAGGGCCCTAGTCCAGACACCAAAGTTATCTTCTCACTAGGGCATTCTTTGGGTGGATGGTCAAAGCTGTTGTTCATTAGAAACAGCTGTGATTTATCAGCATATTTCTTTTAATATGCCAACAATAACTTCAGTTAAATTACAAGGTAGTTCTTCTGATTCCAGAAAGTTATGAATCTCAATATCTGCCCAGATAAAGGCAGTGAGTTCCAATTTTCCCACGGTTTCTACTTTAGATTAATATTAAAAAACTAGTAGATGGATTTCCTTTCCTTTTTCTTTGTTCTTCTGGGTCAGTATTTGCCTGCTGACATTTTGAGATAAGTTAAACTCTTAATTTTTCTTAAAGATATGCTTGTGGATCTGTAGCCAGTTATTGAAATTCAAAAATCATCCATTCAGCATTTTATCTCTGTAGATAGAATAGAGAGAAAAGGAGAGAAAGGGACCAGGCCCCAAGGTTTCAGTAGATTGGTGCCTATCTTGAAATCGAGCATTCTTGAATATTTGTGTTTCATTTATGGAAAGATTTTTTTTGTGCTTTTTGTTTTTATATCACATTCATTTCAAAATATGCCCTCTCCATAAAATATACTCTAGCCTGCAAGCTTTGCTTCATAATAAAGATTAGACACACACACACACACACACACACACACACACAGTTAAGCAAAACCAGCCAAGTCAGTGATCATGTTGCATAGTGGGTAGAGCATTGGCCCTGGAATTAGGAAGACTTAAATCTCTATATAAACGCTAGCTATTATTTTTATCATTATTGTTACAATTTAATAATAATATAATAATAAAATAATAAATAATTGATAATTATAATAATGCATCAGTAGTATGTCATAACAGCCAAAAAAACTAAGCAATTTTAAGCCTGTTTTAATAATAGAAGCATATTGCCCAGAGTCAAAGAGGCAAATGTCTCATTGTTCTCTGTACCTGGAATCTTTTCCCTCACTTTCTTCATCTATTAAGCAGCTGGGTGGCACAGTGGATAGAGTCTGTCCCTGAAGGTAGAATCTAAGAGTTCAAATCCAGCCTCCTACACTTATTAGCTCTGTGCCCCTGGGCAAGTCATTGTCTGACTCGATTTCCTTATATGTAAATAGCAATAATAAAAGCAGCTCCTTTCAAAGATTGTTGTGTGGATTAAATGAAGTATTTGGTAAAATGCTTTGTAAACTTTAACATTCTATATAAGTGCTATGATGATGATGATGATGATAATGGTGATGATGATGCCTGACAGCACTTGCAATATTCCACAATCATAGTCCATTATCTTTTTAATGAAAGGACATTAGTTATAGGATCATTGATCTGAAACTGGAAGGATGACCAGAGGCTATTGATTCCAGTCCCTCCTATTGGAGAGTAACAAGCTAACGCACAGGGGAGTTGTGACTTGGCCAGTATCACATAGTTTGTCATTATCCAAAGTGTAATTTGATCTCAGGTCATATGACTCAGGAGTCATTGTTCTTGCATTTATTCACCTTTTTGCCAGGGCCAGCTTCAGTCATTAAGAGTTAAATAATGTTTAGTTTCATTTTATTACTCGCTGTACTTACATTATTGTTCTGCAATTCATTTTAAAAGGATTTTCCAAGTAATATTTAAGATATTTGTCTTTTTTATGGCAGCTGTTAAACTTTCATCAAAACCCAGTTCCTTAGCTTATGAGATTAAGCAAGCTGGCCAAACATTTGTTACAACTTTCAGTTTTTTACTGACATATTTCAGTACTACACAGTTTACCTAAGAGCCACAAATAAAAAAAAAAATCAGCCAACTGTGACTTTCTTTTATATCCATATTTGTCTCTTGCCATAGTAGCTGGCCTTTAATGTTGGAACATTCTTCATTTGTCTCTGTTACTACTTGACTAAATTGGATCTTTGGTCTTTTTGCATTCTTGTGAATGACTTTTTGGAAAGTCTTAAATATAGTTCCCAATTCAGTAAAAATTGGTCAGGAGGGAAGATGGCAGAATGCTTTCTGTTTGCTTAAACAGAGCTTCAGTATTATAGGACACTCAGACAATATCTTCAAAATATTTTTTATTTGAAGAATAGTGATGTGTTTGGTAGTGAACAAGGAACATGTATTGTAAAGTGAGAAGCATGAGAAGCTTCCACATTCCCTGAGAGATTTTGTACAAAGGAGGAAAGAAAACAAGCTGACTCCTTTGTGGCCTTTGGGAGTGGTTACATTAACCATTTGTTAATAGCTGGATTTATGAGATGCATTGGTTTCCAAGAGCATTGTTCCCAAACTTTGTCAATCCCTTTATGTGATGTCAATGTGGGTTGTTTAGCAACACATCAAAATATGTCCAAGATAAGATAAATATGTGTTTCATGAATCCCAAAGGAAACTGAAAAAAAAATTTTTTTCCCTTTGTAAATAATTGCCGTCATTCTTTTAAATGTGTGACTTTTCAACTCTATTTTCCTTATTCCCACCCTATTCTCTCTAACATTTATGATTTAGGACTAGCTGGCAAATGACTCAAAGAAACCATTATAAGCATGGGAGATGGCTTGCAAAATCTGATCTTCTTGACCCAATTTGCTTGATGCATATGTGATCTAAAGTTAAATGCCTTTGTCAGGCCCTTAAGACCATCCACAGTTTGGCGTAAACATATCTTTTCAGCTTTATCTTCTGTTATTAGAGGATACACACTTTGTGTTCTATCCACATAAATTACTCTTGGAACCTGGACAATGGAGGAGGCTTGTAGATAGCACCCTGGGCCTGGAGTCAGGAAGACCTGAGTTCAAATCAAACTTCAGATATTTATTAGCTGTGTGACCTTGGGAAAGTCAGTTGATCTCCATTTCCTTTAATCCACTGGAGAAGGAAATGGCAAACCAGTATAGTATCTTTGCCAAGCAAACCCTTGGACTATATTGGTGCATTATGGTCAATGGGGTCATGAAGTTGAAAATGACTGACCAACTGAATGACCACAACCCTGGATCATACCATGTAATCACCAGTGTATACACTTGCTCACTGTTACCAATACTTGGAAAATCTTTCCTTCCTGCCTTCCTATTTTGATTCCTATCCATTTTAAAAGTGCTGTTTAAATACTGTCTTGTCTACAAAGCCCTTGTTGACCCCTCCACTCCCATCAGTCATAATGATTTCTTTTTTCATTTTCATTACCTATGTACTCTTTGTGCATATTTCATATAGTTTTAGAAATAGTAGGTTTTTGCTTCCCCTTTAAAAAAAAAAATTTCAAATGTTGTATTAGCTTCTGATTTACATCTTTCATTTCCTCCAGATTTTGAATTACAAATTTTCTCCCCGTTTTTCCCCTACCCACCGCCCCAAAATAGCAGTCCCACAGGATATCCCCTCCTCCAATCTGCCCATATATATATAAATATTCATGAATTTATATATATATTC
The DNA here is from genome assembly GCF_028583685.1 of Petaurus breviceps papuanus. Classification (NCBI taxonomy): domain Eukaryota; kingdom Metazoa; phylum Chordata; class Mammalia; order Diprotodontia; family Petauridae; genus Petaurus; species Petaurus breviceps. Next base: position 1,546,327 of record NW_027185779.1, on the reverse strand, counting down.
ATATATATATATGAATATTTGATTTTAAAACATTGAATTCCAGATTCATTCCCTTCCTCCCTTGTAACCCACCCCTACTGGGAAGATAAGCAGTTCAATATAGGCTGTACATGTGTGGCTAATACAAAACAATAACATAGTAGATACATTGTAAAAGACTGATTATATTTCCCTCCCTCCTATCCCACCTCCCACTTGTTCTATTCTCTACTTTGATCCCGTCCCTTTTCAAAAGTGGGTGCTTCCAACTTCCCTCCCCCGCAGCCTGCCCTCCCTTCCATCATCCCCCCCCTCCCCGCTCACTCCCTTCCCCCCCTACTCTCCTGGAGGGTGAGATACCCTATTTAGTGTGTATTTCATTCCCTCCTCAAGCCAAATTCAATGGGAACAAGGTTGACCCATTCCCTTTTGCCTTCCTATTCTTCCCCTCCATTGTAACCTTTCTCCCTTGCCTCTTCTATATGAGATAATTTACCCCATTCTGTCTCTCCCCATCTCCTCTCATTATATTCCTCTCTCACCTCTTGATTTCACCTTTTAAGTATCATCCCTTCCTGTTAAATTGGTCCTGTGTCCTCTATCTATGTATACCTCTAAACATATATACACACATTCACATATGTATTCATATGCCCATATACCCTCATATATATAATTTTTTTTCTATTCCCTTCAACTACTGAGAAAAGTTTCACAAGTTACAATTATTGTTTTTCCATGTAGGAATGTTAATAGTTCAACTTTGATAAGTTCCTTATGATTTATTTTCCTTGTTTACCTTCTCATGCTTCTTGTATCTGAGTGTCAACTTTTCTATTCAACTCTGGTTCTTTCAGCAAGAATGCTTGAAAGTCCTCTATTCCATTGAATGACCATATATTCCCCTGAAACATGATACTCAATTTTGCTGGGTAGGTGACTCTTGGTTTTAATCCCAACTCCTTAGACCTCCGGAATGTCATATTCCAAGCCTTTTGATCCCTCAGCGTAGAAGCTGCCAGATCCTGGGTTATCCTGATTGTGTTTCCACAATATTCAAATTGTTTCTTCCTGGCTGCTTGTAATATTCTCTCCTTAATCTGGGAATTCTGGAACCTGGCTATAATATTCCTAGGAGTTTTCTTTTTGGGATCTTTTTCAGGAGGTGATTGGTGGATTCTTTCAACCTCTATTTTGCTGGAGTCATTCACACAGTTAAAAGTTCACTGGTCTTGTCATCTAGTTCAGACGTATCAAATTCCCTGACCCAGAAACTGGTGTAGCCCCAAACAGATTACATTGTAATTGGGGTATGTTAAGAACAAAAAATACAACACAACATGTATAGTGTTAATTTGTGATTTTCTAAGTCAATTATATGGCTGACAGTTTGATACCACTGATTCTAGTTCATGTCTCTATATCATTTTTACAAATATATTGTGAGAGATTCTGTCATATACTGAGCTCAAATCTTGATAAATTGTGTCTCTGCTTACTGTCCTGATTTACCAGTCTGGTAACTTTGTCCAAAAAAGGGAAAATGTTTTTGTTGAACATTTTTTTTCTGTTTTTGATGAAGCCAACCTGGCTCCTTGTGATCAATACCTCCTTTTCTCAATATTCACTAAATATCCCTATTCCTTTATTCTAAAAATTTTAAATAGGAATTGAAATCAAGTACATTAGCCTAGAATGAATAAACTCTTCATTTTCTCAAAAATTAAGATACCAGTGCTTCCTCAGTCTGGTAGTGGGAAGGCATGGTACAGTAGGTAGTGTGCCTGGACCAGAGTCAGAAAGACCCATTTTCCTGAGTTCAAATCTGGCCTCAGACACTTTCTAGCTGAATGATCCTAGACAAGTCACTTGACCAAGTTTGCCTCAGTTTCCTTATCTGTCAAATGAACTGGAGAAGGAAATGGCAAACCACATCACAGTATCTTTGCCAAGAAAACCCCAAAAGGGGTCATGAAGAGTTGGACATGGCTGAAAATGACTGAATTAAGAACAATAAAAACAACAGTCTGCTTGTCCTGCTTCTGTTCTCTGTGATCTTTTGGTGACTTTGCAGTCATAGCTGCTAGTTTTTTCATTGTCTTTGGGTGTATTCAGCTGGGCTAGTTCACCTGAATTCCACAAGGGCTGCTAGGTGCTTTTTCTGCTTGTCTCAGGTATTAATTCCTTATCAGCTATTTTTGTTTTGAATTTTCTGCATCAAAGATTATTCTTCAAAGTGGAGAGAATGGAGCAAAATAATCATTGAGCAGTTCTGCCTTCTCTCTCTTGTCATTTATCATCAGCCCTTCCATCCCAAGCCATGATCCTCCTTTGCTCCCTGGGGCAAATAGGGTGTCTTACAACTTTCAGCCCTCTCATAACTAACAAGATGCTTGACACCCTGATAATTTTGTTAGTTGAGAATGCCTCTTTGCTTGAATTATAGAATCTGTTAATCAAAGGTGTAAACCAGGTATGAAAAAACCCAGATTTTTCTGTTGAATCAATGAATCAAAGGTCAGAACGTGCCTTTAATCATTTTGGGAAGAACTACTGGATAAAATCAGATGAGGACACACAGAAAATAAGTTGGGATTAGTTAAAAGAATCACCTATGCACTGCTGTATATAAGAGAAGGGGGTGGAGCAAGAAAAGGGAGTTAAGGTATAGGAGCCACACCCTTGTACGGATAAGCAGAGGGCAGCAAAGAGATGGGGAAGACAGTTTCCTTCCTCTTCCATTCTTGGAACAAAGGATGGAGGTTCTTGTGAACTTCAGAGACTGGAATGACTTCTTGTTGGTAAGGGACAGTTGTCCCTGTAACAGCAGTGGTGAATGGCAGTGTTATCAGGAACTTCTTGAGAAGTTCTCTGTTCTCTTCTCTGAGGACAAGCTAAAAGTGAATGAACTGGTAGCACAAAGCCCTTTGTGGATGCTGACTCTTGGAGTTCTGCCTAAGGCAGAAGTCCTTAACCTTTTGTGTCATGGGCCTTTGGCAAAACTGTGGACCCTTCTCAGAAGAATATCTTTAAATGTATGTGATAAAATACATAGAATTACAAAGGAAACCAAATATATTGGAATACAGCTATCAAAATATTTTTAAAAATCAATTTCACAGATCTGTGGGTAAGAACTCCTGAACTAAGGGGAAGTAGGAGGTTCCCAGAAAGGGAGAAAAAGACTTCCATCTAAGCGGGAGCTATGAGTTACTTCTTTGCTACATGTTCTGTCTTTATTGAGTCCTTTTTGCCATCCACTCTATATATCTGTGGGATAGTGGGTCTCAGGTTTTTGGGAGAACTCTTGGTACCAACTGTTTTTACTATACCACAATAGTAAATATTCTTTTCTAAAAGCAAATTAAACCTGAATTGCTGGTAATCAATTGGGAGTACACAAATAGGGAGTTCATGAGATTAAAGAATCACCTCAAATTCTTGGTATTAACCTCTACAACCCTAAGGGGATTAGCTATTTTCTAGGGACCCTGATACCCAGTGTGAGTAGGAGTTGGAAGAAATAACCCAGAGTTGGTGTTACACCAGTAAAGCTAAAAATATCTTTTTTGATGGCAAGCTTTCCTTGCTAGTCAGTTCCTGTTCCTTCTGATTTTTAACATGGTTGACATTCCTTGCCATGCCTTTTCATAAATCCTGTTATCCATTCTCGCTTCCCTTCTATACAGTAAAAAAAAAAAAAACAACTAAATTGACTAGTGTGTTCCTTGTATATCCACCTTATTATTGTTATACAATTCCCCCTTTTTCCTCTTCCTCATAAGTGTTTGTTTTAGTGTCTTCTGAATTTCATTATTGAGAATTTTTTCCTGAGTGGACTTCTCCTGTTGAATTTTATTCTATAGTATCTGACCTGTCCTTTTTGAAATCTTCTGTCCCCCACCTTAGGGCTCATGTTGGGCTATGTTCAGTTTTTTTTCACCTGTTCTACATCAAATTCGAAGAAGGAATAGTTGTTTCCCCCAGGGTTCCATTTTTTTTTTCCTCCTAGGTATTGGTTCCTCACTAAAGAGAATTAGATCCCCAATCCTTTACCCTTTGAAAGATAAAATTATTAGTAAGGCAAGTCAATAGAGAGTTCCTTTAGATGTTTGAATATTTGAAGGTCCCTATCACTATTGTGTTGTTACTCTGTGCTTGTGATATGTGTCAAAAGTTCCTCATCTATTTTCTCTTTCTATCCTGATGATCAATAGTATGTTCTGGTTACTTCTTTTTTTGCTGCTGTGGGTTTTTGTTCAAATGCTCCCCACCATTCTAACCTCCTAGGTCAGGCAGGTGGTATAGTGAATAGTGAGTCAGCCAGGAGTCAGAAAGACTCATGTTTGTGAAATTCATATCTGACCTCAGACACTTAGCTATATGACCCTGGACAAGTCACTTAACCCTGTTTGCTTCAGTTTCTTCATCTGTAAAATGAACCATAGATGAAAATGGCAAACCACTCCAGTATCTTTTCCAAGAAAACCCCAAATGGAGTCATGAAGAGTTGGGCACGACTAAAAGAACTGAACAGTAACAACAACAATAACAATCTAATTCCCCAAGGTTCCTAGATTTTATCACTTGATTTAAAAAAAAATCTTTTTTTTCCAACTAAAAAGAATCTCCCCTCATCTTCCCAATGGGGAAAAAAAGGAAAAAACAAAACTCTTGTAACAGATATATATATATATATATATATATATATATATATATATATACACATACATACATACATATATATAGTCAAGCAAAAACAAATCCCCATATTGATCATGTTCCCAAATGTGTGCCTATTAAATATATATGTATATATATATATATTCTTAATATGCAGTGCAATTTATACTTCCTCCCCCTCCCTCCCCTTTTACCTAGTCTGTGTCTTTTGAATAAGAGCCTTATTCTATTCATGGGTTTGATCCCACAAAGACTCAGGTTGATGCTCACAAGGTCGGATTTCCTTTAGGATATGTGGTTCATTGATGTTTGTTATCACGTTATTCATTCATGTTATCATTGTTATTCATGATGATGAATATCAAAGTTATGGTCTTCTGTGTGCCAAACTAAATGATCCCAGGAAGTCATGTCACGTCCCTATGATTTTTCTTTCTAGGAGTTACAGCTGAAGTCCTGGTGGTGTCCTCTTTTGATGAGCTGCACAGAAGGGCCTCTGAAGCAAGAGGGAAGATCGTCGTTTATAACCAAGCCTACAAAGGTTATCCAGAGAGTGTGCAGTACAGAGTCCGCGGGGCAGTAGAAGCAGCAAAAGTGGGGGCGGTGGCCTCCCTCATCAGATCTGTTGGTTCTCTTTCTATCTATAGGTAAATCTCTGTTGTTTATTTGAATCTTCTCTGCAGTAAATCATAGACTCGAAGAATGATACACATCAGAACCTGGAAGGGACCTAAGAGTTCACCTGCTCCAGGGCTTCTTAAACATTTCTCAATTTCTCATGTCATGGCCCCTATTGGAAATCTCATGCAGCTGATGGATCCTTTCGTAGAATAATGATTTTCAAGGCACAAAATAAAATGCATAGGATTAAAAAAGATAGCACCCCCCCCCACAACTTTACTTTCACTCCTAGTTGAAATTTAATATTCTCTTCAAATACTTGTGTGTGTGTGTGTGTATATATATACATACATGCATATATACACACATATATGCAATTTACTTTCCATCCAGGTTCATAGATGCTTTTGAGAGGTGGCCTGTGGATCTCATCCAAACCATCTTGTTTTGTTGATGAGGAAACTGGTGCTTGGAGAGAAGAATGGATTTGCTTGAGGTTCCACAGCTAATAAATGGCTAAGTTGGAACTTGAAATGGTGTCTTTTGACTCAAAATCCATGGTACTTTATGGTAGATCAGAAATCAATTTCCAGAAAACAAATGTCTCCAAGAAAATATAATTCTCCCCTTCTAAACACACACACACACACACACACACACACACACAGAGGTATATGTTGATCTATGGAAATTGTTTAACCAGGCGTGGCTAGGTAGTGCAGTGAATAGAGCACCAACCCTGGAGTCAGGAGGACCTGAGTTCAAATGAGACCTCAGGCACTTAACACTTACTAGCCACGTGACCTTGGGCAAGTCACTTAATCCCAATTACCCTGCCTTCCCCCCCTAAAAAAAAAAAAAGAAAAAAAAATTTTAACCATTTGCTCACTTCTTTGGCATGACTGCCTCATCCTTATCCAGCTTCAGAGGGGCATTTGTGCATACCTTTAAAAGCTTTCCATTATCCCTAATGAAATAATAAATTTGAATATTGTGCTTTATATTTTATGTACTTTCAATGGGAGGAGAGATGAATTCACATCTGTGTTTTATCAAGGATTCCTAATGACTTTGGGAAGCTAGGCTGTTTTTCATTGTTGTTAGAAACCGGAAATACAAATCAAATCTCAAACATTTAAGAACTTGAGGGTGTCTTAGATTCTTCAGTGCTTAATTTCCTGCTTGGCTGGTGATGACCTCTTAACATCCCTGATCCTTTGAGGCTTCTTTTCCTCAAATAGAGTCAAGCAGTTATGAGTAGAAAAGAACCAAAACATTGTCCCTTAACATTTTGCTTTCTTTGTACAGATTGTTGTAGTAGACTTCAGGTAAAACACACTTTTTGGGAGCAGGGTAAAGGGGGAAGAGAGTGGAGAGAAAGAAATAGCATCTAGGAATTAATGCTCCCATCTTGCAGTCTTTTTATATGGACATAATGAACATAGAAAAACATCTTTAAAACATTTGGACATAGTGTTTAGCTAAGATTCCAAATGGAATCTGGACCTTTGGGTGTGAAGGGGAGTCTCTTTGTTCTACACAATTATTGTAGAATGAATGAATGCTGGCTGCACAGCTGTTTGACCTCAATTATCATCCCACACCCTATCAAAAGGAAATGACTGAAAAACTTGGTGAGGTCAGAACTGGGAAATTCCCTCTAAGGGGAAGTATCCAAAGGGGAAGAGAAAAGGAATATACTTTTCTTTCTCACACTAGTATAATACACACATGTATAAACACATATACATATATACATATGTATATACATACGCATGTGTATATATACATATACACACATATTCATGGAAGGAAGACTGGGTTGTGTCATAGGCATCTGCAGGGAGGTTTATGGGAATAAGAACTGATGACAGTGATGCTGGCATTCCTCAAAAAAAATTGGTGATTTTCCAAATGATCTCATGGCTAATGAAATCATGGTGATTGATCATGACTGAGTGACAAGGACCCTGAATTTGGAGTCAAAAGACTTGGGTTTGAATCCTGACTCTCAGGCTTCCTTCCTGTGTGATCCTGGGCAAGTTATTTTTTCTTTCTGAGTCTCTTTCCTTCTTGCTGAAACAAAGGGATTGCACTAGAGGATCCTTAAGGCTCCTCCGTCTAAATCCTATGATTTTATGAGCACGTGCCAGGAATGCTATTCCTATGAAAGGCTGATGTTTATATAGAACTTTAAAGTTTGTAATGTGCTTTGCATTTTTTATATCATTTGAGCCTTACAGAAATCAGGTGAGGTAGCTGCTACAATTATTATTAACCCCATTTTTTCAGATGCAGATAGTTAGGCTCAGAGGCTTAGATCAGAAGTTTAGTCAATGTGCACCTGGTTGCACAGTTAAACAAATTATGGAGGCATAATTCAAATCCAGTTATTCTTTAGTTCAAATCAAGCACTCTGTTTACTACTTCACAGTCTTCAGAGGTAAAAACCTGAAATAGCTAATGTCCTTTGGGTGCGTCTGTTTTGCCCTTCCCCTTATGTACCTCCCAGACTAAGGTCTGTTCATGATTATTTTACCTGTGGAGAGGAGGCCCATCTCTAGTCATCTGGATCCACATCTGTCCACTAAACCCAGGTAGCTCTGGGGAGAAAGTGAGCCTGGTGACTTTGCACAAGCCTCCTTCACTTAAATTCAACTCACTTGCAAGTCACGGCATCACCTTCCTGATGTCATGGTCCTCTTTGAAAACTAAGGACAAGCAACAACAAGAAGTTATGGAAAGACACTTAAAAACATGGACTTTTTTGGTGGGAAAACAACTATTTTACATTAAAAATCCTCAAATTAAAATGATATGTAGGTTATTTAATGCTAAGGATTTCTTGAAAGTTCATAAGCTCATAGGACCATAGTTCATAGTTCATCTATTACAATAATTAGTTCATTTTAAGCTTAGGGTAAGTATAATTACCCCTCAGGTCCATATAGTTCCCTTTCCTGCTTTAGGGAGTTTTTATCAGATGAAAAGTTAAAGTACAATCACAATTGCTCTGAGCCTTTACTTAGGAAAATTCCTAATGTTTAGGTAGAGGTTTGGTTCTCAGTCTTCATTTACATTCACGTTTATCTCTAGCTAACCTCTGCCTCTTTGTGGTTGAGTCAGAATTCAGGTTACCAAAAACATTTGGGTAAAGAAGCATAAACCTTTATCAGTGTCAGGTCCCAGAAGGGGGAAATGGGAGAAAGAACAAAGTTTTTGCAACTTCAGTTGGCTCTTGATGAGGTGGATACAATTGGAGTTTTTAGCCCTAAGGTCTTCTGCTTTGAGATGCCGGTAGGGCTGATGTCCTTCCCCTGACTTTTTCTTTTTATGGACAGCTCAGTCCTACTTTGTTTCCTTTCCTTCCCTTTTTCCCTTCCCTGCCCTGCCCTGCGCTTCCCTGCCCTGTCAGTCCTATTGTTTCCTTTCCTTCCCTTTTTCCCTTCCCTGCCCTGCCCTGCGCTTCCCTGCCCTGCTCTGCCCTGCCCTTCCCTGCCCTGCTCTGCCCTGCCGTGCTTTTTGGAGGGGAGAGTGCAGGGCAATTGGGTTTAAGTGACTTGTCCAAGGTCACACTGCTAATAAGTGTGTCAGGTGTCTGATGCCAGATTAGAACTCAGGTCCTCCTGACTCCAGGGTCAGTGCACTATTCACTGTGCCATTTAACCACCCCTCAGTCCTACTTTCTATTTCTCCTTTCCTTGGTTTCCATTGGGTCGCCGGTTCTTTCAGGCTCTGGATTTCAGTGCTCATTCTCTATGGCTAGATCTATGGCTCTCCTCATTTTATACAAGCTCCTTAGTGTGTGACCAAGACCCTCATCCATTCAGAACAGACTTCCTGTTACATATAGTTAGAATGTCTTTGATTAAACAAAGTGCACAGGTCTTTTCTACACTGAGTATTGGTTCATTGTTTCAATTAATGTGTTGTTACTCAACAAAGGTAATTACTTTTAAGTGGGTTGAGGTAATCAATGAATTCCTTCATCCCTTACAATAGGATCAGGGATTTAAACTAGAAAGAAATTTATGATCTAGTCCCTCCCCACCTCCATCCTGCCCCTTCCTCCCATTTTAAAGATGAGGAAGCTGAGACTCAGATTAAGTGACTTTTCTGGGGTCAGAGGGATTGTAAATGTTGGAGATGGGATTTGAACTCAAAATCATTTGATACTGAGTCTATTTGACATAGTTGTTGATTTTCTTTTTAAAAATGAAGACATCAGTGAGACAAGCCTCCAGCCAAGAAGCATGAGAAACATTTTATTTGGCTGAAGACATTTTACATATCTATTGACTGTCCCACCTGAAAGGTGTAAAGTTAACAACCTGTAGTCTGTAACAGATAGGAATCCTACTTATTAGTTCTGGCCTGATTAAATCTTTTCAATAATGTTATGGTCAAGCATTCATCAAGCTCTTTGGATTGTCAAATCAGTTTTTTTTCTACAATTGAGGTTACAAAAATATAACTGTGCATTAGTATAGAGCATCCCATTTTACAGTGAGTTTTCATGTGCCATCTCATTTGATGATAGGACCTGAAGTCTCAGGGCCTGGGTTCAAATTCTTCTTCAAGGTATGGGCAAATAACAGAAATCTTCTACACTCAATCCTTTCTGTTTGACTATTGATTCGTTGAAGGCCTATCCTGAGCATTCAACACAGTGCTTTCTAAGCACTTAGTAGATACCTCATAGGACAGCTAGGATGGTGGCAGTAGATAGAGCACCAGGTCTGGATTCAGGAAGACCTAAGTTTAAACCTAGTCTCTGAAATTTACTAGCAGTGTGACCTGGGATGAGTCTCTTGACCCTGTTTGCCTCAGTTTCCTCATCTGTAAAATGAGCTAGAGAAGGAAATGGCAAACCACTCCAGGATCTTTCCCAAAAAAATCCCAAATGGGGTCACAGAGAGTCAGACATGACTGAAAATGACTAAACAACAACACATGGTATTTAAAAAATACTTATTGCTTGCTTGAAAATAAGTAAATGTCCTTACTTGTAAAGTAGATTGTTTCCTATCTTAAAGCACTCTATTATCATAAATAAAAGCATAGAAACACCTAGCTATTATTACTATAATAATAGTCATAACTGACATTTATACAGTTCTGTAAAATGTCTAAGCTGCTTTATATGCATTATTTTATTTGAATCTCACAATCACCTAATGAGATGGCAAGTGTTAATTATTATTATATGTTCATTTTACAAATGACTCAGAAAGGTCTGAGGTCACATTGCAAGGTAGTGGCAAAACTGGTACTCAGCTCTAGGTTTGGGGCTTTTTATAGCTCCACACTATTGCCTCTGTGTAACTTTGGGAAGCCTAGATCTGAAATGCCTGTCTAGGGAGTGGTTCCTCTTAGCTTTTACATGAAGGCACCCAATATGTAATACCCAAGATCCAGTTATTTTGTGTTAAAAAAAAATGCTTCCTACCTATTGGCTGCCATATTACTAGTCTTATGGGGAATGGATGCTATTTGAGCTCTGTTGCCTTGGGAGTATATCTTATTCCATGTGTTTATTTATATGTTTAGAAGATCACAGAGTTGGATAGATACCCAAATGTCTTCCAGTATTTCCCCCTATCCCTCAGAGGATGCAGATACCATTATCGAGTAACCTTACTTTGAAGATGTTGCTACTGGCTGTTCTTTTTATCAGTGTGGATTTTACAGAGATGTTCATTGCACCCCCAGCATGCCCACACACACTGAATAGGAATTGGAAATGCCTTCTGCTTTACTCTTAGGTTGTCAGATCTTCTAGAGAAGCAGTCTCCAAAGACTTAACCCCCAAGGGGTGTGTGATTAACCAGAGCACAGGAAGATAGGTGACATCCCAGCCTCCCTTAAATAGCCAATGATGGGACTTGTCTACGACACAATGACACCTACCTCTTTTTCCCAATGCTCCATCACTCAGGCATCTTCTACCACAGTGCAAGCTCCTAATCTCTCCTCCTTATGGGGCAGGAACCTGGGCACCCATCATAGCAGCAGTGCAGCACAAATACCTTTGGGAAAATTCAACCTTGCTCCCTTTTCCTTTTAGTTCCACCAGATACCTCTTGGAGAGAAGGCTCTGTGTTGTAGAGCAGTGACCAATGAGTAAGTATCTTTATGGTCACATGAATCTGATGTAGAATTCTATGAACTTGGTTGTTTTTTTTTTTACATTAAAACAATTTTTAAAAATTCCAAAATTAACAAGTGCCAGAAAAGATTTCCATATATGAAGTAGGACATAAAAATTATGTATTAAACTATAAATCTTTTTATCTGCAACTTGCTTCTTTTAATGGCTGGGAAACAAATATTTATTAAGGGCTTACTCTCTGCCAGACACTAACTGCAAGGCAGCTAGGTGGTGCAGTAGATAGAGTGCTGGCACTGAAGTCAAGAGGACCTGAGTTCAAGTCAGGCCTCAGACACTTACTAGCTGTGTGACCCTTGGCAGGTCATGTAACCCTGTTTGCCTTACTTTGTCATCTGTTAAAAAACGAGCTAGAGATGGAAATGGCAAACCACTTCAATATTTTTGCCAAGAAAACTACATATGGGGTCATGGAGAGTTGAACATGACTGAAATGACTCAAAAACAGTAAAAATTTGTGGGGCACTGTGCTGAGCTGTAGATAGATATACAAGAAAAAAGAAAGACAAACTCTGTCCTAAAGGTACTACATTCTAATACTAAAAGACCACACAACCAAAAAGTGGGCAAGTAGAAGTGCTGCCTTGGGGGCATGATGTCAGAGTCTGGAGGGGGAATAAAGGATGGTTGGCCTGGACCTTTCCACAAAATGGAGGCCTTGGGAGGAAATCACCAGTAAGAGGAGAAAGATGACACGGGCTGTTCCAGAGTGAGGAGTCCAGGGGCTGAAGGAGCTGAGGCATACTGGCAAAATCCAGAAAGTCAGAAGCAAAACTGAGAGGGAAATGAAAAAAAAATGCAATAAATCTAACAACATGCAACTTTCAAAGCTGTCCTGTTTTTCTGTGTTTCCTTAACATTCTTTTGTCCTCTTCTATGCATCTTAAAAATGTTTCAGTTACCTTTTTTTTTTTTCCAACACACTAGCTACCTCTCTCCTCCCTCTGCCATACCCACCCTCCAAAATCCAGACATTTCTGATGTGGAATTCCACAATGTAGACAGGGTCTTGTATGCCAGAGGCGGGGTGATGTAATGGTTAAACTTCTGGGTTGTGTGTCAAGAAGACCTGCACTCAAAATGTTTAGAGATGAGTTGCTACCTGCTTTGGTCATTTGAAAAAATCACTGACCCTTTGAATATTCAGGTCCAGTGTATTGCTTTTTGTCAAGCCAGATGAGTTAAAGTATGGCTTCAGATTGACAGAGTAGTTGTCACAGTCCCAGCCTCCTTGGAATATCGCCTTTCTCCCCATGTCTAGTTTGCAAAGGCACTATCAGTCTGTCAGTCAGTCAATCTATTGGGCATTTATTTAGCCCCTAGAATGTGCTAGAAACTGAGGTAGGCACTAGAGAGAAAAAGACAAAAATAGAAACATTTTTTGCTATCAAGGAGCCTTGTATTCTACTGCACACATCAATTTTTTGTTGTTCAGTATTTTCAGTCATGTCTCCTTGCCCTCATTTGGGGTTTTCTTGGCAAAGGTAGTGGAGTGGTTTGCCATTTCCTTCTCCACTCATTTTAATTTATTTTTATTTTTAATTTTGCTTTTTGGAAGGCAATTTGGGGCTAAGTGACTTGCTTAAGGTCACATGGCTAATTTTTGTGTTAAGTGTCTGAGGCCAGATTTGAACTCAGGACTTTTTGACTCCAGGGCTGGTGCTCTATTCACTGCGCCACCTAGCTGCCCCTCCAGCTCATTTTTACAGATGAGGAAACTGAAGCAAACAGGGTTAAGTAACTTGCCCAAGGTCACACAGTAAGTGTATGAGGCCAGATTTGAACTCAGGAAGATGAGTTTTCTTGACTCCAGGACTGACACTCGATCCACTGCTCCAATTAGCTCTATGCACATCAATAGATCCAAATATTCACAAAATAAAAATAAGGTGATTTCAGGCAGAGGAAGACGGGCCCCAGTAGCTGTGTGGATCAGAAAGGCTATATATAAGAAATGTCAGAACGCAGTGACATGCTATGCACTTTATTCTTCTTTAAGAAATCTAATGTATAAAGTCAAATTTTTGGTCTGAGGTTGTTGGAAAGGGGTGAAATTGTCCATTCCTATAGATTTTTTAAATGTGTTTAATCATAGAAGTCTATATATAAGCCCTATCAGGAGCTAGTGCTTCAACTTTCAATCCATCCAGGTGAGTGTTTTTGTTTTTTAGCATCCTTTCAATATCTTTTCTTTCTTCACCCCAAACACCTGCTCCAAATGTGAATCTGATCCTTACATACTTAATTCCAAATTTACTGTGCTGTTGGCTTCCATTTAGTACAATCCACTTAGTATTTATCGAGCCCTTATGGGGGTATATGATGCTATACTAGATAGAGGACATTAGGCAGGAATATGTTGGTAAATGTTTAACAATCAGCTCTCTAAAAAATGTACACAAGACAAAACTTTAAAATTTAATCTTATCGTTATAATTTTCTCCATCACTTTCTCAAGTGTAGACAATCAATAGAACAATAAATCAAGCCTTGATTTTTAGTGTTTTCTAATTTCTAAGGTATAAGTGCTCTCACTGAATATTTAACAGTGGGGCCAGTAGGAGCTGGCTGCAGCATACCTTTGACATTAGGATACAGTAAAAAGAGAGGAAATATCCTTGACCTTAAGGAACTTGGTTTAATCTGGATTTTTATTCTGTCTTGCCTTTGAACTTTTGTAAGTTGTCTTAAATGAGAATATTATGAGACCTGTTCCTTCTATGGACCTTCCCTTATATATTCCAGTCTGGAAGAAGGAAAGATTATTGATGGGTACCACAGTTTTTGAGACAAGGATGGATGGAGAGGTCAAAAAGGAGAAAGCTTTAGAGGAATGAATAGTGTGAGCACAGGTATGGGATAAGAAGCCATAACTGGGGAACACTAGTCATAATACTGATTCACATTTCTATAGTACTTTGTGGTTACAAATTGCTTATACAAGTTGTCCCCAAAGTCTTATTTTCTATTTTGTTATTTTCTGCTTTAGATTATTTCTATCACCAATCACCTCTATTAATCTATTTTTAGAAAATTGACTATGTATTTTAATCAGTTCTGAACATATAAGACTTTCCTGTCAAGTCAAGATTGGAACTGTTCATTGGTAAAGGATTCATTGAATTAGGAACTAATGAGAAAAACTCTGCTCTCTTGGGTTTGTAAATACTGTTGATTTATTGACACACATCAAGCATTTATTAAGTGTATACTGTATGCCAGGCACTGTGCTAGGTACCTGTAGCAGCAAGCACCCTAGTATACCCAGGGTGGCTGCCAACACAGGTTCTTAAATATGCTTTTCTAAAGGAAAGCAGCTCAAAATGGGTTAACAATCTTACTTTAATCAAATATATGACATTTACCTAGTTCAGGGGAAAAAGGTCAGCATCCTGAACTTCAGAGAATACAGAGGTTACAAGTAGAAGTTACAAACAAAGAAACAGTTCAGCAGACAGGCTTACAACTGTCTTGACCATTACATCCATACCTAGTCAGTTACCAGAGAGGGAAGCACCAACATCTGGGTTTTCAAAGCTGGGGAGCTCAATGGCTGCCCAGAGTCTTGTGTGGTCAAATCACACAACACTTCTCAAAGTGAGCCCCAATGCAAAGCCTCACATCAGGGTATATATAGCCTTCTCCTGGCTCAGAGAATGTCACAACCCTCTTGACCCACTGCCCAATCACATAGCACCAAGGTGTAGGCATTCCTGAAAAACAAGCCTCCTGCAACAGGCTCCATGTGACACATTCAGCCTATTAGGGGACAGAGTATATTTTCAAATCAAGGAAGGTTCTCAGAGTCACTTAAGCCTATCAAAGGGCCTAGGGGCAGGGAAGATCTTAAATTCCCATTCCCATAACAATACTGTTGCTACAAGTACAAAGAATAAAACCATCCCAATGCACAAGGGTTTTATCTTCCAATGGGGAAGACAAATATATTGAATAAATTGAAATAAATATAAAGTAGGTTGGTAGAAGGCACCATGAGTTGGGGTATCAGGATAAGTTACTGGACTTGGAAAGACCTGTGTTGAAATCCTGTCTCAGACTCTTACTACCTATGTGATGCTTATCAAATCCCTTTTACTCTCTTGGCCTTATTTTTCTCATCTCTAAAATGGGGAAGTAGGGGAATGGAGTTGGATTTGATAGCATCTAAGTTCTCTTCCATCCCTAAATCTATGATTCTATAAAAGTGATTATAATCAATAACACATTCTGACTTATGAGGAAGTATTGTGATGAAGCTGAACATGGGCATTTTTGTCATCTAAGGACCAGTTTAAAGCACTTGGTATAGATGACATGTATTTTGGGAAACAGTTGGAAAGCTGTTCTTGGGGAGTAAAACTGAGAACTTGAATAAAAATGGGAAAGGAATAATTGTACATTGTTCACACTTAGATTGTCTTTATTTCTGTTTGGTGTCCTGGTGGTTTGGTTATTCAGAGTGACCTTAGGATAATTAGCTATCAAGTTTGATTTAAATTGTTTTTGAAATATCGTTGCAATTTTGAGAGCATGTGTGTCCACTGATGATTATAAAAATATGAAAAATACCAGTGTGATTCACAGTGGTGCAACTGGGCCAACCTTGGTTGCTAATCCTTTTTTTCCCCTCTTTTGCTTTTACTTAATTTGCTCTGAGGTCTGTAGCAGATGTATGGTAATCAAGCAGAATGCCAGGTCTCATCATTCAAGCAGGTGTTGGGCCACTATGCTCTCAAGGCGGGGGAGAACCAGAAAGGCTGGTGTTGAATACAATTCTCTGCTTCCCTGGCCCTTCCTTTCTTCCCTTTCTTCTCCCCACCTCATTTCTGAGCACCAAATTCTTTGTTGAGAGACATTTTGAAAGGAATTCTGAAATGTTTCCGAAGTAGAGAATTCTCATCCCTAAATCAGGAAGTGGGGACATATTGCCTTCTATACACAAAGCGAGCCAGTGCAATTAAATGAAGCGACTTTTGCCAACATCTGGACTTCAGACAAAAGAGATTCATTTTGCAAGAAACTCTTGTTCGTTCAGCATCATTAATGCTTCATCTAACATATTGGTATTTTCAACTCTCTTAGATAAGTGAGAAACTAACATCATACAGGAGGGAGTATGGTACAATGGAAAGATCATTCTGGGTTTCTTATGTCAGATATTTCCTTCCTGTGAGACCTTGGGCAAATTGCTTAACTTCTTGACATCTGTTTCCTCATTTTTAAAATAAAGGAATTGGTCTAGATGGTGTCTGGGTTCTCTTCCACATCTGGGTCTTTGTACACGGGTAGGGAACTGGGGTCTTGAGGCCACATGTGACCCTCTAAGTCCTTGAGTGCAGCCCTTTGACTGAACCCAAACTTCACAGAAAAAAATCCCCTTAATAAAACAATTTGTGCTGTAAAACTTGGACTCAGTCAAAGGGCTGCACCCAAGGACCTAGAAGGTCACATGTGGCCTTGAGGCTACAAGTTCCCCACTCCTTATTGGCTCTCATTGTACAGTACATAGTCTCTGTGGAGTTATCTGCATCAGCTACCCCTTCATACAAAAGCCGTAGAAGGAAGGGCCTTTCAGTTGGCTACACTAGCTCAGGGAGTTCCAATTTCACATTCACAAAAGTTGAATATTATACCAATGAAGTGATGAGCCCCTTGAATTACTACTTATCAAAAATAGAATCTCAGAAATGAGAGACCACTGAGTTATGGAAATTTTCTGTATGGTCCATCCAAACTGTGCTATGGGAGTGCTATCAAGGGCTCCTAAAATTAATGATCTGTTTGAGGATGTGATACAAGCTGCCATTTTTCATCTGCTTGTAACTTTGATAGAAGAATTCACTCCTGGCAGCTACTTTGCATTTGTAATTTTAAAACTTACAAATGTTCACTTTCTATTTTTCAAATGACCAGGAGCACAGGCCTAAGAACCACAGTGCTGGGGTATATTCCTCTGAACATCTTGATTGGTAAAAAGGAATTAATGCATTTTGAATCTAGATTTTAGGGATTATAACAATATTTTCTGCTTCTTCAGTGACCTTTGCAAAAGCCCAGCCCTGCCATTAAGAGCCTTGGCATTAAGTCTGAGCAACCTCAAATTGGCTTTTTACCATGGTGAACACTTTTTTGGGGGGCATGTGTGCTTGATATCTGTGTTGATGGGTAAACTTAATGATATTCAGTGACATGTGATTGGCATAAAGTAATGAGATAAATATCACAAAGCCAACTCATATAGGTAGATAGATATAGATATTAGCACTTTATGCTTTAAAAAGTAATTTCCTCATGACAGCCCTGTGAGGTAGGTGATGTAGTATAGTCACTCCCATTTTATTGATGAAAAAATGGTGGTGGCTTGTTTACAATAACCCTGCTCAGCATTGATCAACAGGCATTTTTCAATCATCTATGATGTAATAGGCACTTGCTAGGCAAGACCTTATGGCCTTTTGGGGGGGGGGAACTACATGTATACAAATAAGTATATGTAAATTAAATCCATAATAAAAGGAAGGTGATTGGGGGAGGGAGGATGGGAAGGCCCTAGCAACTGGGAAGGTCGGCATAAGTTTCACTTAAGGGGTAGCATTTGATCTGAAATTTGAAGGAAAATAGGTATTCTTAGAGGTGGAGTTGAGGCAAGAGTACATTCTAGGCATGAAGAACAGCCTCTGCAAATGCACAATGATGAGAGATGACAGGTTACGACAGAGGAACATCTATGCAGGTACCCATTTATTTACATATTCTCTCCCTCTTTATATGTAAGTTCCTTGAGATCAGGGGCTATTCCTGGATTTTTGTCCTTTTGTTCTATCATCTCAACTTTGCTGGCTCCTATTTTGTATAAGTGATTAATAAATGTTTATTGGTTGATTGACAAGGAACAGCCAGAAGGCCTTGTTGATTTTGAGAAGCCTATAATCAATCAATCAATAAACATTTATTAAGCACCAATTCTGTTCTGGGCACTATGGATAAATGCTAAGTGCTAGGGCTACAAAAAGGTAGTTCCTAACCTCAAGGAGCTTATAATCTAATGCCATTTAGGTATGGTGTTGTGTGTAAGTGGAGCTCAGAGGAGAGACCTGAATAGTCAGTCTCATTTCTTTATAATCCTACTTTGTCCACTGAGAGATTGTGATTTCATCCAGGCTAAATACAATAGGGTAATGAAATAACACAAGTTTAGTATGGGAAAAGACCTTCATCTTTTCCCCTTTTAAGTCCCTGTAGCACCTGTAGCAGGATGCTCTGCATGAAGATGCTTAATAAATGTTTCTTGAGTGTAAAAAAACAACAAATCCAATCAACCAAAGTTGACAACATATGAAATATGGTGCTTGTTTTTCCTTTTCATCTCATTAACCTCATTGATGATAGGAAGATTTGGAATGAGAAATGGTGTCATTCAGAATTAAAAGATGGGGGATGGGGATAAGTGTGATTATATGAATGTCATTGGGTACTTTGATTAGATGATTTTCTTTATAGGGTTTTATTAGAGATTGTGTAAGCAAGGCCTCAGAAGATGATGCCAATGAAGAAGAGGCACCAAGCCTGTGAACCCCAAGTCAACTTATATGCCACCTAAGTTTTATTTCTCCTGTGAGCTCCCACATGTTTTTAGAAGAGTGAGGTTAGGATAAGGAAGTCTTAACTCCTCCCACAGTGAAGGAGGCAGAGATCCTTTAAATCAGAACATTTTAATCTTTGTTTTTGTGTGTGCCTTGATCCTTTGGACAATCTGGTGAAAGATGTAGACACCTTCATAGAATAATGCTTTTAAATGCATAATTTAAAATGTATGAGATTACAAAGGAAATTAGTACGGTTATCAAAATATGTTTTTCAAAAGTTCACAGACTCCAGGTTAGGAGACACTTCAATAATAATAGCTAACATTTATATATTGCTTTATAAATTTGTTCCCCACAGTAATTCAAGATGGGTGCTGTGATGAGGAAATGAGACTGCCTTGCTCAGTGCCATATAGCTAGTAAAGAATCTAAGGCAGGATTTAAACTCAGGCCTTCCTGACTCCAATCTCCATGCTGTATCAATCCAGCAACTATCTGTCTCTTAATCCATTTCTAGGTTTTAAATCCACTTAATATTAACTGGAATTTGAAAGGCAACAGAGACCTTTTGGTAGCTGTTGGAACAACTACGCGGTGGTAGTTACAGATCATCAAAGAGCTTTGCTCTATTTAATTTTTTACCCCAGTTCAGGGAATTGCCGGGTAGACTTTATGCACAGTTAAGTCAGTCAGTCAATTAGCATTTAAGCCAACACCTATTATGTGCTAGGTACAATGCTAAGCTCTGGGGACACAAAGCCCCCCTGCAAAAATAGCCCCTGCTCTCAAGGAGTTCCCTTCTCTCTGGTTTCCTATTGACTCCCCTTGCCTTGCCTCTTGGGCTGGAGTTCTGATGACTCCGACCATGGCCCTCACTAAGCCTTTATAAATCTCTCCTGGGAAATTGCTGGTCACCTGACTCAAATTATATTTTTCAGTTGGATCTTTTAGGGCCAGAAGTGAACAGTTTACATATGTCAGTTTATGATACAGTCCATAGTAAACTGTGGTCTTTATTTGATAATGATACCTCATTATAATGAAAGTGAAAAGCAGAGGATTATGAGATTTGGAGAAGGTCTGTTAGAGCATCACAGATTCTAAAGCATTTCTGAAGAGTTAAACTAAGTGTGTGTGTGTGTGTGTGTGTGTGTGTGTGTGTGTGTGTTATGAGCTATGGACCCATACTTTCATTCTTTATGTCAATGAAGAAACTCCCTTTACCAATGCAGACTTATAGCTATTTGCCTGGGACACTAAGAGGGTAAATGACTTGTTTAGAGTCTCAATGGTCAGAGGTGGGCCTTGAATCCATTTCTTCCTGACTACTACATTGCATTAAACTTGAGTTCTTTAGGGACACTAAAAGCAATTCTGATGAATTTCTTAAAAAAGATGTCAAACTTCTGAAGAGAAGATGGCTCATTAGCACAGTCTAATCAATACTATTTCCATGAACTTTCTCATTAACAGCATGAGATTTGGGGTAATAACCTCTGTAGTTATTTTTAGAGATTACCATTATCCATCTATGCCATACAAGTGATATGCAAATGAACAAACTAAATTGCTGTTAATGGAAAAGAAACACAAAACAAAAAACCCTGAAGGAACAGATATCCTAAGTACAGCCTTTGCTTCTCATCCTTTGTCACTCTTTGCTGATGTTTGGGCATATTTAATTTGAAAGAACACTTTTTATAACCAAGAGAAATAAAAGGGTGGGGACTGACCTGTTGCCAGTGTGGTCACAGATGTTTTCATACCTCCCATGTAATGTCAGCTTATATGTCATAACTTTGAGAGAATGTGAAAAAATGCTAAAAAATTTGCCTTCTCAGTTTCTTCATATCATCAGTAATTCAGAATGGGTACCCAGGATCTTTGGAGGACTGAGTGATAACTGGGTAATATCTAATTTAATCCATCACATTGAAAAGTGGTCAGATAACACTTAATAGATACTTGATAACTGTTGATAACTTGATGAGATGGAAAAGAATGAAGTTTATAACTTCCTCTATTCTATGCAATTTAACTGAATGATAGATCTCCTTTATAATTACCACACTATGGAAAAACCTGATGGAAAAAATTAGAATTTCATGACAGACCTCCACAGGAAACACTCCATTTACCTGCTTTGTATTTCTAGGCAAGTCTTTGTTCAGTTGTTTGGAGTCTAAAGCTCTGGTTTTCTTCTCTTTGCCATAGCAAATCTGAAAGGTTGAAACAAAGGAGGGAGAGGGCGTCAATATATAGCTCATTATTTGTGTGTCTGTTTATATATATATATATATATATATATATACATATATATTCACACGCATATATATATACATACATCTCTGTGTACATATATATATATATACTCATGTGTGTATAACAAATATACATATTGTGTATATAGAGCTGTATGGTTTCTCTGACTTGTTCTAAACTTCTGCATTCTATTTCTAAAAAATTTTATTCTTATGTCTTATTTTTACATGACATTGACAGATTGTTCTCGCTTCATGAGAGGTCTCTTGAAACAAAATAAAACATAACACATTGAGCTCATCTGAAGGTTCATGTGACATTTTATATATGTAACACACCCCAAACACCCCTCTTTTTTTAATTCAATTTTTAATTTATTAATTTGTTTGTTTCCTTTTAGTTTACAGGATTCAATTCCACAATTCCTTGAATTTCACATTTTGTCCCCCTCCTTCCCCTCCCCCCCATGGCATCTTATAATCAAGTATAGGATCTGTAAATACTTTCACATTATACAATGGTCAGGTTATAAGGATGGATTGTACCAGCTGGAATGAAAAATGGTAAAGAGGACATAAAATCAAATAAGAGAACGAAAAAGATCAGGTATTTTGCTTCCACCTGGATATAAATTTAGTTCTTTCTAGTTCTTTCTCTGGATGCACGTTTTTCTCTCCATCGTGCGTCTTTTGGGATTGACTTATATCCCTGCATTGTTGAGAAGAGTCCAGTCTATCAAAGTTGGTCATCACACATACGTTGTGTCTGTAATTGTGTACAAATTCCTCCTGGTTCTACTCTTCTCACTCAGCATCAGTTCTTTTAAGCCTCTCCAGGTAAATATGAAGACCGCCTGCTCCCTGTTTCTTATAGTGCAATAATATTCCATAACATGCATATACCACAACTTGTTCAGCCATTCCCCAATTGATGGACACCCCCTTAATTTCCAATTCTTTGCCACAACAAAAAGAGCTGCTATAAACATTTTTGTACATATGGGTCTTTCTCCCATTTCTATGATCTCTTTGGGATATAACCCTAGGAGTGGTATTGCTGGATCAAAGGGTATGAAAGTATTTATAGCCCTTTGGGCATAGTTCCAGATTGCTTTCCAGAAAGGCTGGATCAGTTCACAACTCCACCAACAATGCATTAGTGTTCCGGTTTGCCCACATCCTCTCCAGCATTTGTCATTTTCCTGTTTTGTCATCTTAGCCAATCTAACTGGTGAGATGTGGTACCTCAGAGTTGTTTTGATTTGCATTTCTCTAATCAATAGTGAATTAGAGCATTTCTTCATGTGCTTATAGATAGCTTTAATTTCTTTCTCAGAAAACTGCCTGTTCATATCCTTTGACCATTTATCAATTGGGGAATGACTTGTATTCTTATAAATTTGACTCAGTTCTCTGTATATTTTGGAGATGAGTCCTTTGTCAGAGACATAGGTTGTAAAGATTCTTTCCCAATTTCCCACCTCCCTCCTACTCTTGGTTACATTGGCTTTATTTGTACAGAAACTTTTCAATTTCACGTAGTCAAAATTATCCATTTTACATTTTATAATGTTCTCTAATTCCTGTTTCATCATAAAGTCATTCTCTCTCCACAAGTCTGATAGGTAAACTATTCCTTGTTTTAGCAGACTGCTTACAGTATCAACCTTTATACCTAGATCATGAACCCATTTAAGACTTGATTTTGGTATATGGTGTTAGATAATGGTCTATGTCCAGTTTCTGCCATACTATATTCCAGTTTTCCCAGCAGTTTTTGTCAAATAGTGAGTTCTTATCCCAAAAACCAGGGTCTGGGGGTTTATCAAACAATACATTACTGTAGTCGTTGACTTCTGAATCTCGTGTGCCTAATCTATTCCATTGATCCACTCCTCTATTCCTAAGCCAGTACCAAGTAGTTTTGATGACTGCTGCTTTATAGCACAGATTGAAATCTGGTAAAGCTAGTCCACCTTCCCTAGCATTTTTTTCCATTAATTCCCTTGATATTCTGGACCGTTTATTCTTCCAGATGAATTTTGTTATGATTTTTTCTAACTCTATAAAGTAGTTTTTTGGTAAATTAATTGGTATGGCACTAAATATGTAATTTAATTTAGGTAAAATTGTCATTTTTATTATATTAGCTCAACCCAGCCATGAGCAATTGATATTTTTCCAATTAGTTAGATCTGACTTTATTTGTGTGAAAAGTGTTTTGTAGTTATGATCATACAGGTCCTGGGTTTGTTTTGGCAGGTAGATTCCCAAATATTTTATAATGTCTACAGTAACTTTAAATGGGATTTCTCTTTCTACTTCTTACTGTTGAGTTTCATTGGAAATATATAGGAATGTCGAGGATTTATGTGGGTTTATTTTATATCCTGCAACTTTGCCAAATTTATTTATTGTCTCAAGCAGTTTTTTACTTGATTCTCTAGGAT
This sequence comes from Petaurus breviceps papuanus, assembly GCF_028583685.1. NCBI lineage: Eukaryota > Metazoa > Chordata > Mammalia > Diprotodontia > Petauridae > Petaurus > Petaurus breviceps. The sequence continues at coordinate 1,522,578 of NW_027185779.1, read as the reverse complement.
TCTCTAAGTATATCATCATATCATCTGCGAAGAGTGATAGCTTGGTCTCTTCTTTGCCTAGCTTGATTCCTTTGATTTCTTTTTCTTCTCTAATTGCTACTGCTAACATTTCTAGTACCAGATTGAATAAGAGGGGTGATAGTGGACACCCTTGTTTCACCCCTGATCTTATGGGAAATGCTTCCAGCTTCTCCCCATTGCACATAATACTTGCTGATGGCTTTAAATAGATGCTACCTATTATTTTAAGGAAGGCTCTATTTATTCCTATACTTTCTAATGTTTTTAATAGGAATGGATGTTGTATTTTGTCAAAAGCCTTTTCTGCATCTATTGAGATGATCATGTGGTTTCTGCTAGTTTTATTGTTGATATGCTCAATTATACTGATGGTTTTCCTAATATTAAACCATCCTTGCATTCCTGGAATAAATCCTACCTGATCAAAGTGTATTATTCTTGAGATAAGTTGCTGTAGTCTTTTGGCTAGTATTTTATTTAGAATTTTTGCATCTATATTCATGAGGGAGATTGGTCTATAATTTTCTTTCTCTGTTTTATCTCTTCCTGATTTAGTTATCAGTAACATATTTGTGTCATAAAAAGAATTTGGCAGGACTCCTTCTTCACTAATTTTCCCAAATAATTTGTAGAGTATTGGAATCAATTGTTCTTTAAATGTTTGATAGAATTCACTAGTGAATCCATCTGGCCCTGGAGATTTTTTCCTAGGGAGGTGAATGATGGCTTGTTCAATTTCTTTTTCTGAGATGTAATTATTTAAGTAATCTATTTCCTCTTCAGTTAATCTGGGCAACTTGTATGTTTCTAAATATTCATCCATTTCCCTAAGATTGTCAAATTTATGTGCATACAATTGGGAAAAATAATTCCTAATTATTGTTTTGATTTCCTCTTCATCGGAGGTAGATTCACCCTTTTCATTTTTGATACTCATAATTTGGTTTTCTTCTTTCTTTTTTTTTTTTTAATCATATTGACTAAGGGTCTATCAATTTTGTTGTTTTTTTCATAAAACCAGCTCTTGGTTTTATTTATTAGTTCAATAGTTTTCTTAATTTCGATTTTATTAATCTCTCCTTTAGTCTTCAGTATTTCTAGTTTAGTATTTAATTGGGGATTTTGAATTTGTTCTTTTTCTAGGTTTTTTAATTGCATGCCCAATTCGTTGAGCTCCCTTTTCCCTAATTTAATCACGTATGCTCTCAGGGATATAAAACTTCCCCTAAGAATTGCCTTTAATGCATCCCACAAATTTTGGTATGTTGTCTCATTACTATCATTCTCTTGAATGAAATTATTGATTGTTTCTATAATTTCTTGTTTGACCCACTCATTCTTTAGGATCAAATTGTTTAATTTCCAGTGAGTTTTTAGTCTGTCTTTCCCTGGGCCTTTATTGCATATAATTTTTATTGCATCATGATCTGAGAATGATGCATTTAATATTTCTGCCTTACTGCATAGAATTGTGAGGTTTTTATGCCCTAGAACATGGTCAATTTTTGAGTATGTGCCATGAACTGCTGAGAAGAAAGTATATTCCTTTTTATCCCCATTCAGTTTTCTCCAGAGATCTATCATACCTATCCTCTCTAAAATCCTGTTCACCTCCTTAACTTCTTTCTTGTTTATTTTGAGGTTGGATTTATCAAGTTCAGATAGGGGGAGATTAAGGTCTCCCACTAGTATAGTTTTGCTATCTGTTTCTTCCTCTAATTCCTTTAGCTTCACCTCTAGGAATTTGGAAGCTACACCACTTGGTGCATATATGTTAAGTAGTGATATTGCTTCATTCTCGATGGTGCCTTTTAACAGGATATAGTTTCCTTCCTTATCTCTTTTAATTAGGTCCATTTTTGCATTTGCTTTATCTGAGATAAGGATTGCTACCCCTGCTTTTTTTACTTTAGCTGAGGCATGATATATTTTACTCCAACCTTTTACCTTTACCTTGTATGTATCCCTCTGTTTCAAATGTGTTTCTTGTAAACAGCATATTGTAGGATTATGATTTCTAATCCATTCTGCTATCCGTCTCCGTTTTATAGGAGAGTTCATTCCATTCACATTTACAGTTATGATTGTTATCTGTTTCTTTCCCCTCATCCTATTCCTGCCCCTGTTAATGTTCGCATTTTCCTTCCCTTCTCCCTTCCCCCCCTTAATAGTTTTCCTTTTGACCACCGCCTCCCTCAGTGTTCCCTTTTCGGCCCCCCTCCCTTTTCCTCCCCTTTTCCCCTTACTACTTCCCTCCCTACAAATCACTCCCACCCCCCTTTTGTAACCCTTTCCCCCTCCTACTGCCTGTAGGATATTGTTATACTTAATGAGGTATGCTATTTTTTCTTCGCATCAAGAATGACAGGAACAGATCTCATGCGAAGCTCCTCTCCCTCCCCTCTTTCCCTCTAAAATGATGTGTGTTCTCCTTGTTTACCTTTCTAAGTCACTGTTGCTTCTCGTAATTGGAGGTTGAATTTTCCATTGAGTTCTGGCTTTTTTATCAAGAAGGTCTGGAACTCTGTTATATCATTGAATGGCCATCTCTTTGCCTGGAAGAATATGCTCAGTCTCGCTGGGTATGTGATCCTTGGTTGTAATCCGAGCTGTTTTGCCTTCCTGAAAATTGTATTCCACTGCCTCCGATCTTTCAGTGTGGAGGCTGAAAAATCCTGTGCAATCCTCACTGTGGACCCTCAATATTTGAATTATTTCTTTCTGGCTGCTTGAAGTATTTTCTCTTTTATCTGGTAGTTCTGGAGTTTGGCCACAACATTTCGAGGATTTTTCAGGTTGGGATCTCTTACAGCAGGTGTCTGGTAGATTCTGTCGATTTCTATTTTCCCCTCAGGTTCAAGTATCTCAGGGCAGTTTTCCTTAATGAGCTTTTGGAGAATGTTGTCCAGGCTCATTTTTTCATCATAATTTTCTGGTAGGCCTATGATTCTCAGATTATCTCTCCTGGATCTGTTTTCCAGGTCAGTTATTTTTTCTTTGAGGTATTTTACCTCTTTTTCTAATTTTTCATTTTTGTTGTTTTGCTTGGCTACTTCTTGGTTCCTCATAGAGTTATTTGTTTCCATTTGTTTAATTCTGGTTTTTAGCAAATCATTTTCCTTGGTTAATTTTTGAAGCTCCTTTTCCATATCATACACTTTTCTTTTTAGAGAGATGTTTTCCTCATTATAATGTTTTTCGAATTCTGCTATTTTCGTTTTGAGAGAATTATTCATTTTGTCTTCTATCTCTCTCATTTTACTTTCAAAGTTCCTTTTGATCTCATCTAGGAGAGCCTTCTGTGCTTGGGATCCATTCCCTGTTGAAGTCTCAGCTGTGGGTGTGGAGTCCACAGTGTCTCCCTCTGAGGTTGGTTCCTCCCACTGAGGATAGTAGGACTCTAGAGTCTTTGTCTTTGTAGTCTGCTTTCTACCCATTTTGAGGTAGTGTCCTAGCCATGCCCTTCCTCTAGGATCCCAAGCCTTTACTGTAGAGGGTTTTGCCCTGGGGCAAGAGTTACTATATTTTCAGGGTCAGAAGTGGGGTTTGGAGCAAGTGGGGTTCACTCTGCCATCCTTGTCTTTGGAGGTCCTGAAAGGGACTTTAAAAAAAAAAGATTTCTGGGCTATGAAGTGGTAGCCCCAGGAGTGTTTGCTGTCCAGTATAGGGGTCCCTGTATTTGCTTCTTACCTTGCTCTTTCCAGTCCCAGCCCTTTGGTGATAGGCCTGGTAGTGGACCTTGTGGTTGGTGGGAAGACTTGCCCTCAGAGCTGATCAGGCCCCTTCCAGGCCTGCATCCGCCAGGCCTTCCCGCACAGGCCGATGCGCCTTCCTGGCCTGCGCCCACAGCGCTGCCGCCGCAGCACCTTCCCATGCAGGCCACCGCGCCGTCGCCTGCTATTATTCCTTATTAGAACTTGTCCTTCGCATCTATGTATTGATAAATCTGGAAATGGCCACAGCTGCTGCTGATCTGGAGTCCCTCTGGCTGGCGGCTGGTCAGGCCCGCCCTGGGGCTAAAGCCTAGGTGTGGGGCTGGGCTTGGCTCCCAGAGCATTTCGCTGGCCGATTCCTGCCGGCCTGCTGGGCTGTTCTCAGCGGGAGGTTAGCTTCTCTGTGTAATTTTGTGGGTTCTGCAGCTGCAAAGTTTGTTTAGAGTCCCCTTTTTACATGGATTGGGGAGGGTGGCGTGCTTCTACTCCGCCATCTTGGCTCCGCCCCCAAACACCCCTCTTTTAAAAAAAATCAAACACCAAAACTTTTATCTTTCTCCCACTCACAACCCCATTGGGAAGAAAAAAAGAAATGAACTTGGTCATTTACAGACATACTTCCTCTAATGGTGCCTCTGGATCCACCATTAAGTGAGATGAGGCCATCTTGTTCCCACCACATGATGCCCAAATGAGCTTCAGGGAGAAATATTTATTTGAAAGCACTTTAATGTTTTAACAATTATTTTGAAAATTTCATCCCTGGAGCTTCTATCATCTGTATCAGTCAACAGTCAACAAACATTTTTAATAATTATGTTCCAGTCACTCTGCTAAATGCTGAAGACACAAAGAAAGGCAAAACATGATCCTGCTCTCAGAGAGTTCATATTCCAATGGAGAAACAATATGCAAATCATTATGTTCTCACAAGATATATCCAGGGAGTTTGAAAAATAATCTCAGAGGGGTGGAACTAGCAAGGAGTGGGTAGGAAAGGACTCTTGAAGAAGGTGGGATTTGTACTGTGGCTTGGGGGTGCCAGGGAATCTAGGAGCCAGAGATGTCAAGAGAGAGAGAGAGAGAGCATTCTAGGCACGAGAGATTATCCAGTATAAGTCACAGATCTGGGAGATGGAATATGTATGATAGGAGTAGCAAATAGGGTAATGTAGGTCATAGAGTGTGTGAAGGGGAATAAAATGTAAGAAGTCAGGAATGGTTGAAAGGAGGAGGGTTGGATAGGGCTATAAAAACCAACCAGAGAATTTTGTATTTGATCCTGGAGTTGAGAGAGAAGTACTAGAATTTAATGAGTAGAGGGGTGACGTGGTCAGAACTGTACTTTAGGAAAATCATGTGGCGGGTGAGTTGAAGATGAATTAGAGATTGTGGTCAGAGTATTTTCTCCATAAAGAAACATAGAAACTGTGCAATATAACCCTATATGCTGTAGGAATTTAACACCTAATGAATACTTAGCAAGCCATGACCTGGTGGCTAGAACCAAAAACTTGTTTATTTCATTTGCTTATGTAATACTTGGTTGAACATTAGATATAAAATTATAATAGAATTGTCACTAGTTTCTGGACAGTTTCTGTTTGAACTCTATCAAAGAAGAGGAATAGGATGAATCTTAATTGTGATAATCACTGACATTTACATTTAAATTTTTTTTTTACATAGAGTTTTAAAAAGTTTTACCTACTTTGTCTTATATGAACTTTATGGCAGCTCTAAAACAGGGGTTCACTAGTATTATTATTATCTTCATTTTATAGATGAGGAACTTGAGAGTTAGGTGACTTGCACATGATTACATAGCTAGTAAGTAAAAAAGTGGAATTTTGAACACAGTTCTTTCAAAAGTCCACGTCCAAACCACTATCCTCTGTGTCACATATTAAATTGTCCTATTTATTTCCATATCTTTGTACTTATCATTCCCTTTTCTCTCTCAGGAAGTTTAGGACACTGACTGATACTAATCTCTTGTCTATTTTTCTCATTTTTCTCTCTCTATATTGTGATATATCTATAGACAGTTATATCACAAATCTCCATAACTGGGAGTCTTTGTTTCATTTTGTTTCTCAAATCACATTCTCCATTTCTTTTGTCATGCCATTTACCTCTCTTTGCTATTTTGGCACTCAAGATTACTTTAAAATTATCTTTTCTCTTACTTTTCTTCCCTCTTTGAAAGATGCTTGTCAGGCAGATCAATGCCAAAAGGGGGCCTTCAGTGCTTTATATAAATTAATTAGGTATGCTTTCACATTTTCTTTGTTTTTTTTCCAAAATTTGTATTTTCAAAAGTTAGATTTATTCACATGTCTCTAATGTTGATCATGCAGCATTTACAGTGAAGGTAAGTAGTCCTTTATTCCTGCAGTAGGATTTTTTTCTTTTCTTTTCTTTTTTTTTGCTTTTTGGAGGGCAATTGGGGTTAAGTAACTTGCCCAAGGTTACATGGCTAGTTATTTTGTGTGGGTGTTAAGTGTCTGAGGCTAGAACCGAACTCAAGTCCTTCTGACTCCAAGGCCGGCGCTTTACTCACTTCAGTAGGATTTTTAATAACCTAGTATACATATTCTATATACTATTAGAGGAGGTGGAAACTCACCATTTGTAAACATCCTCTACGCACTTTTATTCTATTTTCCTTTCCCTAGTAGGTGAAGAACCTGTGTCAGCTGTGTGGCTGTTCCTCTGGGGCTTGGTTTCTAATCTCCAGGGAGGCTTGGCAGACAAAATGTCATCCCTTCACCAGCTAATGAAAGAAGCTGTGAAATAGATCTTTGTTGCTTACGAGCCTCAGGTTGCTTAGCACTGGCTGGGTGCAAAACACCATGATGTGTTTAAAATACTCCTCTGCTGAAAATAAGTTTTTGTAAAAGCCCAAAGGATATTTATAAGTATCCTGAAAAAGTATTACAAGGTTATATAGGCTTTATCTTTAATTGAATCTGTCAATGGCAAGACATCTTTGTTCAAATATATGTATATGTGTATGTGTGTGTGTGTATGTGTAATTGTGTATAAACTTTTTTTTTGCTTTTTTTGAAGGGCAATTGGAGTAAGTGACTTGCCAAAAGTCACATGGCTAGTAAGTGTGTCTAGCATCTGAGGTCAGATTTGAACTCAGGTCCTCCTGACTCCAGGGCTGGTACTCTATTCACTGTGCCACCTAGCCGCTCTTTGTGTATTTTCTTTCTAAACACCATAATTAATGCACCACAGTTAATAAATTTTGGATCTGTATTTTTCTATTATTAACTTATGTGATCTGTCTCTAAAACTAATTATAAAATGTCTGATGATTTGATGGAACATTATGAAGCAGATTTGTTGATTTGCAATTTGTTTTCCAACTTTGCATTTGGGGTTGCAGGACAAATGTCTTGGCCTGTGTTAGATGTGGTTAGTAAAGTTTGCTATTGGAGTCTAAACAATATGTCACAATTCCTAGGAGAAAGCGTGGATCATAAATGGACTCAGGATAGTAACATACCAACTAACTTTCCCATTAAATGGAGTTTTAGGAATTCAGAACAACATTCTGCAATGTGATTTGAGATTTCAAAAAATGGAAATGTACTCACACTCACTTATGCTAACTACAGGTTTTATTGCTTGAGTAGAAATCATTAGTGGATCACCAACTTACTAAACAAAGAATATAAGGAGATGTGCTCCTTCTTCACCACTTTGTCCACACCATGGATCCCAGTGTCTGTCTGATTATGGCAGGCAGAGCTACCCATGTGTCCACAACTCAGCCAATTCACCTATTCAAACATAGAGCCATTCCAAATGTCCTGAGGCTCTTAGGGGTTGAGGAGCTCTGTCTTAAAATAATTCATAGGAGCTAGAGCCTTTCATAAATGAATTGAGATGCACCCTACACTTTTAAATGCACCACTTATGATTTGGTTACTTAAGGGTAAGTGCAAGAGCTGGCAGAATTATTTTGGTATTAGGGACTATACTTATGAATTTATTAGTCATACTAGCTTTTTCTGTCCATGAGTGTGCCCTCCCTTCCAAAGGGCCTGATTTAACTTGTTTGCTGCTAGTCTTTTCTGGGGGACCCAGGAAAACTCTTTTTGACCATGGTTTGTTGGGGATATTTATCTGTCAATCAGTTGACATTTTTTTTTTCCTTTTTGGAGGGGGGAAGGCAGGGTAATTGGGATTAAGTGACTTGCCCAAGGTCACACGGCTAGTAAGTGGTAAGTGTCTGAGACCACATTTGAACTCAGGTCCTCCTGACTCCAGGGCTGGTGTTCCATTCACTGTACCACCTAGTCACTCCAGTCAACATTTTTAAGTGTTTGCAACATTCCAGGCAGAGAACCAGAGACAAAGGACAATACTTGCTGTCAATGAACTTACTGTCTAGGCAATTGGGTGGTGAAATGGAAGAAAGCACTGAACCTAGAGTCAGGAAAACCTGAGTTCAAATCTTGCCTTAGATAATTTCCTAGTTGTGTGACACAACCTCTGTCTGTATCAGTTTCCTTATCTATAAAATGGGAATAATAATAATAATAATAGTAGTAGTAGGAGTAGTAATAGCACTGATCTCGCAGGGTTGTTGTGAGGATAAAATGATATAATGCTTTTTAAAGCACTTGGTAAGCCTTAAAGCACGATGCAAATGTAAGTTTTTATTATTTATTATTGCCTCCCACTATCCTCTTCCTTTTCCTCCATCTCAGGCTAACCCCATTATAGCCCTTCATTTAGTGATTTCTAAATTTCCTCCTTCTCCCAGATATTCCTACTAGTATGCCACAGTCCCCCTCCCAGGAGTTATTTATACTATCTCTCCTTCCAGAGATATGCCCTTTGGCACTTTCAATCCATTATCATCACTCTTCTCACTCAAATTGGCTGCTTTCCTAGACTTGGGGAAGTAAAAGCAAATCTGTAGATATGCAAACCACAGAATCAAGACTTGGTTAATGAAATCACTGCCCTGCTTGCCCTTGCCTGTTACTGAATTCTCTTCCAGCCAGGAAGCAAAGAGAGCTTCAGTGCTGTCAAAAGAAGCTCAGATTTCTCTACTGCTATTTCCTTCCTTCTCACCATATTCCCCTTTTCTTTTTGATTATCACTGGAGTGAAATGGTGGTTGGTTGTACACTTTCTCTAGTTTTATGGGAAAAGTAGATTTGAACTGATCCTTTCTCTTTCTTTCGTTTTTTTTTTTTCTTAGTGTTTGGGAATTTTAAAAAAACAAACAAAAAACAATAGGCCTTACTCTCCATGGAAGAAACTTGCATGCTCCCTCTCAGTTTCATGCTTCCAGAAATCTTTCACTCCTCCTGACAGGTGTCAGATATACAGTATGAGCTCATTTAAGCTGAACTGTCTAGGGAAAACTAAATTTGTTCAAGAGAATAGCAATTTGGATGACAAGTACCAGGATACAACAGATGGTAAGACTGGAGAAACTCTTATCAGAGTTGTAGTTCACGTTCCATGCGCCCTTTCCTTGTTTTGTGCTTTTGTTCGTGGCCCACTCAAAGGGGGCAGAAAGTAGTTATCTATGTTTGCCATTTCTCCCCAAAAGAATGGTCTTCACCTGCTACTGCCACACCCAGACCCCTTGGACTCAGTTTAAAAAAAACCCAAACAGTTATGTAGGTGATAAAAACATTGTCTTTCCAATAATCTTCAGTCCTGTTTAGACCCTGGCATTTCTAACAGAGATGACATGAGCAGACACAACTTTATATCTTCTTCCTAGTGCCCGGCTGCCCACCAGGCATCCTTACTAATTTTGCCTCCCACTTGGGCAGGGCAGGGCTCCAGTGTGCTTAAATGTCATAGGAAGATAGTTTTTACCATAGAATGTATGATTTCCATCTGTGTAGAACACTTTGAAATTCCAGGGTAGGCCATTATGAAAGACTGTGATCTAGGGACTGTTATCTCCTTAACCTGCCTAGGGAACAGAAAGGGAGAGATTGCCTCCCTTGACCACAAACAAAAGGAGAAAAAGGAAAAAAGAAAACCTCTCAATACTAGTTATTCATATGGCATTTTCTATTTGCTTATGTTTTCAGACAAGTCTTTTTTTTTTTTTAATCTAGAATTAAACTGCTGCTGGTCACTCAACAGACCTACTGCAAGAGCAAAACAAGTTGGTGATTTAGGGAAGCCAACAGGGTAGATGTTTATAATGCTGTACATTGATTTTTATGTCAATATTTGCTCACTTGAGAAGGTTTATTTTTACCAGCTTGGTACACTTTGGCCCTGAACTTGCAGCTTTTGAGGGTTCCGGAATGCTGATAATTTTGTGATGAAACTTACCCCAGGAGCAGAGCCTTTTTTTTTTTTTTTTTGGCCTGAAGAAATAAAAGATCAACTTGTTCAGGGAAATGGGCATTTCCCATATTGCCTGGGTGTGTATTCAATGACTCCTCTGATCTGGCAAGATGAATCCTAGAAGTCAATATTAAAACAACTCTAGTAATAATGTTAGGAGTAATTAGATACACTGTTTTAAAGTTTGTAAAATCCTTTATTTTCATTATTCAACATGAATGTTAGAAGAGCCCAGGAAAGATGGAGTTTTAATTATCCCTGGAAATTCTCTACTCCTGCAGTGGTCAGTCTTCATAAAATTACAGTCTCAGTGCTGGAAGGCAATTAAAAGACCATCTGATCCAACCTTTACCTAACCAAGCTTTCTTGGTTACTCTACCAGTCTGCTATTTGTGAAGAGACCTCCAGTGAGGTGGAAGCATTATTTTCCAAGTTGCTTCATTCCACTTTCTTACTGCAGGCTTAGAGTTGGAAGTGACCTTAGAGGCTATCCTCATTCTTACAAATGAAGAAACTGAGCCTAGAGTACTTAAATGACTCACTCAGGATCTCACAGCTCATTTCTAGCAGAATCTGGGTTTGAATCTTCTGATGTCAGACAATCCAATGCTTCTCCTGCCTCCTTATGGCATGATACTGTGATATCCTTAGCTGTCTAGAGAAAATATTCTTAAAACTAGAGTCTATTGATTCCTAAGGAATCTATGAATAGATTTTAGGGGTTCCTGAACTTGGATGAGGAAAATTTGAACTTTATTTTCACCAGATTATAACTGAAATTTGTTTTCCTTCAATTATGAATTTAAAAAACAAAAAAACATCCTGAGAAGGGTCCATAGGCTTCATTCATCAGATGGTCTATGACACACAAAAAAAGGTTAAGAACCCTTGGACTAGTGTGAGTCTCTAGGTCCCCAAAATTAGTTAAAAAGGAATATGAAATAGCTGAGTATCTAAAATCATGGTCATAAAGACCCTGTCTTACAGCCCTTTTTACTCATTTATAACTTTTTTTTCCCCTATACATGCTGGTTGATTTATATAATTCTTAACAAGCTTTGTTATATGTGAAGATTAGAATCTACAAGCTAGGCAGGGCATGGTAGGGAATGGGAGGCTATTAAAAGCAGGCCAATTGACACTTGGACATTACAGCTTACAGCCTGATGATGAAGGAGATGGACAAATGTGAAAATAGACACAGAACTGTACAGAGACTGATTTAAAGACTGACCTCTAACAACAGCCATTGTTGCCCACTGCTTAAATCAGGGGTCCTTTGCCTGGAGACCAAGAACTTGTTTTTAAAAAAAATATTTTGATAATATTTCAGTATAACTGTCTTCCTTTGTAATCCTATGAATTTTATTTTGTGCATTGAAATAAAACATTATTCTGAGAAGGGGTCTGTAAACTTCACTCACCTGCCAAATTGTCAAAAAGATCCATGACTGCAAAAAGGTTAAGAACCTCTGACTTAAATACATCGATTTTCTGCCAGTGTTCAAAGCCTTACGGAAGCAAGGGTGTCCTGCCTAGCGCCCCAGCTCTACCTGCCTCCACCCACCCCTGTGATTTGGACAATGTGTCTTCCATATTGTGCTAACAAAAGGCAGATTTGAGTTTAAAACCATCTTTTCTATGAAAACTTCTCCAGTGTCTCAATTATTAGTGTTTTATCCTTTTTCAAGTGACCTTGTATGTATTTATCAGCATGTATGGTGTACTCTTAGTAGAATGTTGTGTCTTTAAGGCAAGGACTGTATTGTTTTTATCTTTGTATATCCATGCTTCATCCAGAGTAGATACTTAGCAAATATTTGTTGAAGGGAATCATTGAATATTCTATAGTCTCGGCTTTCACTCATGTTTTCCTTGTTTGGAGTCAAATCTGCTCTTCCTTTCCTTTCTAAATTCTTGAGCCTTCATGGACCATTTCAAGTTTTACCTTTTCTGTGCAGCCTTCCCTGACCGTATTGGCCCTTACTGATCCCCCTTGTACTTTGACATCAGGGATATGATGGTAAATGTCTAACAATGGACTTTCTAAAAAGAGTATACAGGATATGGAGTGTTCACACCAAATGTGGTGTGAGCTGGCTACTGCATAGCCATGATTTAGAACCTATCTGACATGTACAGACTGGACAACTTATCTTGCAGTGCCTCTCACTGTTTCACAGTCTCATCTTGCCAGTTAGATCATAAACTCCATGAGGGCAGCTGCCATGCAATTATTTATGAGGTAGTATAGTGTATAGTGTATGGATCTCTGGGATAGAAGTCAGGAGATACCTGTCTCTGAAAATTACATGCTGTGTGACTGTAGGCAAGTTGTTTTACTTGTCTGAGTGTCCATTTCCTAATGTGTAAAATGGGTGTAATGTTGATGGTAGTACTTCAGTTCTGTAAGTCAATAAGCATTTATTGAGTACTGTGTGCCAGGTGCTATGGTAAGTGTTGGGCTATAAACTATAAGAGAAAGTATAAGTGTAAGGGACACAAAGAGAGATGAAAAATGTGGTCTATGCCCTCAAGAAGAGACAATATGTAAATAACTATATATATATACATATATATATATATATATATATTAGATGTCTACAGTGTAAATAGAAGGAAATCTTTCATAGGGGTAGGGATCAGGATCAGGGAACTGGGAAAAGCCTCTTAGATTTGAACTGATTTGAACTGAGACCTGAAGGGAGCCAAAGAAGTTCAGAGGCAGAGATGAGAAAGGACACTTCAGGCATGGGGAGCCAGTGAAAAGGTATCGGGTCAGAAATGGAAGGTAGGGTCAGCTAGGTGGCACAGTGAATAGAGCACCAACCCTGGAGTCAGGAGGAGCCTGAGTTCAAATCCAGCCTCAGACATTTAATACTTACTATCTGTGTGACCTTGAGCAAGTCACTTAACCCCAATTGCCCTGCCTTCCCCCCTCCAAAAAGACAAAAAAAAAATGGAAGGTTGTTTGTGAGGAGCAGTAAATGGGCCAGTGGTACTGGATTATATCATATCATGGAGCATATTGAGGTCTTTGAAGATTGGAAAGGGAGGAAGGTACTTGGTTGGGGGGCGGGGTGGCGGCACGGCTCTTACAGTTCATCCTGGAAGTAATAAGGAGCCACTAGAATTTACTGAGTTGAGAGAGTAGGATGACAAGGCCTGTCCTGAGCTTTGGCAGGATGGGTTGAAGTTTTTATATCAAATGAGATAATGTTTGTTAAAATGTATGCATGTAATGTATGTAAAAATGCTATGTAAATATTAATGACTTTCTGCTATATTTCTTTTTGAAATATAGCACATAGTCGGTGCTTAATCAGTTAATCAGACCAAGAAGTCATTTGCTGCATACAAAGCCAGCTGCCAAACTCTTTTCTGCCTTTTTAGGTGCTCATGGGTGAAGAGACGGGGAACTGGTTAAATTCCACCCAGGCTAGCAATGTCTAAACCACCCACCAGCCACTGCCTGGGCAGGCCCATAATTTAGCTGTTTCCCTGGGAACCTGGCTGTTAATAGGCATGGAAAGCCCACCTGTGTGTTCATGTAGCCACACACAACCTTGCTACAAATTTATCAGCAAGTAGTGACTCAGTATCACTGCAGGGGTAGGGGGAGAGATTAGGACTGCTATAAAAGAGAATGAAGTGGGGCCATTGAGCTCAGGATGACAGGAGGCATGACCCAAAGGGATGTAATGAGTGACTGCTTGCTTATCAAAAAACAAAACAAAAAACCGAAACTGAAAACCAGCCTTTCCCCTTTGCTTAAAGAACATATTAAAACTTTTCTTATGAAGTAATTTCTTCCGTAGCATCTGGTCTAAACAGGAAAATTTCCAAGGAGCCTAGCTTGCCCTCAAGCCTTTCTGCTTTATCCCAAGATAAGGATGAATAACCAGGAAGAAGCAATTTACTGGGTTGTTGGTCAGCTACTGAAATGATAAATGAAAAATGATTTCTAACCAAAGTTGGCTTAGAGTGTTCTGGTAGCCCATCAGTTTCCATCAACAGTTACACAACTAAGCACTTCAGCCAGAATAGCCGTGTGGTCAAGTCAGTTAATAAATATTTATGGCACATCTGCCAGGTCCACATTACTGTGTTACCTCTCAAACTTTTCCAGTTCACAACTTGCCCTTTCACTCTCAGACCTTCTCCACACTCACTCACTCCTCACACCTCCACCCATAGACCATCTAATCTCCAAGAGCCTTTTGAAGAAAGAGGGGAACAGGACCAGAAGGAGATGATTAAACAGAAGAGGCAAAATATTAAGGAGACCATTACTACATTGTCTCTATGGAGAAACCTGGTTTTAATGGCTGGCAAAGTTGTGAGTGAATAGTATATATGCACTAGTAAATATTTATTGAACTGAAGAATGAATGACATCCCAGATTCTACTAGGCACTCTTCTAACAATTTGTACTATGTTTTCAGCTAGAATTCAGTGTATAGAGTATTGGACTTGGTGTCAGGAAGACCCAAAGTTCAAATCCTGCCTCAGATCCTTTAGCTGGGTGACTTTTGCCAATGCACTTAACCTCTTTCAACCTCAATTTCCTCATCTGTAAAGGGGTGTTAATAATAGCACCTACCTTGCAGGATTGTAGGGGGATATAAAGTACTTTGTAAACCATGTTATATCAATGGTATCTATTATTATTAAAGGGTATTTGCTCCAACTTCTCTGAGATCAACCTTAAATACTTTCCCATCCTCTTTTCTCTGGGAATTTCTCAGAAATATTGGACTTTTCTATTAATTTTCTTTTCACTGTGACAAGTCCCATCAAAAATGCTATGTGCACCTATTTTAATCTAATTAAAAAAAATTGTTGCCTAATTTGAATTCCCTTTGTTTCTACTGTTTCTTACTACTCAATTCCGCTTCTTTACTCTTTTGATAGGAGAGGTACCATTCCATCTCTTTCTTCCCTATCAAAGATGGTCTTTCTTTTTACTTGTATTTGAAACTCTGGAGTTAGCACAGTGTATGGCACTAAACAAATACATGATAAATGTCTGTTGCCTTGTCTTGCCTTGTGACCAGTCAATTAGTCAATCAGTCAAAAAAAAAATGAATTTATTGAGCACTCATGTACCAGGCACTGAAATAAGTACTGGGTATATAAAAAAAAGTAAAAGTAGTTCCTGCCCTCAAGAAGTTCACATTCCAATGGGGAAGACCATATATAGATAATTAAACACAAATATGATAACTACAGAGTAGATGGGAGGGTATTTCAGAGGGCAAGGTGCTTACAATGAGGGTACTAGGAAATGCTTTCTGTGGAAGATGGAATTTGAACTGAGTTTTGAAGGAAGCCAGGGAAACTCTGAGGTGGAGGTAAGAAAAGAGAGTCAGGTAAGGTCAATTAGATTTATTAAGAGCTTACTATATGCAAGACAGTGAAGCCAGGTAGTGCTTTAGATAGAGTACTGGACTTTCAAGTCAGGAAAACTTGAGTTCAGATTCATCCTTAGGCACTTACTAGCTTGTGACTTTGACTTGGTCAAGTTTCTTAATCTCTGTTTGCCTTAATCAACTAGAGAAGGACAATGGCAAATCCCTTGAGTATCTTTGCCAAGAAAATGCCAAGGACAGTATTGGTGTGCTGTGGTCCATGGGGTCACAAAGAATTGGACACGACTGAACAACAACGAAGATAAATTCTTGTTGACCCAACTTGAGTTGTAGTCATTCCTTGGTTTGTTAGATATTTAGTGAGACACACTCTCTTTGTGTCTCTGTCTTTCTCTGTTTTCTTTCCATATCTGTTTTTGTCTTTGACTCTCTCTCTGTCTTTGCCCTTCTGTCTCTTTCTCTCTGTGTATCTATTTCTCTTTCTCCTCTTCTCTGTACTAGGGAGCTATTGAGTACATTACTTCTACATGAGTGCTAACCTTGTTGATAGCCTGCTGCATATGAATACTGCCTCTGAGACCTCTGTTGGCCTCAAGGAGTTTAATGCATTTCTCTCAGTTACCAGGGAGTGATGTGGGCACTAGGGAGAAAGTAATAACTGATAGAAAATAACTAGTCACCAAGAATAGCATATTTTTAGTATAGGAGAATTTTAAAATGGGGTTGATGAGCTCTTTCAGAATCCTGAGAAAATTCTAAAACGACTTCTTTCAGTTTGTCAGAGCTACTGGGTCTATAATTTCTTTATAACAGAGAATTTCCCATGTCCTTGCTATGAAGTCTGTCTTGTGGAAGTGTTCGTTTGGTGCATTTGGTAACATTCTTTCCTCATGCCAGGAAAAAGAAAAAATAAGTAGCTTTGTCTTCCTGGCCTTTTATTGATGTCATGTGGTGAGCAGGGTTGGGGCTTGTTCCCAGGGTGGGGGAGTAACCTAGAAAGAAATCAGTGTGTTGAATGCCCTCCTTCAGTATTAGGGCTTGTGTTTTTAATATTAGTAGGGTGAGACTGATCCAACATGGCACTCTTTTCTCAAGGGTGGAATTAAGCTTTTTGCCAAATAGGTAGGAGGTAAGAATAAGTCTTAGGCCTCAAGACAGTTAACCTAAAATTCTGAAAGAGACCTCTTTTCTCCTTTCTCCTTTTGTAGCAGGTTAGCTTAAGACAGCTTTAGTACAGGCTACACATTCTCTTGAAATGGGTAGGTTTAGCAGCCTGCTATTAACCTTGGCAAATGGATTTGAGATGTGAGTGACCCAGTGGAAAATAATGGCCTTATACTTTGATGCAGAAATGGGGCACTTTACTTTTTGTCTTGGGGCAGTTAGGTGGCACAATGGATAGAATGTCAGAACAAGAGTCAGGAAGACTCATCTTCTTGAGTTAAAAATCTGGCCTCAGATAGTTACTAGTTGTGTGACTGGGCAAGTCACTTAACCCTGTTTGCCTCAGTTTCCTCCTTTGTAAAATGAGCTGGAGAAGGAAATAGCAAACCACTCCAGTATCTTTGCCAAGAAAACCCCAAGTAGGGTCAAGAAGAGTTGGACACTACTGAAAAAATTACTGAACAATAACAAAAACTTTATGTCCTGTACATAGTAGGCATGCCAATAAATGTTTGCTGAATTGAATTGAATTAAATCTGTAAGTATTTGTGGCTGGTGTGGGGGAGAGTTGGGGAATGGTTAAAAACTGAAGCCATAGTCATCCTAAAGACATTGACCTCTTTGGCCAAGAACAGAACCTCTCACTCCTGGGAAGATTCAGGGACACATAATTCCTGGACTAAGAAACTGATTAGTTGCCAAGTCTGTGAAGGAAGGAAATGATCTGAAGCCTTAGAGTGGAATTACTGAGTGAGCCTTGACCTCAGATACCCTCTTGCTTCATGCCAACAGAGATGTCCCTTTTGCCTTTTACCTGGCAAGTGTCCTATGGAAAGTTTTTCCTTTCTTCCCATGTCACTTAAAACAAACAAAAAAATTGAACACCTGCTGTAGGGGACTAGTAGTATTTTGAAAAAAAAATTGAAAGGCAAGCAACTAGGTGTAAGGATGTATAGAATGCTGAATTTGGAGCCAGATCTGGGTATGACTCTTACCTCAGACAATTTACTGTGTGAACCAGGGCAAGTAACTTAACCTTTCTCCACTTTAATTTCTTCATCCATAAAGACCAGGATAATAATAGCCTTTAACTCACAGGGTTGTTGCATGAGTTTGTAATGTGTTTTGCAAACTTTAAAGCAATATATAAATGTTGACTATTATTAATAAAGCAAGCACTTTCCAGGACAACAGTGCCTGTACAGTGAATTGTTTGATCCAATTGTCCAACTACAACTTCTCCTCCTCTTCTTCCTCCTTCTCCTCTTCCTCCTTCTCTGTCTTGTGCTCCTCCTCAGGCTATGGTTTGTTCCAATGAGACAGTCAACAAAGTATGTGTCAGAATCAGAAGAATTTCACTATATGGGAGGAACAATGAATGGAGTTAGAAGTCTATAGATTCAAGACATGGTTCAGAGTAGGCATCAGAATAACAGAATTTGAAATTTAGATGGGATTCCTATTGTCATCACTATCTATCAATACCCAACAGGAATCTCCACTCTAATTTACCTGACATGTGGTAATTCAGCCTCTGTTTGAAGATTCTATTACTATGCCCCAAGCTCTCGAAGGCAGTCTGTTCCACTTGGAATAGTTCTAATTATTAGGAAGTTTCTCCTGACATCAAGCCTATTTGCAAATTCTATCCACCTTTCCTAGTACTAGCCACTGGGGGCAAATAGATTACATCCAATGCTTCTTCCATTTGACAGCCCTTCAAATACTCGAACATAACTATCATGTTCCCTCTGAGATTTTTATTCTCTAGGCTCAAAATTCATCACCCAATTCCCAGATGAGGGATCTAAAAGGAAATTTTAACTAAAAAAAAAAAGACAGAGATTGGGGGAAATTCTTTAATGGGCTGAGCTGGAAGAGACCTTAGGAGTCTTGGAACTCAGTTGTTTGCAACCTTGACAACATCATAAAATCATTGGTAGCATTTGGTAATGCAAAGCAGCAAAACCCAATTCAATTAAATATTAAGCATCTGTTATATTCAAGAAACTGTGCCATGTATGGGGTATACAAAGACAAAAGGAAAAAAAATTGTTGTCCTATATAGGATTGTATATTCAGACTTGAGCTTGGCTAAATAATTACAAAATATATACTGTAAGATTTTGTACAAAGTAATTTCAATCAGCAAGCCTTGATAAAAAATTAACTTTTGATAGTTTTTATATAGTTTAAAGATTTGGAAAGTGTTTTAGAATACATATATACACATACATATACATATATACAGATATGTGTTTATATGTGTATGTACTATATATATAAAATCATTGTGCAGAGAAATGAAGTTGTGTGTGTATATATTTATATATATGCATGCACATGTACATATGGATGTGCCTTTTAAAAAGTGAATTATCAATATAAAAAATAGATTTATAGGAAAGATAAACGAGAGGGTGTAATTGTCACCATACAATTCTTTTCAAAAGATCTTTTACTTCTTTTGGGAAATGTGTCTATTGCATAAAATAGGGTGTGTCTGAATTGTGTACATAAGAATATGTAGTGTCCAATGAAAATATTAGAAAGGTAAGAAATATTCAAAAAGAAAAATCTCACAGAAAAACCAGCAGAAACTAAAGAAAGAGGTCTTACTACAATAAGTGAATGTAATTGGTAAATGAAAAGTGAGAATAAAATATTCAGAAGAAAGCAAAAAGATTACATTAGCTCAAATTATGCCCCCCATGAAAGGAGAATAGGACAATAGTATAGCACCAGCAGAGTAAGTTAGAATCTATATTTTTCAAACTTAAAGGAAAACATAAGTAGGGAAATTGAAACCCTTGAAGAAGTATTTGAAAAAAAAGAAGAAATGAATGATTCAGAACAAAAAAGAAAAATGTTAATAATTCTTTGGACACTTTGAAAAAGGTAATGGTGGAGGGAGAACACAGAAAAGTAGAGAAGTGTCAACAAATATCAGACAAAAATAAATTTTTTTAATAACAAAAAATAGGACACTGGATGTAGACTACTAAAGGTCTCCGTAAGACAAGTATTTGATTACTAGTATCAAGAAAAGCAATATGAAGGCTCAAATAGCATATTTAAAGAAATCGCACACAAACATTGCCTGGGAGTATTGGTAAAAGGGAGTAAAGCATACACTGAGAGAATCCACAGAGCAATCCCAAGTTTAATACACCTCAAAAATGTAGTTACCAAGTTCTAGCACTGCCATTTTCCAGAATGATTTTTTGCAGGCAAGCAGGAGGAAATAATATGCATTTTAAGATCTCACGTGGTCATTACTAGCAATTCACTTTTATTCAGTGCCTTAAGGTTCACAGAATTCTTTCTATACATGCTATCATCTGAACAATATGCCCTTCTGATAATTTTATTTTTCAAAGGTAGGGAAAGTGTTTAGGGGAGTTGCTATACTGAATTTGATTCTGACCAATGAGAAGTGACTATACTATTTTAGACCTGAAGATAGGAAAGCAAATTATGGTCATGCATTTTCTGATGTGTCTTAGGTGTTTTTATTTGTTTTGTTTTTGTTTGATCTGCGATTTTAATCAATTTGTGAGAAACTCCTGACATGGTAATTTCCTTTATCATTGTAGCCTGGAAACATGATCCTTCATTAATCCAGAGTTTATGTCTATACCTAATAGTCTTGTAATGTTGCCTGAGTCACTGAGAAGTGAGGTGACTTGTCAAGGGTCACACAATATTTGGTGCAAGCAAGAACTGAACTCAGGTCTTCCTGATCCCAACACTGAATCTCTATCCTTTAAGCCACAATACTTCTTGTTTTATAGTAATAGATAGATTTTACAATGTTTAGAATAAAGATAAATAGCAAACCATGTCGTGATATTCTCAAAGGAAAATACCATCAGAATGAGAAGAGGCTCTCAAGAATGCAAACCAGTCAACATATTAGTAGATAATTCTGATGAGGAAGAAAAAAGAGAGATATTGAAAGAGCCTGATATGCCTGGAAAGAGAGTCCATTAGCAAGATCAGATATGAAAAAGGACAGAGGCATTGTATGTGCTTAACAGTGTAATCTAGCAACCCCCAAAGACCAACATGATCTGATCTCCTTCTGTAGGGGTAGTGTTCAAATCAAGGGAAGTGGTATTCCCACTATATGATGCTCTGGTCAGACTGAACCTGGAGTATCATGGATGCCACAATGTAAATTTTAGGAAGGATCATAGGATTATAGATGTAGAACTGGAAGAGATCTTAGTAGTCATTGAGTCCAGCTTTGAGACAAATAAACTGATGTTGAAGGAGGTAAGTCACTTGCCCAAGGTCACCCAGCCAGTGTCCATAGTAAGATTTGAGTTCAGGTGTTCCTGACTCCAACTCACCTCCTGAGGTACTCTACCAGCATAATAAGAAGACTGGCTATCATACCTGCTGAGGTTTGATAGAAGAAACTGGGGATGTTTAGCCCAGGAAAGAGAAAATATAGGGGACATGATAGCTATCTTCACATAATTGAAAGCTGTTTTATGGAAGAGCAAGGAGACTTGGAGACCTAAGAACAATGGGCCTTCTTTCCTTTGCATTTGAGTTTGGTGATAACTTTTAATGAATGAATGGAAAGTTGTGAGAGGCAACAAGGTAGTGAAGTAAATAGAGTGTTGGACATGGAGTCAGAAATACCTGAGTTCCAAATTTGTCTTCAGACATGAAACTAACTGCGTTTCTGGGAAAGTTACCGAACTTCTTCTTTCCTCAGTTTCCTTTTCTGTAAAATGGAGATTGTAATAGCACCTACTTCACAGAGCTGTTGTGTGGGTAAAATGAGATAATACTTGTAAAGCACTTTGCAAATATCAAAGCATTACATAAATGCTAGCTATTTATTATTATTATTAAGAAACATTTATTAAGTTCTTACAAAGTACTGGGAATACAAATAGGAAAGGAGAGAAGTCCCATTAGCAAATAAAAGCATTCTAATTTATGAAAAAAGAACTAAAGACAGTAGAATAAAATCATGAATAAGAATAAAACCAAAAAAACCAAGTGGCAATTTCCACACAAAATCAGTCACAGAAGAAACAAAACAAATAGTGAGAACTTTTTATTTATTTCAATAGGAAAAAAAAACCTCTCTGAAAAAGTAAAACAGCACAAAAGTTGCAAACGATTCCCAAAAACCTATACCCTTTTGTTATTTACTGATTATTAAAAGAAATGAAAACATCAGCTTTAACAGAGTAGTACCATTTTACTTGGGAAGGAACTACTAATTGACTTTTATAAAGCAGGCACTGTGCTAAATGCTTTACAAATAGATCACATGATGCTCACAACAATCATGAGAGGTAGCTATTATTTTTACAGTTTGGTAAAGCGAGGGAGGCACAGGTTAATGACTTGCTCAAGGTCACTCAAATACTAAATTGTCTAAGGCCATATTTGGACTCAAGTCTTCCTGCCTCCAAACCCAGCACTCTATTTCTTGAGTCATCTAGCTGCTATTCCTTATGATGAATTTTTATTGCTGTTTGATGCTCTCTTTCTCTATAGAGTTGTAGTCACTATGAATACATTATTGTCTTGGTTCTATTTTTTCATTAGGCATCGTTGCATATACACACTTCCATTTTTATGTATATCCTTATTTGTGATTCCATATGGTGTAATAATATATTCATAGATATCAATATATTTACCTGCTCCCCAGCCATTGGGCACATAGTTTGTTTCCAGCTTTTTTTTTCTTTTACAAATAGTGCTGCTATGAATATTTTTTGTTCAGAAGGATCTTTTCTGCCTGGCATTAACCTCCTTAGGGCATAAACCTAAAACAGAGTTTGCTGAGTCAAAAGGTATGAAGATTTTGATACTTCTATTCCATATTCCATATTGCTTCCCAAAGCAGGGGAACCATTTCAGAAATCCACTGTACAATTGTGTGCCCAATTCCCACACCCCAAGAGGGGATTTCATCATCTTTTGCTACCTTTGCCAGTTTGTTGATTGCTACGTGGTTCTTCAGAGTTATTTTAATTTGCATGCCTTTGCTATTTGTGAATTTAGCAGTTTCTCAAGTAGTTGTTGATAGGTTGTGGTTCTGTTTTTCAGAATTTCCTATTCATATCCTTTGGTCAATTATCTGTTAGATTCACAGAATAGTTCTTATACTTGTGAAGCTGTGTCAGTCCCCTATATATTTGGATATGACTTTTAGTTGTAATATAAACATATATTTAAAAAAATTAATTTTTATTGTTATCTTTTGTTTTAATATTACTTCCACATCCCAATGTATTTCTTCCTCCCTTCTTCACCTCTCAGAGAGCCATCTCTTATAACATATTCTCAAATGGATCTTTGAGCTTATTGATTCAGGGGTTCTTCCAGGGATGCCCAATTATTACTGATTGTTGCTTACCTATCCTCTGCAAACCTTAACGTGTTAAATAAATGCTAATCATTAATATTAGTAAAAGAGAACATTTATTATGTGATTACATGTTTCCCTGAAAGATCACCATGAGAACTACTCAGTGTTCTGGAAGTCTCCTTCCCTTACTCACAGCATCACATGAGTATCCATAAAACACTCTGGCTGTCCATCTATCATCATATATGACCAGCACATATTCTCCACCTGTCATACAATTCCTTATTGCTATCTTTTGCTTCTATTTTTCCTTAGAGTTATGTGTCTGTTATGTCATCACATGTCTGCTGTGAGGCTCTCAGTTACCCTCTGGTGATACTGATATCAACTCATCAGGACTTTGTGGGCAGTGGTTCTCTATATCTTGCCTTTTAAAGAATATTATTTATTTTTATATTTATTTTATAATTTTATATTATATTTTATATTATATATTTAAATAATAATAATTTGCCTCTTTTTTTATTTTGGAGGGCAATTGGAGTTAAGTGACTTGCCCAAGGTCACACGGCTAGTTTTTGTGTGAAGTGTCTGAAGCCAGATTTGAACTCAGGTCCTCCTGACTCAAGGGCTGGTGCTCTATTCACTGTGCCACCTAGCCAATCCTAGCCACACTCCTAATATTGAAAAGGTGGATTTTCCTCGGTGAATGAAAAATTCTTTAATTACTTACAGATTCCCTTCAGGAAGCTCAACAAAATTCTGTGACTTGATCTAATCTGTGTAGTGTCATTTGTAAATAGGAACATCTAGAGGACCTTTATTCGCAGAGAAGCTATCCTTAATGTGGTTTGTTATTGAATAATGTCGTTCATGTCTGACTTTCCATGACCTCATTTGGGTTTTCTTAGAAAAGATATTGGAATGGTTTGCTCTTTTTGTTTCCAGCTCATTTTACAGATGAGAAAACTGAGGCAGAGTTAAGTGACTTACCCAGGATCACACTGCTAGTAAATGTCTCAGACTGGATTTGAACTCAGGTCCTCTTGACTCCAGGACCAGTGCTCTATCCACTCCACCACCTAGCTACCCTTGTTGTGGATAGTGGGCACATAATCACATACATCTATTGATGAATTATCTGTCACTGAACAGGATTATTTCTGTTGTTACAGCTTCCAAGCAATCCATTTACACAGAAAGTTATATACTTCAGTGTACACTCAGACACTTGTGGTTGTTCCTAGGAGTAGAAGCAAGTTGTTTCCAAGAGAAAAACTGGCATACAAGAGAGTGGGGCCATCAGAAAAGAAAATCATGCATGGTGTTTGATTGGGCTGTGAGGTAAAATGTGAAGTGCCTAATTGTTAATGGTATTTTGTCTTAATGAGACTTATTATCAGATTCTCAGCAGATTATATAACCCGGATTGAAGTTAAATTTCTGATTCTTCTTTAAATTATTCTTCTAATGCTTGTTATTATTTGTTTATGTTTATCATTGCTTTCCATGTGGAAATAAAATGGCCTGTCATGTAGCCAATCTATATGCTACTTTTGGTAACTGTTTTACTCTCCACTCTCACTCATTTGGAGAAACTCTGGACTGGAGCTTAATAGAAATGTCCCTGGAAGAGCTGGAGTGAGAATAAAGAGTGGATTTGAAACCTGGGAATGCTACTTCTCTAAATCCATCCTGGGCAAATTGCAGTGGCAGAAAAGGACAAAGAAGGTGACCCCATGTCATAAGTGCCTAGCTAACCATTTTGATAGATGTATGGACAACATATTTTATTCCATTTATGTGTTTCTTTTATTTTAACTTAAGTTATGCAGTTACTACTACATCATTCTTTGTATATTTAATATTGGTACTCTGTCATTGTCTTATGAGCCTTAATCATAATAATATAGTTTACCTGTCTTTCTCTGTTTCTCTTATATATGTTATCTCTTTATGTTGACTTTAACTTTGTCTGAAATTATGGTTTCAACTTTTTTTTTTTGTATTGGCTGAAGAGCAACAAATGTTACACAGACTTTCATTTTGAATATGTATGTTCTTTTGCTTTAGGTGACTTTACTCTAGGCACATATATCATCTATCTATCTATCTATCTATCTGTCTGTCTGTCTGTCTGTCTATCTATCTATCTATCTGTTTTCTAAACAATACATTTTGATACCCTTTTCTTCCTTATGGTTAAATTCGATCCATTTACATCCAGGATCATTATTGTTAAATTTGACATATCCTGCTATATTAATTTTAGAAAAAACATGTTGTGGGTATCATTCCTGTTGTTTTATTGCACACACACACACACACACACACACACACACACACCATCCCATGGTAGTTTTACTGAAGTAAGCTTTTCAAAACACTATTGTCCTTCCCTCATTTTAAAAAAAAACAATATGTTAGAAATTACATATTTTATTTATTCCCACTATATCTTAATTAGCTTAAACTTTATCTTTATTGCTCTTACTGAGGTAGAATAATCTTTCCTTTCATCCCTCCCCAATTTTCAAGGTCATCATGCTTCCTTTTGACCTCTTCCTAGGGAGCCATTTATATACTGGCCATTGCCTCCCTGGTAACTCTTGGCAACCTAAACTTCAAAGAGATAGTATGCTTTTTTTCTCCTTCCAGAATATGAATAACTTGAATCGCTACTAATTCATTATTTTGTCTCTTTATTTTGCTTCATGGCCAATTTCTATATCAAAGACATGATTGACGACTGGCCTACAACCAGAAATGTTTGGAAACTGTCAGGTTAATTTTAAAACAATATTTTCTTATGACTTTATATGCTCAGTATTTCTGGATAAATAATTTTGAATTGTAGAAAAATTTATCTTACTTTTTAAATATATTGTATTCCATTTCCTTCTATAATTTCTTGTTCAGGATGAGAAAAACTGTATGCTTTGAATGACTGTATTTTAATATGTTATTTGCCTTTTACTGTCTAATTGCAAAATCCTCTTTTTGTTTCTGTAACACTTGATTTCCTTTCTTCATGAGTGAAATTTTGCGGTTCTTTCATTTCCATCCCATGTATTTGGTCAAGCCTCAATATCTTCTGTTTTCATTATCTGCAATAACTTTTTCCTTTGTGATTTTCTGAAATGTGATTCTTATTCTATTTTTTCATTTTTTAATGGAAAAAGAACAGTTTTCCATTTTTCAGAACTCTATACTACAATTCTTTTACTTTTATTTGTGGCTTTCTCTAATTGTTATTAGATTGTTTAATCATTTACGTGACCTCTGCCACTTTTCTTCCACTAATGCCATTTTATTCTTTGTTAAGTCTAATTATTTAGTTAATAATTTTCACTTAGTTTTACAGACTCAAATAACCTAATGATTTTAATTTTATTTTAATTCTAGAGATACTACATCTCCTATAATTTTTCTCAATGATTTTCTAATCCAGCATGAAGCATTTTTGTAATGCTTCAAGATTTAATTCTGTGACTTATTAACTCTTCTGTTGTTTGTTCTTTATCTTCTTTAACCCACTAATATTTTTTTATTGTGTTTTATACACATATATGTGTATTTCATATATATCCATATGTATCACCTTATTTTTCCCTTTGTTATGAAATTATTTTCATTGTGAGGGCTTATAGGTTTTTTGTTTATTTAACTGAATTATTTTGTTGTTGTTCAGTTATTTTAGTCATGTCTGACTCTTCGTGACCCCATTTAGAGTTTTCTTGGCAAAGATACTAGAGAGGTTTGCCATTCCCTTCTCCAGCTCATTTCACGGAGGAGAAAACTGAGGCAAAATTAAGTGACTTGCCCAGGGTCACATATCTAGTAAGTGTCTGAGGCCAGATTTGAATTCAAGAAGATTCTTTACTCTAAGCTTGGCACTCTATCCACTGCACCACCTAGCTGCCCAGTTATTAGTTTACTTTGCTATATTTTTGTTGTTGTAGTTGCTATTTTTGAGTTGTTATAGGAGGCCTGAATTCAACTAATCCAGCAGTCCTTTACCCAATTCTTTGATTCCATAAAGGATAGTTGGATGAAAGATAAAGGAAGAGGAAACACCTCTAAATTCATGAATATTAAGATATTAACAAATTTGTCATATGTTGGAAAAATATTCAGGAAGCATGAAGAAGTCTAGAGATTCTTAACCTGAGGTTCATGAACTTAAAAAAAAAGTTTGATAACTCTATTTCAAAACACTCTAACTAGTTTCTTATGTTATCCTATCTTATCTTCTGCATTTAAAAGCATTATTTGGGTATGTTCCTGTAGGCTTCACCAGTCCACCAAAGGGGTGGGGTCCATGGCACAAAAAGGATATACCTAAACATAAATAAATAAATATATGTGTACACACACACACACACACACACACACACACATTCTGGTTTATTCCTTTGCTAGGAGATGTTGTAGAACCAAACTTAAAGAAAGAACTCTTAGAGACTAGGTAGGAGTGCTGATTGATGAACAATTAGAGTGACTAACTTTTTCAATTTATCTGGTAAATTTCATGGAATTCTTTTCTTTTCCAGGCATTATTTGCTCTCTCAGAAATGGTCTTCTTAGAGAAAGGTAGAGATGCATGATATTAAACTGATGGCCTTCCTGGTTTTCTTTTCCCTAGTACCTTGCTCTGGTTGTGCACTTTGGATGGAGGGAATCCTCTGCCTTTGCCAGACATTCAATCTAGGCCTGACTCCAGTCTTAAAGAAGAAAACAATTATGTTCTTACTTCAAGACACACTAATTTGGCATAATGTTATGTAGTGTGAGAGTATAGGAATTGGGATAGAGGAAAGGGGATTTCCACATTACTCAGGGGAAGGGAACTAAAGAGTGTTTTGTATGTTTGGTTAATTAAAAAAACCCCCACAAAACTCAAATTTGTTTAGTGTTCTATTCTAGCTTTGATCTTAGCTAATAAAGTTGTTTGCAACTTTCCAGTGTCTGGTTAGATTTTTGTCAGTTTTTTTTCTCAGGAGATCAGAGACAGGTCCAGTAGCCTCAACTGTTGTCCAACTGTGAAAGCCTAGGAAACAGAATATTACTCTGGTACTACTCATAAACTCAGTATTGCTACTATTATTAATAGCAAAGCACATTTATGTAGCATTTAAAGTTTGTAAAACACTTGGAAACATTTTCTCATTTGACTGAAACAGGCTTGGGAGGTAAGTGCTGTAGTTATCATTAGGGATAGTTTAAGTGACTTGCCCAGGTCACAGAGCTAGTAAGTATTTGAGGTAGTATTTTAACCTAGGTCTTTTGATCCGATATCCAATACTCAATTATGCCATGTTACCTTTTCCATGGATAGATGATTCTTGATTGGACAGATACTTTCTGACTGACTATTCCAGAGGTGAAAGTGACTGTATTTCATGAGGACAATGTAGAATAATTCAACAAATTCATTTCAGTATTTATTAAGTACTTTGTGCAGCACAGCGTGATAAACTGATGTCTAAGATCTAGTCCCATACCATCAGTTGCCTATGAGACATTTCCCCCTAGATGTCACTGCCTATTCCAACTCCCAACTTAATGTCACAATAATATGTGTTATGAATATGAATACCATGTATTCAAGTTTATTATATTTTTCTTTAAACCTCTTATTCCTTCTAGTGCCGTATTATCCATCAGTGATAATGCTTTTCACTCAGCCATCTATGTTCAAAATCTTGGTGTTTTGTATTTACTCTTCTTTTTCTCACCTGATTTACATTGTCAGTTACTAAGGTCTATTGATTATACTTTTGCAGTATGGTACCTTTCCATCCCTTCCTCTCTTTTTCCACTGCCACTACTCTAATAGAGTGTAATGCCAAGCAAAGGCAACTTCCCAAGGTTCAAAATACCAGCATAGGAGCTCTCCATTTTATTCAGTGACAAATTAAGAACAGAGAGAATCAACATATAGCATAATTCAAAATACAGCATTTACCAAGTGTGATTTAATCAAGTACTACCCCACTCCTGGACATTACATTCATTTAATCAATCACAATCCCTCTTCTAAATACTACTCCACCCCTAGACTGTACATTCATTTAGTCTATCACAAAGCCCCTCTTCTCAAATGAAGATTAGTTTCCAATCATAAATAAAGTAAATTCATTTGTTTAATCACAGAGCACAAAAAAGTCAAAAGTTCCCCACTCTTGGATCCCAATTGAATCTACCCCAGAGTTACAACAAGCTTAAGCATAGCATTTAATACCCAAATGGAGGTCTTTTCTTCATCTTGACAAGAGGCAAGTTCTCAGCAATCTTTGTTCCTAGGGAGACAATGCTTAGCAAGGCCACAAGATATATTGCCAATGTCTTCATTTATTCATTCTCTGTCTGCAGAACAGTCCTAGGACCCCTGAAAACATTAGCAAAACCCTCTTCCAGGATTTCTGTAAACACACAAGAAAATCCTTCTTCAGGGCTTCTGAACCAACACCAAGGTTCCAAGTCTTCTGCAACAACAGTACTGTCCTTCACGAGTGGACAGAATTCACTCTCTGTCTGCAGAACAGTGTCAAGAGCTCTGAACCAACAGCAAGATTCCAAGACCTCTGCAACAACAGGACTGTCTTTCACCAGTGGACAAATCTGGCAAAACAACATCAAAACAGACAGACAAAGTACCAGCATAACAGCCATGTCTCCTAAGTCCTTGGAAGCTCTGGGTGGCAGCTCTCAAAAGTCCTGGGCAATTCAAAGTGGCCCTCAGCAATCCTCTCAGTCTCTCTCTGCCTTCACCATGCTGCTTCCAAAAAGTTCTTCTGCCTCTCTCTTTTCTTGTGTCTTTCTAAATTTATGTCACCAGCTCCTCCCAGTTCAGCCCTCTCTTTTCAGGTCAACAAGTCCATCCCACAAGTGGGATTCACAAGCTCTGTGTTTTAACACAATCAAACCAAAAACCAAGCCAATACAGGGGGATCTTTAAATTCCATTACTATTACATAGAGTCTCTACCCAATTAAACTATTGTAATACCTTCTTTATTGATATTCCAAAATCCACTTTCTTCCCAATCAATCCACCCTTTATATTGCTGCTAGAATATCTTCTTTCTGTGTAGATATGGCCATGTCAACCACAGCTCTGGCAGGATAAGGTGCCAGACCTCGAGGTTCTTAATTGAACTAAAATGCCACGCATTGAAACTCTGCTTCAAAGAGCACAACTCTGATAACATGGCCCATTGTTGAAATGCAAAATGTAAGCTTGCCAAAAAGACTATTTTATGGAGAACTCACACAGGGCAAGGGTTCACATGGTGGTCAGAAGTGATACAAGGATATTCTGTATCAAGAATATCAAGTCTTGATACTCAAGTCTCTCTTAAGAACTTTGGGATTGATTGTATGACATGACTGACACTGGCATAGGACTTCTCAGCATGACGTGTTCACATCAGAGAAGGTGCTGTACTCTATGAGGAAAGCAGAATTGACATAGCTCAAAGGAAAGGCAGGATGTGCAAATTTAGAGTATCTCTCTCAAATGTTCACATGGACTATTTGTGCATGACCTGTGTAGAGCATTCTGAGCTCATATTGGGCTGATCAACCACAGTTGGACACATAGAAACTTGACTCTAGCATAGTGATGTCATTTTGGTCCTCTTCAAGAACGAAAGACAACAATAAGAAATCTCTTCAGTTGCTCCCTATTGCCTATTGAGAAAGGTTCAAGTTATTCTGCATCTAATTTTCTGTGAGGGCAAGAAGAAGAATATCTCCCTAGTTCCTGAAGTACAGTTGCCTGATATAGTGATCATAATGATGATAGTATTTCACATTTCTATGGCATTTTTGTTGCTTATCATTAAAAGACTTTCCTTACATTAACCCTGTGGTGTATAGGTAATATGATTATAATTATAGATTATATTAGTACATTATTATATATTATAGTTACAATGTGATTATTATATCAAATTTTACATTTGATACACCTGAGGCTTAGAAAGTACACAGCTAGTCATTTTTGGAGTCTAGATCCAAACTCAGATTTCCTGTCTCTCAAGTCTAGCATTCTAAACTGGGAGGAAGTGTAGTACAGTGGGAAATGAACAGGCTTTGTATTCCATGAATCAGGGTTCAAATCTGATGCTTATGACCACTGAGACCTTAAACAAATTGCTTAACCAACTTTAGTTTCCTCATCTGTAAAAGAAGGGAGTTGGACTAGGTAGCCTCTGATGTCCTTTCCACCCTTAAATTTATGATCATTTCCTTTGCACTATGCTGTGATAGGAAGCACTTAATATTAAAAAAAATGTATTGGTGACATGCTTTCAGGGAGCTTATAGTCTTGTAGGGTGATGAGACATTCTATTCACAAATAAGTATAATACACATTAGAATACAATGTGAAGTCAAACAGAGTTTTGAGAGATTAGACAGCAAGGTTATCACTTCTGGGAGGGAATCAGGAATGGCTTTATGGTTCTTGAGTTGAGTCTTGAAAGAGAATAATCTGAAGAGTTAGAGATGTGAAAACTGGATAGGAGAGATGAAAGGATTAAGTTTTAAAGCAGGTGGTGCTTCTATATCTCAGGAAGGAGGTTAGGTAGTAAGCTGAAGGTATTTGCTAGTCTTGGTGTGTAGGACTACAGAGTGGGCAGAAGCTCATGGAATTAAATATCTTTAAATCTTTTAATTGGAATATTTGTATGCCTTGTCCAGGTGACTTCATTTAAGTCCATTTGCCACTGGAAAGGGAAAGTGTCTGGTGCAGGAAGAAGTTAACAGAGGAAGAGCTGTTAAAAGTTTTATATATGATATGATTCTACTTACGCATTAGGAAGATTAATTTAGCATCAGTCTATGAGATGAATAGGAGAACTTCTGAGGTCAGCTCAGAGGTAGAGGTGACCTTAGGAGTGGGTGAGATTGAAGACTCATTCCTGCCAGAACTTACCTGATCTCAATAGGCAGGGAAAGAGAAGTCATGCTTTCTGTGGATTGTGGGTATGTGTGTGGGGTTGGGGGTGCGGTGTGGTTGTTGTGGTTGTAGTTCTATATTGAGGGCATGGTTTAATTTTATCTAATTTATCAAACAGAAAGTTAGACCCAGGTCAAAGCCAGATCTTCCAAAGGTCAATAATCCAGAGGGCTTAAAGACAGCCTTGAAAATAGATCTGGGGTAAAAAAAAGTTCAACTTAGAAGGGAAGTCAAACCTGGAGAGAAAAGTTCCCTCAGATGGGGAATCATGAAGTCTTGGGGGTAGCACTGGACTTGAAGGCAGGAAAACAAACCCCACTCTGACAGTGGATGTGTGAACCTTGGAGAAGTCACTTAGTACTTCTAAAACCTCAGTTCTTCATTAATAAAATGGGGATGATAACAGAACCTCACAGAGGTACTGTGAAACTCAAATGAGATAATGCATATAAAGAATTTTGCAAACCTTAAAGTGCTAAATAAATGTTACCTGTTGTTATTGGTGACAATGAAAAGTCAAATGGGTGAGTAGGCAGCATCCCATAAGGGATGCGGAACTATAAAGAAGGAACTGAGTAAAGGATGCCATTATAGATGTGTATGGCTATAGAATGAGGTAGGCCAAGCACATAAGGAAAAGAAAGGATAATGGATGGAGTGCACTGTTGATCCTATGCTATTATTCATCCTCCTAATGTTGAGAATTCAGGAGGCTCCTCGATGGTTGGGTGGATTAGAGACCTTATTTCTTCTTCTTTTTCTTTCTTCCTCCTTTCTTCTTCTTCTTCTTCTTCTCTTCTTCTTCTACTTCTTCTTCTTCTTCTTCTTCTTCTTCTTCTTCTTCTTCTTCTTCTGTGTTTTTCATGTTCTTCACCTCTTCTTAATGACTTGTCCAGGTCATATAGCTACTAAATGTCTGACACTGTATTTGAGCTCCAGTCCTCCTGACTCCAGGGCCTGTGCTCTATTCATGAACTACCTACCTGCCCCTTTCAATTATTCTTAATTTAACTACCTTTTCTTGATTTTTTAAATTTACATTGTTGTAAGGTGAGGAATTGTTTTTTTGCCTTTCTTTGTATTGCTAATACCTAGTGCTATACCTGGTAAGTAGGAGGTGCTTACTAAGTGATTGTTGGTTGAGTGATTTAATTGTAGTCATTATAAACTTCATTCTTAGGGCATAAACTAAAATCTTAGGGTGTGCCTGTCTCAGCTTTAAGAAGCTGGTAGTCAGACTGTCAGCTGTGTTCTCTCAGATCATCCCTGTTATAGAAACAACGAATTTTAGTCACTAAGTTCACAATATCATAGATTTACACATAGAAGGAGCCTTGGAAGTCATTGAGTCTCACATGCCCATTTTCCAGATGAAGGTAGGTTCAGTGACTTACCCAAAGTAACAGAGGTAGTGGCAGTTAGAAGTAGGATTTGAACCCAAGTCTTCTAAGCCAGAGAGGACCCATAGAATTCATCAGAGGGACCTCCTAAGTAAATCCTAGCCTCTCCCTAGTTTTGCTCCTTATTTTCCTTCCCTTTACCTACCTTTCTGGTGCCATGCCTTTAGATGGAGAAGGCTGAGTGATTTGACTCTAGGGCTCTTTAGAAGCCAAAATGGCTCACATTTTCATAGCACTTTATACAGGTTACAATTTCAAGCATAACATGATGTCCTCCAAGTCCCCAATGAAACCAGCAAGTACAGAAAAACTCATTAGTAAAGTCTTTTTCGGGGAGAGGATGAGGGGGAAAAATCCTAAAAATTGCTAGAGCAGGCAGCTAGATGAGAAGCAAGGTGAATTATCAAAGTGAAAAATGGCTACATTTTCTGTGATATTAAAAAAACCCAATAAGGCACGGAATATTTCAGTATATAGAACTGACTCAAATGCAGCTGTTATCAGGGGTAACAAAAGGGCAGCTCTGTTTTGGAAGAATGTGCTTGTACCTTGTACATTTGAAGATGATGCAACCATAAATCCATGGATTCTGGGGATTTCCTGTTGTTTAATCAATTGTTTCTCTAACTCTTAGCATTAAAAGAGTTGGAAGGATTCAAGGGAATGATGATTTGGACATGCATGGAGACACTGAACTTTGGCAGGAAGTAGGGGAAGGGTCACTAGAAAGTGGGAGATGATCAGGTTGGGCATAGAAAGCAAGTTGGAAGGGCATAAAGTAACCATCACCTACTTTGAAATTTTGACAAGGATTGCAATGGGCGGGGGGAAGTTTAGGTAGAGTTGGGCTGTAGAGAAAGGCTGCTTCCTCCAACTGTCCCATGGGCTGAGTTTTCCCAAAATAGATACATATGCCTTTTCTTCTATCTAGACTAGACAGGAAACTGTTTATGGGAAGAACAAGTCAGTAAAATTGTAAGCTTAGATCTGGAGGGGACCATAGAGGTTCTAGGATCATAGGAGCATAGCTTTTAAGTTGGAAGGGATAGGATGATGAAAACCTGAGTTCAAAGCCTGACTGGTCTGACACTGATCTGCTGTGTGACCCTGGACAAATCACTTAACTTCAACTTGCCTCAGTTTTCTTGTCTGTAAAATGGGGGTAATAATTGCACTTACCTCCCAGTATTGTTGTGTCATGAGGTGTAAAGCCAAGTATAAGCAGTTTTCCTGAGGACTGCTGTTGTGAATAACTTAAGGTTCTGATCACATGGTATAGTGAACTCTCTATTTATTCAGCAATTAACTAGAGCAAAACATTCACAGAAACCAAAGTACAACTTTCACAATGATATAACAACTTTTAACTAATGTGGCCACAGTCTTAAATATCATTCTGTAAGTCACAATCTGAATCAATCAATATGAAGTACCCATCTAAAGTCTTCTTTCATCTTGATTGGAGACTGGCTTCCAATAATCCTTAATAATCATCCTTAAGGGGTACAAAGTACAAAGGTCTCCTACCCCTAGGTCACATTGCTTAATCTCTCAGCCAACGCTAAGTACCCAAGTGAAGATCCTTTCATCTTGACTCGAGATTGACTTCCAAACTCCATGGTTCTTCTTCCATACTCCCACCTCTTGCCTAAATTCACCCAACTGTCACCTGGATTCACAAGTAGACAGCTCCCAGCTCCTGTTCCAGCTCCTGCTCCAGCTGGAAACTCACAATGACCACAATTAAACCCTTCATAGTTTCTGTTTCTGGGAAGACAAAGCTTAACGGAGCCACAACAATATCTACACATATCAAGCTTAGCAGAGTTACAACAACATTCATTTACATTACCTGCACTATCATTTCAATTCACTTTCTGCCTGTGAAATCAACACAAGTCACCAGACAGGGTACTTCTGTCTGACAAAGTAACACAATCACAAGTCAACAGAGTGCTTCTGTCTGACAAATATACAAATTAAACACATCAACACAGACAGAACAGACAGACAGAGTGCTGACACCACAAGTGTACTCCTTCTTCAGTTCTGCTTGGTTGCAGCTCATGCTCATGCTTTTACAGTCTCTTTTGGCAAGTTCCTCCCACTGTGGGCTCCATGTGATGATGTTAGTTTCCAACAAAGACTCGACACAATCAAAGACAGGCTCAAAGATGCTTAAATAGCTGAAATAAGGAACAAAGTACCATTTTGCATGCCATTACATGAGGGTAAAAGGATTTCATGTATATGAGGTACTTTGCAAACTTTAAAGTGCTGTATAAATGTTAACTATCCTCATTTTATACAGGAGGAACTTGTGATCAGAAAGTTTAAATTGCTTGCCAGAGATCACACAGTAAAATCCAGAATCACAATTAGAACCCAAGTTATTTTGCTCCAAATCAAATGTACTTTCAGTCATTTTCTAGTAGTTTCTGACTTTTTATGACACCATTTGGGGTTTTTGGGCAAAGATACTGGAGTGGGTTGCCACTTCCTTCTTTAGCTCATTTTACAAATGAGGAAACTGAGGCAAACATGATTGTCTAAGGTTATATTTGAACTGAGGCTAAGTCTTCTTTCTCATGTGACAGAGAACAATATGAAGGCCTGGAGAAATTAAGCAATTTGCCTCTGGTGGCATAAGTAGGAAAACATCTTTGCTGATTCCAAAATTACAAGAAAAGATTAAAGTTTTCCTAGGAGATTGTAACCTGGTTTTTAGTAATTACTTAATTGATGGACAGTGAAATAGAAATAATTACACAGTCCTCATGTTTGTGTCTATCAAAGCTCTTTTCTCTTCTCTCTTGATCAAGGATCTATCCTGAATTAACATGTCAGACCTGGTCTTTGGGATTCTATATAGGGTCATAGACCTAGACCTGGAAGGGACCTCAGAGACAATGTAGTCCAATCCCCTCATTTTATTTCTTAAGAAAAAAATCTGAATTTTTCTCAACCTCCAAAATATCATATTCATTTATAATATGGATTCTCTATGGAACCATGAATTTCCATTTCATGCCACTTGCTTTTAAAATACATATGTATGAAATTATATATCATAAATTCTACTTGTTATATTCAAAACTTCTATTTTTTTCTTTTTTATATTTATTTTATTCTGAACTTAAGAAATAAAACAAGCATTTTCATAACATAATAGAATTGAAAAAAAGATAATTGCACATGAAACTCCACATTGATTATGTACAACTTTCTCTTCCTTTTAAATATATATATTAAACTCACCAAGTAACTTTCTTTCCCCCCCTTTTTTCTTCTCTCCCTCTGTCCTAGAGGTGAGTACTATTAGTCCTAAATATGTAAAATCATTCTATACATATTTCTATTTACCAGTTCTCTCTCTGGAGGCAGATAGCATCTTCCTCCATAGGTCCTTTGCAGTTAATTTGAGTATTTATAATAGTCAAAATGACTTAGTGGCTCATAATTGTTCTTAAAACAACATTGCTGCTACTGTATACAGTGTTCTCTTGGTTCTGCTCATTTATCTCTCTATTATTTTGTGCAAGTCTATTTATGTTTTTCTAAGGTCATCATTCTCATCATTTCTTAGAGCTCAGTAATATTCCATCACAATCATATATGGCAACATGTTCAGCCATTCTCCAATTGATGGGCATCCCCCCAATTGCCAGTTCTTTGATATCACGAAAAGCTGCTATAAATGTTTTTTCTTTCCTAAATAGGTTCTTTCCATTTTTCCCCTAATCATCTTTGGAAACAGACCTTGTATCTTCTGAAACTTCTTGTATTCTCCTCTATGCATTTTTTAAAGTTTCAATGATCCTCCTTTCAAAAACTTAATATTACTAATTTTCCTCCATCTCTGATACCCCCTTCTAATCAATAGGGAAAGAAAGAAAAAGAAAACCTTGTGACAAATAACCATCATCAAGCAAAACAAATCTACTATGGTGGCCATGTCCAATGTGTGTCTTTCTGTACTTTGGGTCCATCATCTCTCTACGTGCTTCATCATGGATCCTCTGAAGACATGGTTGGACACTGGATTGATCAGAATTTCTAAGTCTTTCAAAGTTGTTGTTTTTTTTAATTTATCTTATTTTTAATTTATGGAATATAACAAGCATTTCCATGAGATAGTACAATAAAAGGATGATTGCATATGAAACTGCAAATCCAGGATACACTACTTGCAATACAACAAAATTATCACATAAATTCTTTTTCCTTTTTTTCTTCCCTATCCTCTTCCACCCTCACCCTGCCCTAGAGATGGTGGATATGATGTACATTTTAAGGCTGTCCTGTCCCAGTACATCCAACAGTGACCAATTTATGGTAGAATTGTTTTTTTCCCTCTTAAGCAGGAGATACATAGAAGGAAAGAACAAAAAAGTTTTCCTTCCTACCTTGAAGAAAATACTAAACATTTCAAAATTGCAAGCTGTCCTGTGTTTTTCTTTAATCTATCAAATGTCCCCTATTCTGAAACAGATTATCTTTTTCTATGATGAATGAATGAATGATAAAAACATTTCTTAAGTGATTACTATGTTCCCAAACTGTGCTAAGTTTGGGGTTTGAGAAGCAAGATAAATACAAGGAAACAAGACACCTTGCCCTCAAGCATCTTACATTCTAATGGGGGGGACCGCATATAAAAGGGACTGGGTCGGGGTAAAACATGATTAGAGATGGTGGCCAGAAATTGATGTGGCATCTTGCTTCCAAGAAGGATAAAATTCATTCATCCGTACCCTGGGTGCTTCTAAGGTGGGAGTCCTTAGAGTTCCAGAACCAGAAGGTGATGAAGAAGATAAGAAAAATAACTAAAGGGTAGAAAGTATGGTCTGTGGAAAATATATACATATACAAACGTATAAATATATGCACATATATGTGTACATATGTGCACGCATGCATATATATGCACATATACGCATGTGTAGGTGTATGTGTGTTTGTAGTAACACTGAACTTGTAGCAAGCCATGGTAAACCCAGCTCCTTGCCACTGGTCCCGTAAATTGACTAGGTGTATTTCTACAGGATTTATTACAGAAACCAGCTGCAAATTTGTATAGACCATGCTGGATGAGTAAACTCATGGCTCTGAAGGCCTAGCTGAGTTTGATGGATGATAGCTTTGAAGCATCAACCAAATGATTCTGACAAGAAGGAGAATTTGACGTGATGTAAATCTCCTTTGTTTTAAATAAAAACACAATATTTAACTATTGAGAGAGATAGCAGAGATCTTAAGGCTGCTCACCAGGCAACAGCCAAATAGGACAGACAAGACAGGGTGGAGAGATCTAAAATGGAAGGGATGTGAGTTACAGACAAAGGGCTGTAGTCAATTGTTTTTTCAAATGTGTGTTCTTTAGTATCACTGGGGTCTTGGTAGTAATACTGCCTTCAGAAAGGAAAGGTGGTATTCTCACAAAAAGTTGTTTTTCTTTAAAATATCCCTCTGTGTATAAATTACTGTCCTAGTTATTCTGATCATTTCACTCTGAATCAGTTTACACTAACCAAGACTCTCTGAAACTGACTCATAATTTCTTTTGGCATGATACTATACTATTTTATTCCTATACCAAAATTTGTTCAGCCATTCCCCAACTGTCTAGGAGGGAATTTAAGGTACCTCCTTTGAACATAATTCTTTTCTTTTTCCCCTTTTTCTCTCCCTTTCAGATCAAGAAATTTTTCTTTTTTGTTTTTGTTTTGTTTTTCCCTTATGGCTATTCCTTCCATTATGTTCCCTCTTAACTTCAGGGTTTTGCTGGAGTAAGTGTGTGGAAGATCCCACTCTGCCATCCATCTTAGCAAAAAGTGCCCTGTTCCCCCATTTTATAGACATGAAACTGTGACCTAGAGAAGTAAAATGACTTGCCCAAAGTCCATTTTCTCTTGCCAGCTAGAAAATGGATGGCGACCAGTATTAACCTGGTGATGGAAAAAATTCAACCTCTAATAAATAATCAGTGGATTAAGTCCCATGTTTTGGGGCCATTTTGATTTAAAAATTGAAGACTTGATCTACATGAAGGGTTTTCTTATTAGCAGAAATGAAACTTTATAATAGGTTAGTGTAGAAAAGCTTATCAACTAGTGAGGTCTCTTAGGATTTATAATATTTTCACAAGTTAACCAATAAAAATGTGACCACATTAGTGCTATTGGACTATGTGGGAAGGAAACAGTTTGGGGGGTGAATTGAATAAGTGATGTAATGATTTTTTATTATTCTGTAAAAGGCAGGGGTATTAATTTCTCACAGAAATGAAATTTCAATAGAAAATTTGGAAATGATGGTTCCCACTTGATTTCTGGTCTTATAGTTCATGATATTCTATATTCAGATTTGTGTGTGTGTGTGTGTGTGTGTGTGTGTGTGTTTTCAGGGAAAGGGGGGTTGTGTTTTAACTTTCTTGTTTTCTTCCAACTCAAGTTAGAGTAAGTTTAACTATATCTACACACAAGTTTATAAAACATATTAAAGCTTCTACAATGAATTGCTGTAACCTGAAACCACTGCATCTACCAGACATCTTAGTGTTTGAAAAAGTGTTTTAACCCGTGATACATTTGGAATTCTTGCCAACTGATTTCTGGATATTGAGTCCTACTCCTTAGAAACATATTACCCAGATGTTTATAGCATGCCCTTTTGCTAATGTCCTGTTTACACTTTAAATTTGGGGCAAGAAGCATTTGACTACTTCAAAGAACCAGATGAAAGTCTTTTGCCTCATCTAAATATTACGCCTACCTCTTCTATGCCTTAAACAGACTAATTTCCTATCATGAGTTATTTTCTCCATGGCACACAGTTTGTTTGTTGTAGATTTCCTTGTGAATAAATACTTAGCTCTTGGCAGGCGCTCTTATACCTCTGGCCTGGTCTTGTCTCCGTTCCTCAAAATATGTTTTCTCTTTGAGGGAGAAATTTAATTTTCTACTTCTTAAGCCAGATGGTTAAATGGAATAGTACAGGATGGGTGAAAGACTACCTGGGTAGTGACCTTCAAGTGAACACCCACTAATTCTTCCCTTTCTCCTGTTAGGACTACAACAAGAGCCATAGACCATTGAAGCTCTATCTGCTTAACTTATCACTGCCCATTTGTTTCAAGGAACTTCCAGAGGGCAATGGGAGGAGGGAAGAGCAGAGGAAGAAGAAAAGACTTTCATTAAAAAAAAAGAACTAAACTTTTAGGGTTTTAAAAATTAAGCACCACATGAGAAAACATTAGTGTGAAATTTATAGTAATATTTCTATGAGTATTTTTGCAGCTCTCCAGTCAGTACTTATAACAAACCTGGGGAATGGAATGGTTTTCTTTGGATTATAAACATATTATTTGAGTGTTCAAAGGTTCCATGCTGCTTTTTTTCTTTTGCCTTCTAATAAGCCATTTCACAAGCAATAATGTACCCTAGGATCTGTGTTCAGCAGCCAATGTACACATACTTTGGGTATTTTAAGTGTTTTGGCTGTGCTTCCTGCCTCAGCACACATGGAGGGTGTGTGTGGTGGGGAGGGGAGTGAAGACTTACAGTTGTGATTACTTTTGAGTGTTGTTACTTTCTTGTTCTTTGATAAACATTAAAATTCTTTGCAGACTAGAACATAGGAATTCAGAGGTGATAAGGTATTTCTACAAAGTGGTATAGTAGAAAAAGCATGTCTTTGAAGTCAGAGGACCTGAGTTCAAATTCCATTTTTGATGTTTACTACTGGACAAGTCAGTCAACTCTCTCAGTTTCCTCATTTGTGAAATAAGGGAACTGGACTTTGAGTCCCTGTCCATTTGGAGATATAACTGCCATTTTCTACAATGTGCTGTTCTTTGTAGTCTGGGAAATATAAAGATGAATTAGATTTATTTTCTGCCTTCAAGGTCCTTATGGCCTAAGGGGAAGAAGTGTATATAATACAAGTCACAAATTACGTACTAATTCTCTCAACCTTTACTCACTAGTAATAAGGACAATAATTCAATATTTGAGACTGGTTCTAAAGCTAATTCCAAAAAATTGGAATATAGTAAGTGAGAATTAGAAGGAAAAGCAAATCATATCTGATTAAGGGAATATGGAATACTTCAGGAGTATGGAATACCTAAGGAGGTAGTAGTTTGAATGGGCTTTGAAAGATGAGTAATATTTCATCAGGTTGTTGTTGTATAATCTTTAAATCCCCTTCTAGCTTTGACATTTATGATTCTTTGTAATCTTGACAACCATGACCTCTGTGCTTTGGACATAATTGATAGTCAGTGAATTTTTGTTGGTTCCTAGAGTGTCTTAAAGGATGTGGACCATTTAATGGTAGCTCTCCTCCCTGTCCCCCCTTCCTCTAATTATACCAACTGTGAGTTACTCTTTTAATATGGAACCTTTCCTGAGAGGCAGAATTATCATAGTAGAAAGAGTTCTGGACCTGGAGTCAGGAAGACTTGAACTCAAATACTGCCTCTGACATTTACTAGGCTTTGTGACTTCAGGCAAGTCACTTAACTTTTTGTTTGTGAAATGGGACAGAGATAGAATTAATCTGACAGGATTGTTGTGAGAATCAAATGAGATAATATGTAAAAAGCATTTTGTAAACTTTCATGCACTGTATAAATACTAGCTATCATTATACTACAACCACCACCATCACCGCCACAACCATCATCATCACCATTTCCTGATTAAAGGGTTGATTTTTTCTATATGGTAAAGAACATTTTGAGGATGTGAGTTTCTACAGAGTAGAAATGTAGCACAAGCTAAAAATTGAGAACAGAAATCCAAGAAATGGAGTAGTGAAGGGAAGAGGCTGAAAGGGGAAAGCTGGACAAAATATTGCATATGTAGAGTGACTAGTAGCTATATTGTCACATTCTTGGGGCATTCCAAGCCTATACACTTAGAACCAATACTTAATTACCCTCAGAGTGGGCTGCCCATGATGGAAAATAGTATAGAAATTAGTCTTAC
Organism: Petaurus breviceps papuanus; assembly: GCF_028583685.1. NCBI lineage: Eukaryota > Metazoa > Chordata > Mammalia > Diprotodontia > Petauridae > Petaurus > Petaurus breviceps. Next base: position 1,480,257 of record NW_027185779.1, on the reverse strand, counting down.
ACAGCCTAGGGTTAAGAATAGTCTAGAACAGAATCAGGCTAATTCCTCTCCAAAGAAGTCAGCCAGCCTAGCTGTCCTCTGATATAGATGTTTATAACTGGTATACCCTTAAGGGCCACTGCAAAATAGCTTGGATTCTTGGACTATAGGCCTGAGAAGCCAACAGGAAGTGATATACACATCTGAGACCTGGTTTTGGTTTTTCCTGGGATTGGATGGAATGAAATGATTGATTTTCCCCTAGTTGTCACTTGTTCTTAGATTATGAGATTTCAACTGAAACTGGGACAGGACAACTGGACCTTTACCTCAGGGCTCTGAGAGGACACGTAGTGCTTTATGTGATGTTAATGATAACAGAGCTTAGCACCAGGTTAATAAAAATAATTAGTTCAACAAGGAAGCTACTAGATGATGCTGTGGGGGTAAATTCTGCTCTTCCCTATCCTGCTCCTTTTTCCCTATCATGGTAGCTTTTCCATTAGCAACCTTAAGTGACCTGGGGTCTCTGCCTTCCTACCACAAGGTGTTCTGGTGTCTTACTCTTCCCCACAAATCAGGGGGCACCTCTTGTGCTGTTTGTCATGCTGTTGGTTTGGGGTAATTACCCTGAACACAATCCCTAATTGTTGCCCTGTTTGAGTAAAGACCTTTCCTTGCATTAGAGAGAGTTTCTTCATGATTCCAAAATGAAAGGGCCAAACAAAAGGCAGAAGGAATGTAGAACTTAAATCAAGGGATATGCATTTTTTAAAAATTTCATGGAAATTTATGATTGAGACCAATATGCTAATGATGCTGCACAGATGGTGTTTGTATATGTTATTCTCCTCTTTTGAAGCAGCTAAATGCCTATTCCTTATGTATAGGAATGCTAACAAAAAGAGTCCTTTCAGAATTAATTGTAAAGACATCCACATGGTTATACAGAATAGAGACACCCTATACAAATTATCCAAAAAATTAACGTGCATTATATGTACACCTTTGGCCACTGATCTCAAGTTTATGCACAAGATTGACTCTGTAGCAGATGTATAGGAAGAGTCTTTTACTATGAAGATGATTGACACTGAAAAAATATTAGCTTTGTAGCTGGGTAGAGATGGATGGACCAGTCATACTCAAAAGATCCAGCTGCAAGAATTCCATAAATTAGGTGGTAGAAGCAAAGAATAATTTACATAGCATTTTTTCCTATTAATTTATCACAGGTATTCAACCCCTATGACCTAAAAGCCAGGGATTAAATGAGACATAGATTTTAGATGTTTAGATTTTAGATTTAGGACACAAATTTTCATTTGTTTGGCTTTACTATAGTGACAACAACAACAAAAACAACAGCATTACATACCACTTTGGGCTTTTCAAAGTGCTTTCTTTATGTTATCTCATTTGATCCTCAGATGAGGAAGTTGAGGCTGAGTGGTTAAATGACTAGCCTAGGGCCATACAGCTAGCAAATGTCTGAGGCAGGATTTGAACTTAGGTCTATTACCTATACACACATACATGCACGTACACAGACACACACATACACATACGTGCATATGTACACACAATGAGCTTGTATACATACATGTGCTGCAGACATGCATACACACATGCATATGTATGTAGATATGTGTGTATATAGAAATCATATATAAACATGTATATCTATATTTATGTATATGTATATGTAAATGGTCAAGTATTGAGATTGCTTCTGGCCCCAGATTTCTGCTCTAGGTTTCAAAGAATGAAGGCTTAGACTCTTGAAGAAATTAATTCATATGTATATGTGTATGTATGTGTATGCACAGGTATATATACACATGTGTGATTATGTGTATGCATATGCACATATGTATGTTGTATAGGTACTAACATCTATACACATTACATGAATATATGCATATATGTACATATGTGTATATATGCACATATCTAAGTATATCTCCATCTATCTAGTCAAGGATTGAGATTACTTATGACCCCAGATTTCCATTCTAGGTTTCAGAGAATGAAGGCTTAGACTCTTTAAGGAATTAATTTCCTTAATACTTAAGACTATGGTACATATTAGTATACCCTAATAGGATGGATCCAGTAACACCCTCATTATAGACATGTTAGTCCCAGGCTTTCTTCTGTCTTTTTCTTAGCACCATATGCTATGATTTGTATGCTGAAGTTACTTAAACAGGAGGATTTTGGTAATGCAAGGATAGGGAGATGGAGACATGGACTACCCAATCTTAGGAGGGCTGTAAATTAGATGTGAGCACGATGGACTGGACAATCTTCAGGTTACCTCCCAGGCCTATGATTCTATGTTAGCATTCTTTTTTTTCCTCTAAAGCTGTACTTGGAAGTAGTAATCAGAGTTGTTCTGTGGGTTATTCTGTAGTCAGTCTGACACTGTGACTTCATTCTGTTGAAAGAAAAGGCAGACCACATGACACTTCTGCCTGCTCTCAAAATGTAGACTGTCAGAGTGGGAAGGGACCTGCGAGACCATGTAGTGAAGTCTAACCCTCTCATTTTACAAATGAGGAAATTGGGGCTCAGAATGGCAAGGAGATTTAGAATCCTAGAATATTACTGCCAGAAGAAAACAGAGAGCAGTTTCCCCACCCTTGCCATAGAGGCTTTCGAGTTTAGTCCTTTCAATTTACAGATAGTGAAAGTGGAGTCCAGATAAGGTAAGGGCTCACATGGAGTAAGCAGCAGAGCAGTAATTCCACTCTTTGCCCTGGAGATCTTTCCCCTCTGTCAGTGGGCAGTAGCAGCAGTCAGGATTTGAATCTGGGCCTCCTGACTCATTATAGTCTTCTTTCCACTACTTTATTCTGCCCCTTCTCAATGTGTTCCCCATATCCTCATCAAAAATCATTCATTACTAACATTTTTGCTGAATAGAAGTGGTTACTTTTTTTACATCAAAGATGATTTTGTCCTTATGTTAGAGGTATGAAGAAAAGACAAGAAAAAAGGGGACTATACCTTAATCAAATTGGCAGAAAAGGAATTTGAAATTAGTAAAGGACTAATTAAAGATATAGATATCTTCTTTCTGTTTTAGTAAACATAAAATGGAGGCTGAGATATATTGTCTTTTATATCTGCCCCAGATTTTTAAATGTATATTCTAGGGGAGTAAGACTGTATGATGGAGGAGTATGGAATGAGGAAGGGACCTGACATCAGATCACCAGGATTCCAGTCCCAGCTGTGACATTTACTAGCCTTGTGACTCTGGATAAGCCACTTGACATGACCTTCTCAGGCTTTTCCCATATGAAATGAGGATAATAATGCTTGTATTACTTACCTAAATCCTATGAAAGTTTGTGTATGGCATTTTTTTAAAGCATGTAATAATTCATGGATGCATGGATTGTTGCCATGATGAAGTAAGATTAACATATGTGTATAACATAATTTGTAAAGCTGACAAAATTGTTATGTAAATATAAGTCGTTAGTGTTATCTGAATAATGCCCAAGAAAGCTAGTGGGTACAGTGGATAGAGTGCCAGGCCAGGGGTCAAGAAGGCCTGAGTTCAAATGTGGCCTCAGACACTTATCAGCTGTGTGACCCTGGGCAAGTCACATAACCGTGTTTGCCTCAATTTCCTCATCTGTCACATGAGCTAGAGAATGAAATGGTAAACCACTCCAATATCTTTGCCAAAAAACCCCAGATGGAGTCATGAAGAGTCAGACACTCTGAAGCAACCCATCAACAATAGCAACAACAACAACATCCCAAAGTATTCTTGAAACCCGGCTCTTTCTCTCTTTTATCTCATGAACTATGATTTCTTACTTTTTAGTATATGTTTCTTTATACAGGAAACCAAAGACCCTAGTGTTCTATTTAGAAAGTAATATGTGTATTGCATAGGCTTTGCCCTAAACATTTTTGGAATGTCAATTTTTATTTGTCCTAGAGCCTCATGAGAATTAAATTCGTAGATAATGTAGAAATTTGCCGGAGCTAGCTCCTACTGGTTACTGAGAGCTGATTGTTAAATTTCATTGTGAGCATTTACCCCTTGGAAAACAGCAAACTTTACAAATGAGGGTTTGCTTTTTTATTTTATTGTTCAGCCTCAAAAAAGCAGAGGGGAAAATGTTAATAATGTGTTTAATGTAAAAGTGTGTCATAATACACTTTTTCCCCAGTGATTCAACTGGATTCTAGCATACTGCTAGATGATAGCTTCAGATGGGGAAGGGACCTTAGAGTTCATCTAGGACAGTTCTTTATCTTACAGATAGAAAATTGAGGCCAAGTTTTGGCCAAGGTCTTACAGGAAGAAAATGACTGAGTTAAGATTTGAACTCATGTTATCTGGATCCAAATTCAATATGTCTTGTTGGCTTCCTCCTTTTCTCTGTTATAAATCTCTCCATTTCTATGGCAGCTGTACAGGCCACCATATTTAACAGTCTCTTCAACGAGAGCTGCTTAGTGACTATGAGATTTCAGGCTAGATGTGACTTGCATTTTGTCTGTAGAAAGCATACCATCAATATGGAATAAAATCTAGAAATAGATTTTTTCCCCTGCCTGTCTTCTGTTATCCAAGCAGAATTACAGAAATCAGAGAAGAAAACAGCTTGTTGAATCCTCCAATCGCCTCGTCTCCTCTGAAGAATTGTTGTCTCTGTTTTAGCAAAGACCTTCATTCTAACATTTGGTATGAATATGAGCTCCTTGCTTTTGTGTTGTCGATGATTACATGAGTATGTGAGCTGAATTTTGTGTGGCAGCCAGTAGACATTTAGAACTCTGGGGTAGAGTCAGTACTGGTCTTTCTAAAGGAAGGTTTTTTTGTTTTAAATCACAGATCACTACCAAGATTCTGGAAATGACATACAACATAAATGTCTGCCCTTGTAACCTCACTAGAGAAAAAGTGTCTAAGAAAAAGAGTGTGGAAACAAAAGGCCCCAGCTTCAAAGGCCTTAGCCTTCCACAACCTCTCCCCCACCCTTCCCGCCTCCAGACCCTAGACATTCTAAGACTTCATTGTAATGTTAATATTTTTTCATTTTGGTCAAAGTGTTATATGACTCTGAGAGGGAAAAAAACCCACCAAAAAACAGAAAGACCTGTATCTCAGTAGGGGTGCATAATTGCCCTCTTGGTGGATATATCATGTATATTCCAATACCCACTTTCAAGGACTAATGTGAACTCTGCAAATAAAGAAACAGCTCTGCAATAGAAATAGTCATCTTTTTTTTTTTTTTTTAATAGAGGACTAGTCAAAAGAGTCTGCTCTTGAAATAACCCTTAAGGGGACATTAGGTGATTGATGTATAATACTGGGGAGGACTGGTCAACTTCTTTATTCAAATTGGGTATTTCTCTTATTCAGAGTTGAGGATCATTCAAAAAAAATTCAGCTCTCCTGCAGATGTGTCTTATAGTGTAACAGATATTTGCAGTGTTATAAGCTTTAGAAAGAGATCCAGGGAATCCATTTTCAGCTGGTATATGCAGGTTTTATTATAGACTCACTAGTGCAGTAATTGGAACGATCTACATTTTTATATTTGTTGAGGGTAATAACACATATTAATAATACTGTATCTCATATATTAAAATTATGTGAGTCCTGTACTACAGATATTGTTATTCCCATATCTAACCAATCAGTCAGCTAGCATTTATTTATTATAAAGTACTTACTGTGCTCAGAGCTGAAAATACAGTGACTAAAGTGAAACAGACCCTCTCCTCAAGAAGCTTAATATTCCATCAAGTTAGATAACACATACTTATGTAGGTATATAAAACAGACCTGGTGTCTAGGACGCCAGCAGCTGGGAGGATGGGATTAGGAAAAGTTTCATATGAAAGAGGGTGCTCTTGACCTAGTTTGTGCTGAGGATTGCTTTGGCATTTTGGCAAGCAATTCTGTGAATTCCTTCTCAGAATCAGTTTTTAAATGCATAAATACATAGGATTACAGAGGAAATCAATAATGTTTAAATATATATATATATATATATAATTATATATATATACATAGAAAGTTTTTCAAACCCAGTTCCTGGTGCTCATGTTAAGAACCACTGATACAGAAGAGGACTTTTGAGTCAAATCTTAAAGGAAAATATGCATTCTAAGAAGGTAAGGTGAGGGAAGAAGGTTGATAGCTTAAATGATTTTCTCATGCTTGCAAAGCTATTACATTTGGGAGGTGGAATTCAAACCCAGGTCTTTCTGTACTCCAAACCAAACACTTTTCTACTATAGAACATTGCTTACCCCCAAATCAAGGGTAATTAACTTAGTGTGTGGCAAGGTTTTTGTCTTAATTTTGAAAGGGTGATTGTTGAGTAAAAATTGCTAGGAGCCTGTTGGGCCCAACCTTGGCAACTTTGTGATTGTTTATCAGTTATCAATTGATGTCTCATTAGCATCTGGCTGTTTGGAATTAGGGTCATTCAAATAGTCCCTTTCAGAATAATAGCTCTTAGAAAAGGGAGAAAAAATAAGTCAAATAATTGGACTGAGGAGGCAGATTTCTATCGTTAACGGGGTTGGGCCTGGATCATTTAAGTCCAGATATAGCCAACTTTTTTTAAAAGGGAGTTCAACGCATCATTTTAGGCTGGATTGTAAATAGTACCTCATAGAGATTTGCCTCTATAAAACTGAGGAACCAAATAATATAGCCCATCCCTGATTCCCTGGGCAATTAGTGCCTTCCTCTCCTCCTTCCCCATCATATTACCTTGCATTGACATTGTATATGATGTGTATATGCTTATATATGTATATATTGCCCCTCCATATAGAATGAAAACTACTTTAGAGCCAATAAAGTTCCATTTTTTGTCTTTGTAGCCTCAGCACCAAGGACAAGGTCTAGAAGTGATTAAGTGCTTCATAAATTATCTGTGATCGTTTGATTACCAAAAGGGAACTAGACTAGAAATAATCCAAAGAATGTAGGAAACATTTACTAATATCTGCTCTGGAAGCTGCATTAGAAGATCTAGCTCCTCAGCCTTTACTCTGGGAGACAGAACAGCCCAATGCTTTTCTCTTCCACTTTTGGTGGATCCCAAAAGATAAGCAATCCTGTGTCAAGTCATGTCCGGCTAGAACTAGAGAAGTGATTGACTCATAATCTACTTCCCTTTGGATTGCAAAAGTTCTATTGTGGCCATATTTTAAGATCCATTGTTTAAAATGATAGCCTTATTTTATTTTTATATATTTGCATGTTTGTCCTAAACTAGAAGTTTCCTCCAAAGTCCTCATCAAATGCTTTGTGATCAAAGTCACCTCCAATAATTGAGGAGTATTTGCTATAAAAGTCCTATGAACTGGTGTGTGTATATAATAGTAATAATAATAGCATTTATATTGAACTTTAAGGTTTGCAAATGCTTTGGACTTGTATTGTCTCATTTGAATCTTGCAACAACTCTATGAGGTAGGTGATATTATTATTGCCATTTTATAGATGAGAAAACTGAGGCTGAGTGGTTAAGTGATCATATAGCTAGTAAGTATCTAAGGTCATTTTTGAATTTGGGTCTATCTAACTCAAAGTCCAGTGCTCCAGCCACTGTGTCATCTAGAGTAGTCCTAGGTCAGAGATTTAGAGCTTCAATAGGACATTATAGGCCATCTAGTCATCTTCTTCCTCTCCATTTTACAGATGAAAAAATTGAGCCCTAAAGAAGTCAAGTGATTGACCCAAGGTCACACAGGTAATAAGCAACAAAGGCATCATTTGAACCTGTCTTTAACTCCAAAATCACTCCAATCATTTGCAGTGCTTCTCTTCCCAGAGTAATGTTGATAACAGAATATATGAATATTTTTCCAAGAAAGGGAAACGATTATCACTACAGGCATTCTGCCATTCTTCTGTGATTTATGATGGTGTCCACAGAAGTGCACACTAAACTGCTAATGGGCAAGTGAAGCTTTCTGATAGAACGAGAAGGTTGCCTTTGTGCTGAGCTCTGACTTTAGGTCACATCCCACACTACCACTACTGTGCTTGACTCAGTGTGCTACTTATTACCAAAATTTAGTGAATAATTGTACATCCAAAAAGAAATTGCTAGGGGGCAGCTAGGTGGTGCAGTGAGTAGAGCACTGGCCCTAGAGTCAGGAGGACCTGAGTTCAAATTTGGCCTTAGAAACTTAACTCAAAACTAGCCATGTGACCTCGGGTAAATGATTTAACCCCAATTGTCCTACCTTCCCCTCTCCAAAAAAGCAACAACAAAAAAAAAGAAAGAAAAGAAAAAGAAATTGCTGGTGCCTGGATTTATTTCTTGAATCTAGGACCCCAACTAGAAAATCCCTTTCAGTTTATGAGAACTTATTTCTGCAGTTTATTTGAGCAAATTAATTTGAAGACACATTGTGTTGAAAACATTCCTGTCAAGAAGTGTTAGACTGATCTTCTGTTAAGAAATAGCTTGAGAACAAACAGATTGTTGTTAACTAAATACTAGACATCCCATATGAATAATAAATATTAATGTAGCCTTTTTTTTTCTGGACACTTCCTTGTGGTTCATCATTACATCATCTCCATGGATAATGATCCATTATAGACCAATATGTATTATATGTGTGTGTGTCTGTATATGTAATGAACCATTATATGACCAAGGCCATGGTATTCTAGAATAGATATGCCTATTATTGGAGTGGGGAGGTGGCTAGTACTGGACTTTGACTCAAGAAGACTCTTCTTCCTGAGTTTAAATCTAGCCCTAGACCTTTCCTAGCTGTGTGACCCTGGGCAAGTCACTTAATTCTGTTTGCCTCAGTTTCCTCATCTGTAAAATGTGATGGAGAAGGAAATGCCAAACCACCTCAGTATCTTTGCCAAGAAAACCCCAAATAGGGTGATGAAGAGTTGGATATGATTGAAAAACTACTAAACAACAACAAAATACCTGTTATTAAGTATAACAGCTCAGAAATATGAAAGCTCAGAGTTGGGAGAGACTTTAAAGATTGTCTAGGCCAACACCAACTGAACTCATGAAACCCTATCTATGATATTCCTAGGTACTTCTCTAGCCTCCACTTAAATATCTGATGTAACAAGGAACTCCCTACACCTTAAAAAACAAGTTCTACTTTGGGATAGTTTCAAATAATAGGAAATAGTAGGTTTTTTTCCCTTCTTCTGTATGTCTAGATGAAATCTGATTTTCTGTAGGTTCTACCCATTGAAGTTCTACCATCTGGAGCTAAGCAGAACAAGTCTAATGCTTTTTCTACATGACAGTCCTTCAATTATTTGAAGTCTGTGATGCTTCTCTCTCAGTCTTCTCCAGTCTAAATAATCCCCAGCTCCTTCAACTTATCCTGGCATAACATAGTTTCAAGTAGCTTCACAAAACATGGTCAGCATCTTTTAGAAGTGGCCTAGCTTATCCCTAGCCTAGCTAAATTATGGTAGCCATGTGTCTTACATCCAAATATGCTGTGTGTATGTATATATGTACGTGTGTATACATATGTATAAATGAAGATAATGTGTATATACACATACAGGCATACACACACCTATACATACATATACACACATAGTGTGTAAATGTACACACATAGTCTTGGACATACTGAGGACAGCTAGGTGGCACAGTGGATAGAGTGCTGGGCCTGAAGTCAGGAAGATTCATCTTCCTTAGTTAAAATATAGCCTCAGACACTTATTAGCTGTGTGACCTTGGGCAAGTCATTTAACTCTTTTTACCTCTGTTTCCTCATCTGTAAAATGAGCAGGAGAAGGAAAGGGCAAACCTCTCCAGTATCTTTGCCAAGAAAACCTCAAATGGGATCATGGAGAGTTAGACATGACTGAAATGACTGAGCAACAACTACTTTGTACGGACACAATGGTTTTTATGTTGTTTGACCTATTAGAGTGTAAGTTCTTTGTCACATAAATTTAGGGTGGAGCTCAGGTGAGTGATATGTAGGGTCACTGGGATGGGTTAGAATAGTTTATTCATAAAACCAAGTGTAGCATCGGAGAATATAGACAGGTGAAGTCAGGTATAGAAGCACTTGTGCCTTCTCTTTCCCCCACCATTCCCTGGGGCAGTAGGCTGGGTGGTAGCCCAGATGAGTAGTGGGATATACTTGGGTTGAAGGCCTAGAATCACTGGGGCCCTGGGTTTATATAGGATTTTCAGACTAAGTATCTGCCATGACAGTTGTCACATCACCAGGTGTGATGATGGGATCAAGAAACATGGACCAAGGGGTGTCTAGGTGGCTCAGTGAATAGAGCACCTGCCCTAGAGTGAGGAGGACCTGAATTCAAATTTGACCTCAGACACTTGACACACTTACTAGCCATGTGACTTTGGGCAAGTCACTTAACTCCAATTGCCTTCCAAAAAAAAAGCAAAAAAGAAGAAGAAAGAGGAGGAGGAGGAGGAAGAAGGAGGAGGAGGAGGAGAAGAAGAAAATGATGATGATGAAGATTAGACCAGTAGCAAAAGACTATATTTTTCAAAATTAACCAAGAAAGCTTACCCAGTCAGGATGAAGAAGGTAGATTTATAACTGTGCTATGTTACCAAGTTTACTAAAGAGTTTCATTGGGGCAGCTAGGTGGCACAGTGAATAGAGCACTGACCCTGGAGTCAGGAGGATCTGAGTTCTAATCTGGCCTCATACACTTAGCACTTACTAGTCGTGTGACCTTGGGCAAGTCACATAAACCCAACTGCCCTGCCTTCCCCACTCCAAAAAGCTTAAAAAAAGAGATTTAGCAACTAGTTCCATTTAGGACTCAGTGCATTTTAAATGTTAAACATGCCTGAGTTATACAACAAGAAACAGCCTTAGGAGAGCAGGGCCACAGACTTTCCTGGTTATTCGCTCCTAGAGGGAAGGGACTATTTTTGCCTTTTTTTTTTTCAGTATCCTCAGTGCGTACTTAGCACAGTAACTCATACATAGTTAAACTCTTAATGAATGTTGGTTGACTGACTGATTGAACTGGAAATAATAGTTCTTATGTGGTATAACCAGAAAAAAAGTATGATATAATTAATTACTCTGGCTAGGTGATATTTGAAATATTGTATTCAGTCCTGGATGCTATATTTTGGGAAGGATGTTAAGTTGAAGAGAATGCCCTAGAAGGCAAATGAAATGGTAAGAGGCTTTGAAGATTGCTTGCCATATAAAGATTGGTTGAAGGAACTAGCAATCTTTATCCTGGAGAAGAAAAGACTCAAGCAAAGATGCAGTATCTGTCTTTGAGAATTTAAAGGGCACTTGCATAGAAGAGTGCTCATATTAGCAATGGGTTTTTGTTGTTTGTCCTTCATTTTCTTTTTTGGCAAGACAATTGTGTTTAAGTGACTTGCCCAAGGTCACATAGCTAGTAAGTGTCAAGTGTCCAAGGCTGAATTTGAACTTAGGCCCTCCTGACTCTAGGGCCAGTGGTCTATCCACTGTACCACCTAGCTGCCCCTCATCCTTCATTTTCAAAGAGAACCAATGACATCACAGGGTGATGTCTTGACTTGCATGTGAACTGGATTTAAGTGAGGCAGAGCTGCAAAAAGTCATCAGCTTCACTTTCTTTTCCAGAGTCATCAAAGTCTAGTGTCAAGACAAAAGTCAAGACAATTGTCAGTGGCCTTGTGTCTTTGACATCCGATCAACCTCTAAACACTCCACAGTGCCTGCTTCAGCTGCTTTCATAAGGATTGGAACAAATTGTTCTCATCCACCCATTCCACCTGGGCAACCCTTCACAAGCTTGGGGTAGACTTCCCCCTAACTCACTAACAGGTTTGAGGCCTATCAGTTACCCTCAACCTGGTTTAGCCTTTCTGACAAGATGTTTTATAGGAATGTGGCTGCTGTGCATGCTATAGCTTCTTGGAGCCGCAGGTAAAGGTTGGTAGAAGTTACAAAAAAGCAAATTTACACTTATTGTGGAGAAAGGCTTTCTAAATATTAGAATGAACATAAACGTGAAATGGGCCACCCCATGAGGTGGTAGGTTCCCCTCATTGGAGATTTTCAAGAAGATGTCCACTGAGGTCTCTTCCAGTTTATATTCTTGATACTGCATTTTCATTATAATCTTTCTTGTAATAGACACTTTGTTTTCTAAATGCAGTATCAATTCTTTTAGTTGCCTCAAACTACTCATTCATAAATACTTCTACTTCGATAGAATGCTGAAGTCTTTCTCACATGAACTACTTTGTAGTTGCATCTCCCCTATTCTATACTTAAGCAATTAATTTTTGAACTGAAGTGATGGACTTTGCATGCTTTCTTCATAACTTTTCCAGCTTTTCATTTCTTTCATTGTTAAAGAAAAGATTGCTTTTCAACTTTGAGTTGGATTAGATTGACATTGATGTCCCTTCCAATCCTAAAATTTTGTGATTCCATTTAATTCAATAAAAATATATTGAATTTCTACTATATGTAAGGCGTTGTCAATTGCTGGCCAATCAATAACCATGTATTAAGTTCTTAGTTATGTGCCAGGCATTGTACTAAGTACAGGGATGCAAAGAAAGTTACATCTCTGTCTTAAAGTAGTAAGGAATTAAGGATGATACTGAGGTTTTGAGCCTGCCTGATTGGGGAGGATGGTGGTATGCTGGGTGGGGTTTGGGGAAAAATATGAGATCTGTTTTTGACATGTTGATTTGAAGACGTCTATGAGACATACAGTTTGAGATAACTAAAAGACAGTTGGTGATGCAAGAATGAAACTCAAGAGAGTATTGGGGAATATATATATATATATATATATATGTATATATATAAATCATCTGCATAGAGTTACATGATAATTGGAACTGATGAGATCACTAAGTAAGATAATGTAGGAGTAAGAAGAAGAGAACCCAGCACAGTCTTGTCAAGATCATCATAGATTCCATTTCTGTCATTTAATCTCTTATCAAGTCACTTAACCCTGTTTACCTCAGTTGCCTCATCTGTAAAAATTGAGTTGAAAAAGGAAATGGCAAATCACTCTAATATCTTTGCCAACGAAACCTCAAATAAGGTAATGAAGAGTTGGGACTGAAAAATGATTAATAACAACCTACCTTTGTGTTATCTTCAATTCTGATAAGTATACCCTTAACCAAGTCACTGATAAAAATTTTAACAGGATAGGCAAACTCAATTACCAGGTTTTGATCTTCGATTTTTAGACTCTTTGGTAATGTTGCTTCAAAAGTCAGTCAGCCAGCAAGTACTTAAGTTATACCCCAAAATATGTAGTAGTTTTGGACAGTTGTGCTAGCGAAGGGGGGGAATAGTATAGCTCTTAGAGGAGGTGAATGATAACTTGTAGTTTATGGGTGATCAAGGTTATGGTTTGGAAAGCATGTGGAAAAAGGTTGTCTTATGAACTTGGGATAGCTTGAAAAAAATGGAGTAAAAGGGTCAGGTTAGGAGGTGAACTGGGGATATGATAGAAAATGGTGAGATTAACTGAGAGAGAGCTTTAAGAGCAAGTGTCAGAAATCCTGACTGTTTGGCCATACAATCCTGTGACTAGGGTCACCCAAAAGATGATGACATGATTGAAGCAGCAGGATTAGAGCAAAGCAATTTAAGGAAACCAGATGCTGAATCACCAATATGTTAATGAAGCCTTTGATTAGAAATTATTCTTTGGGGAGAAAAAAATGCCACAAGGAATACAAAAAAACTACTATAAAATAATAATGCTTCCTTATATTAGTATAGATTGGATGTAAGGGAGAAAGGAGAAAGGTACACTTTGACCAGGCATATTTCATTAATCCTCACAAAATCTCTGACATATATATTTTTCCATACTTCACTTAAAAGTAACTATTGATATTTTTGTTTTTATATCTATATGTCTCAGTGTGCCCCTCTACTTCTGTGCTTTCAGTGAGCCATCCCAAATGAAAAAGAATATTGAAAAAAGAAAAAAAAAAGTTCAGCAAAAACACAATATCAAAAAAGTCAAATATCTGTTGTGTTGTGTGCAGATAGTACCTGCCTTGGAAAGAAGGCAGGGAGGTGCCTCTTCTCTGTGGCTGAACTTGATCGTTAGAGTTTCACAGCATTCAGTTTCAGCTATTTTGTTCTTAATGTGTTTCCTTCCATTTACATAATTGTAATATATATATATGTATGCATATATGTACACAGATACATACAAACCTATATACACATATACAGACATATACATAAATATATACACATTATATGTATATAAATATATATGGAGATTATATATATATGTAAAACTTTTCTGGTTCTATTTACTTTCCTTTGAATCAGTTCACATAAGTCTTCCTGTCTTATTTTTTTTACAACATACTAATAATCTATTAATAATTTTTTATTGCCCAAATACTCCAATGCCTGCCCATCTCATTGTTGATGTTACCTATCATTGTCAGAGCTATAGCTGACCATGTAGCCATTGGTATTAGTATCAAAGTATAGCCATACTGCAGTGGGTCCTAGGGGCAGGGCCCCAGAACATGTGTTTAATCTGCCTCTCGCTTGCAAGGCACTTCTCTCACTTTGAAATTAAACTGTTATTTGATTCCTGATTCTACTGTCTTTAGCCTGTTTTATTTAGTTCTGACCATCCACAGGTTAGAGGCTGATTGTGTCCTGTTGACAGCCTTGTGCAGATACCAGTAGAGTATGTGGGCTAATAGTTAAAGGATTATTTAAAATACCAAAATAGACACCCTGAAAAAACTTACTTAATAAGCTGTAACATAATATTGTTTTTTTAAATTTTTCAAAGCTTTATTAACTTCTGATTTATATCATTCATTTCCGCCAGATTTTGAGTTACAAATTTTCTCTCCGTTTTTCCCCTACCCACCACCCCAAAATAGCATTCCCACAGGATATCCCCTCCTCCAATCTGCTTTCTCCCATACCCCTTTCGACTTTTCCAGTAGTGGATCTCTATGCCCCAGTGCCTGTATATGTTATTTCCCAATTACATGTAAAATAGTATTAATAATAGTATATATATATTTAAACATTTCATTGTAAAACTTTGAATTTCCTCCTATATGTTGTACATGTGTAGATAATGCAAAACAATAACATAGTACATATATTGTAAAAGACTGACTATATTTGCCTCCCTCCTATCCCATCTCCCACTTATTCTATTCTCTACTTTGATCCCATCCCTTTTCAAAAGTGTATGCTTCCAACTTCCCTCCCCTCCAGCCTGCCCTCCCTTCCATAATCCCCCCTCTGATCCCCTTCCCCCTACTCTCTGGTAAGGTAAGATACCCTATTTAGTGTGTATTTCATTCCCTCCCCAGAACAAATTCAATGAGAATAAAATTGACCCATTCCCTTTTGCCTTCCTATTCTTCCTCTCCATTGTAACCATTTTCCCTTGCCTCTTCTTTATGAGATAGCTTATCCCATTCTGTCTCTCCCCATCTCCTATCATTATATTCCTGTCTCACCTCTTAATTTCACCTTTTAAGTATCATCCCTTCCTGTTAAGTTGGTCCTGTGCCCTCTATCTATGTATACCTGTAAACATATATACACACATTTACGTATGTATTCATATGCCCATATACACTCATATATAGACATATATATTTCTATTCCCTTCAACTATTTTCATACTGAGAAAAGTTTCATCAGTTACAATTATTGTCTTTTCATGTAGGAATGTTAATAGTTTAACTTTGATAGGTTCCTTATGATTTCTTTTCCCTGTTTACCTTCTCATGCTTCTCTTGCTTCTTGTATCTGAATGTCAAATTTTCTATTCAACTCTGGTGTTTTCATCATGAATGCTTGAAAGAGCTCTATTCCATTGAATAACCATATTTTCCCCTGAAACATGATACTCAGTTTTGCTGGGTAGCTGATTCTTGGTTTTAATCCCAGCTCCTTTGACCTCCGGAATATCATATTCCAAGCCCTTCAATCCCTCAGTGTAGAAGCGGCCAGACCCTGTGTTATCCTGATTGTGTTTCCACAATATTCAAATTCTTTCTTCCTGGCTGCTTGTAATGTTTTCCCCTTGATCTGGGAATTCCACAACCTGGCTATAATATTAATAGAAGTTTTCTTTTTAGGATCTTGTTCAGGAGGTGATAGGTGGATTTTTTCAACCTCTATTTTGCCCTCTGGTTCTAAAACATCAGGGCAATTTTCCTTGAGAATTTCTTGAAGGATGATTTCTAGATTCTTTTTTTGATCATGGCTTTCTGGTAGTTCAATAATTTTAAATTATCTCTCCTGGATTGTTTTTCCAGGTCAGTGGTTTTCCCAATGAGATATTTCACACTGCCTTCTATTTTTTCATTTGTTTGGATCTGTTTAATAGTATCTTGATTTCTCATAAAGTCACTAGCTTCCATTTTATCCAGCCTAATTCTGAAGGCATGATTGTCTTCAGTGAGCTTTTGAGATTCTTTTTCCGTCTGACAAATTTGGCTTTTTAAGGCATTCTTCGCCTCATTGTCTTTTTGAGCCTCTTTTGCCATTTGAATTAGTCAATTTTTTTTTAAAGCAATCGGGGTTAAGTAACTTGCTCAAGGTTACACGGCCAGTTATTTCTGCGTGTGGTGCTGAGTGTCTGAGCCCGGGATTCGATCTCCAGGTCATCCCAACACTGGAGCTGGTGCTCTTACTCGCTGAGCCCCCTGGCCACCCCGAATTAGTCTATTTTTAAGGTGTTATTTTCTTCAGTCAGATTGTTGACTCTCTTTTCATGCTTTTCTTGCATCATTCTCATTTCTCTTCCCAATTTTTCCTCCACTTTTCTTATTTGATTTTCATAATCCTTCTTGAGCTCCTCTATGGCATATAACCAGCTCGTAATTTTCTTGGAAACTTTTGGTGCAGGAGTTTTGACTTCACTGTCTTCCTCCTGTTCCATGCTTTGATCCTTTTTGTCCCCAAAATAGGAGTCTAATTTTGAATTACTCTGTTTGCTTTGCTTCCCTCATTTACTCATGTTGCCATTCAATTACTTGACTTTTGGGCTTTTGGCCACAATAGGACTCTGCTACCAGACAGGAGAACTTCATACCAAATGCTGGGGTTTTCTCAGCTGCCAGAAGTATTAGTTGGATGCCTTCTCTGAAGCCTCCACATGCTCTGGCAAGGTGGTCACACACTCCACACCTCCGCCCTAGACTGCAATCCAGATCCAATCAGGCTAAAGCAAGAGCAATTACCCCTCAAACTGGTGGCGGCTGCATGGCTGCAGTGCCTCAGCGACTTCTCCCTCCAGGGGATAAAATCCAAGGCACTCCCAAACTATAGGATCCCAAAGTCCACACTGCACTGACCTCTCAATTTGTCCTATGCATCTATGGGTTGATTATTCTGTAAACTGCCACAGCTGCTGGTGATCTGAAGTCCCTCCAACCAGTGGCTGGTCAGGCCCTCTCTGGAGCTAAAACCTCTGGCTCTCAGGTGGGGGTGGGGTGGGGCTGGGTTTGGCTCCCAGAGCACTGTGCTGGCTCCTCCCTACTGGCCTGCTGGGCCAGTGAGAGGTTAGCTTCTTTGTGTAATTTTGAGGGTTCTGTAACTCCAAATTTTGTTCAGAGTCACCTTTTTCATGAATTGGAGGTGGTGGGAGCTGGAGCCCAGTGGAAGTCCTGTTTCTACACCACCATGTTGACACTGCCCCCTCTCTTCTTCTTCTTCTTTTTCTACTATTACTACTACTACTCTTCCTCCTCCTCTTCCTCATTTCTTCCTCAATTAACAAGATCCAAGATTTTTTTTTGACATGTCTCCTCCCTCCTTCCACCAATGCATACTGCAGCTCTTGAATAGACTTAGGTAGAGAGTTTAATGGGCTCTGGTGGCCCCCAAATTTCATATCTGCTAGACAATCTTTTCTTTCCAAGTTTCTCCAAACATTATAGACTGATCATTTTATGAAAAGCACACTGTCATATAAATCTATTGCTGGGATTCTATTCAAAAGCTTTGTAGCTCAGTAGGACCTGCCAGAGATTGTATGACAATAGCAGAACCTTCAAGAACTCAGAGTCACTACCCAAGAAGGCAGCATTGTAATGGTAGAATTGTAATCAAGGCAATGATAATTCTTTTGTCAAGAAAGCAATAACCCTCTTTTACCTATTCACATGCAGCTGTTATTATTAAAACAAAACAAAAAAGAGTGAGTCAAATGGAAGTATATTGGTGAAATTTTTCTAAATGCCTTTCTTTTCTCTAATTCAATTTTTGGGGGTTAATGCAGGCTGTTTTTTTTCAAGTCCTCACACAGGAATTCAGGTCTACCAGGATGGTGTACCTCAGATCCCAACAGCTTGCATTACTGTGGAGGATGCAGAGATGATGGCAAGGATGGCTTCTCGGGGAACCAAAATTGTTATCTAACTAAAGATGGAAGCAAAGAGCTACCCAGATGCAAGATCATTCAATACTGTGGCTGAGATCACTGGGAGCAAGTATCCAGAACAGGTAAATATCTTGCCACAAAGAATATGTATGCTTCATACCATTAGAAGTGATGCTTCCAGTCGTTGTCATTTTTTAATGGATTTGGAGGAAAGGGACAATATAGTTCATCTGACTTTAATATAAGCAATATAAATTTTGCAGAATGCCTTATCTACATTATCTTGTGGGAGCCTAAAAACATCCCTGAGAAGTAGGTACTACAGGTATCATTGTCCTTTTTAGGAAAGAGTAAACTAAAGCTTACAGAGGCAAGTTACTTGTCCATGGTCCTGAACCCAGTGAATATCAGATTTGAACCCAGACTTCAAGCCTGGCACTCTATCCACTTCCAAAGCCTTGTTTTAAACAGAAGACTCACGTTCTTACTCCTTTGAACCTCTAGACAGATATTATAAAAAATGAGCATAACTTATCAGCTTGTTTCATCTCCTTTTATTTTGTGTCCCATGAGGCTATTAATTTAATTAATGGAAATGACCAAGAAGCCAAGTTCCTGAGGGGTGAGTCACACAGGATCTGAATATAATCTATAAATCAGAAAGTCAACCTAAATAACTAAGAGCTAACTATATGGATGTATATGGGGCCTTTATTTTGTTTTAAGATGCTGAATTACGTTATTTTCCCAGAAAACCAGAACAATGATAACTTAAGAGTTAATTATATCTGAAACTACTTTTGAAAGATTTTCATAGGCACACATTCTTCATTACCAGAGAGGAAGATTGTTCCTTTGAAAATGATAATCAGAGTAACACTTCCAGACATTTGACAGAGGGTTACTAAAGGAAGAGGTGACTAGAGATAAAGGACATCTATGAGGAACCAGATCTTCTGGCCTCTTTTCTGTACTGCTGTCAGTAACTCAAAGAAGTTTGCTCATGGAATTCGTGTTCCCTTTCTTTCTTTTTTAAAGGTTTTCTCTATGTTGCTAGTTAGGACAATGGAGAAAATGACATACCTTCACTACTTGCTAGTGACAGACTCAAGATCAAACCTAGGTCCTTTGGCTCCAAATCCAGAGCCCTTTTTGCAGCTGACTCAAATAGAGAACATGATAATTATCCCCATTTAATTTACTCTTATTAGATTCTACTCCAAATTATTGGCTGACACAATCTTTTTTATCTTAACTAGATAATCCACTAGGTTAACTCTGTCTTCCAACTTCTTGTCATCTTTACATTCTATAAGCATACCATGACATTCATGAATTAAGTCATTTATTCATTATCTCTAACAAAGCAGAGGCTTATTAGGATATGTAAAATTTGTTTCCTCTTTGTGTAGGGACAGAACATTTGGGGTAGGGGGTTGAATGGGGAGAGGAGAGTGCAACAGCAAGCAATAAAAGCTTATTAAGTGTTTATTTTAAGTATTGTGGATACAGAGAAAAAGAAAAAAAAAACAGTTCCTGCCTTTAAGAAACATATCCTAATGAAGGAGACAACATGTAAGATTTTTATTGTTGAGTTGTTAGAGTTGCCTTTGACTCTCTGTGACCCTGTGGGGGCTTTTCTTGGCAAAGATACTGGAGTACTTTGCTATTTCCTCCTCCAGCTCATTTTATAGATGAGGAACTGAGGCACACAGGGTTAAGTGACTTACCTAGGGTCACACAGCTAGTAAGTATCTGAGACTGTATTTGAACTCAGGTCTTCTTGACTCCAGGACTGGTGCTCTATTCATTATGTCACCTAGCTACCCCCAACATGTAGGATAAAGGGATGTGTCTGCATATACATACACACATATATACATATATACACATACATATATATGCACACACATATGCACTGTAAAGACTTGAGATAGATAGATAAAAGCAGAAAAGCAAAACACTCCCTTCTCTCAAGCATCTCATATTAAAATCAAAGAGACCACATATATCGTATGTTTCAGCTGCAAATCAGATGGAAAAAGCCTCACAGTCTTTACAGGGTTGTGTGTATACACACATATACATACATGTAAATACACACATACTTATATGTGTATGTGTATAGATACACACATGTGTATCTATACACAATATCTATCTATGTCTATATCTCTATAGTCCTTTATCTTACATATTAGGGGCAGCTAGGTGTCACAGGGGTGTAGCACCAATGCAATATTTACATGATAGAGACCATGACTATATGAACTACTACATGACATTCGATCTCAAAATATTCCAGACTCTGCAGATAAAGGATAAAGCTGAAGGATTTATTTAAACCCCAGAAAAATGAATCCCAAAACCAGTAAGCTGAAGTACCAAAGATATTCAGAGGCCATAATAATGCTGAGAGCCACAGCATCCTTTAGCCTTCCCACAAACCAATGCGTAATCAGTATTTACTCATGAGTCTATCTGACTCCTTTTTCTAAGCTCCTCTGACCCCAGCTGTCTCCATCTGTGGCCAACTGTCAGACTTGATCTCTGTCTAGCAGCTTCTCCTCTGTGGGCTCTGCTTCTTCTCAGCAAACTCCTCCTACCACAGGCTCCATGTGACCACATTCAGCCTATCAGGGAGCAGAGTTTATCTTCACAGCAGGGAAGCTCTTCAAACTCCCCCAGGTCTATGAAGGGGCAGGGAAGATCTTCAAATTGCCATCCCCATTACAAGGGGACACACACACACATGCCTGGATATGTACACATACACACGTATATACACATGCACGTGTATGTATATATGCACACATAGACATATTTACATTTGCACATATATGTTTTATATCTGCATATATTATATACCTTTATTCTACATGTTATTTACATGTAAAGGTATATGTGCTAAACATACACATCTATCCAGACCCACACCATAAATATACCCACCCACACCTCTCATTCTACATATATAAGTACATACACAGCATTTACATATGTATATATAAAGAGACATACTTTATCCTATATGTGTATATACACACTTTAGCCTATATGTGTATGTATCTATGCATATGTACACATGTATATACATGCATATGTAATTACATATATAGGTATATGTAGGATAAAGGGGTGTTCTGTGTGTATGTGCATGTGTGTGTATGTATAATACACAGTGGATACAGAATAACCTCAGAGGAGAAGGCTCTAGTAACTGAGGGACAGGGGGGTTCTGGGAAGTATAGTCAGTGATAAGGATCATAAATTTAGACCTGGGAGGAACCTTAGCAGTTGTTTATTCCAGTCCCCTCATTTTACAAATGAAGAAATGGAAGCTCAGAGAGGTAACTCAGGATCACTTTGCTACTAAGTATCTTAGGCGGGATCCAAACTTGATTCCAAGTTTTCCAGTTCAGAGCCCTATTGTCATGTTGCCGCTGAGATCCAGGAGAGAATTCTAGGCATGTGGGACAGCCACTACAAAGGTAGGGTGATGAGAGATGGAGGGGTGACTATGAAGACTAGCCAGCATGCCGATATGGCTGCATTTGAGTTTGTGGAGGGTAATGTGAATGAATGAATGAAAAAAAGCATTTATGATGTGCTTTCTATGTGCATAGGACTGTGCTAAGTTCCAGGGATATGAAGAGAAAAGTAAAATACTCCCTTCTGTCAAGCATCTCATATTCTAATTGAGGAGACCACATATATAGGAGGTTTCAGTTGCAAATCAGATGGAAAAGGTCCCACAGTTTTTACAGTGCAGCTGCAAAGCAGATGTTTATGAATCTTCTTCCATTTCATTTCCATTAATACAACCATATTGGTTTCTAGTGTTCTAAGTGTGAATGGGGATGAAGCTCCCTGAGGTCTCCAGAAGGTTTCATAGGCTTGACCTTTGAAGGCTTTCATCTTTATCTTCCATCAATAACTCCAGGTTGACACTGATATAAATTGTAGTTTAGCTTTGGTTGAATTACTTTTTCCTGACACATCCTTGTTAAATTGCTCCAAATTATAGTAGAACAAAGTGCTAAATAATGCCAAGTAAATTTGCTACAATGGAAATGATCTTTAACAAAGCAGAAGTTTGGTGGATATGTGAAAATTTCTCCCCTTTATGTGGAGGCAGAACTTTCTGGGGGGAATGGAATGTAAGGAAGGTAGAGGAAAGTGCAACATTAGGCAGTTGCTGATTGACACTCTTCAGAGATGACACCGACCTTTTTGGAAAGAAACATACTCACTTCCTACCAGCTTGTTATGTATTCATGGGCATGTTACTCGAAGCAAAGACATTCACAGGTGAGAATTCTTCCTTTATTGTTCAGTGAACCATGTGAATCTCAGCCCTGGGGAAGCAGACATGGTATTATCTGTGTATTGCCTTTTCTCTTGTTTCAGAACTCTTTGGTGACTAAGCTAGTAATAGAATTGGATTGAACCAGCCCTAGCCTCAGTGTCCTTCCTAGGTAAATTACGTCCACTATTAGCAAGTTAGACTTGAGTGTCCTTTCCTCCTCTTCTCCGTTTATCAGGAAACTACCTACTGCTTAACCGTTTGTAAGTTCCCTGGAGACTTTGACAAGGTACAATAATTATTGTTAAAATGAATGAGGTATTTCCCACACTTGGAAAAAATCTTCAATATAAACTATGACTAATGCAGCTGAGTAAAACACTAACAGCAAACCGAACCTATTAGAATGCATATGCTAGTGTGAAATGGTAGCTAAAGGGTATACACTTGGAGTCAGGAGGATGTGGGTTCATATTCTACCTTTGACATTTCACAGAATGTGGTTACTTCATTTGAACTTCAAGAAACACTTATGATTATGAATTAGCCAATGAAAAATTTCCTACACTGATAAAATCAGAGGTCCTTGACATGTTGTCACGTTAGAACTCATACATCTACATGAATAGTGTCTTATTTACTCCAAAGATTCTGCCATTGTTTAAAATAGGCTTGTACAGTGGGATTAGGCTGTTCCAGATCAAGTTCTGTCTCTAATGTTTACTAGCTGTGTGACTTTGGGGAAGTCATTTCTACTCCTCCAGCTCCAGTTTCCTCAGTTGTAAAATTATGTGTTGTATTTATCCTATATTCCAAATGTAATGGTGTAGTAGGAGTTAATGGACTGAGGGCCTGGGAGCTAATCACAAAGTGACAAAAGCTGGAGATAGAATGCTATGTTTGGGTAACCATTAGTAGGCCATTATTTCTTTAATACGAGGTATGTGAAGGAGAGCAATCTGTAATGATCCTGAAAAAGTAGGCTGGAGTCAGACTGTGAAGGTTGTGGTTTGCAAAAAGTCAAATAGATGAACTTTTATTTTATCCCGGTGGCAAAAGAGAGACGTAACAGTTTCTTGAGCAGAAGAGTGACAGAGTAAGATTCATGTTTCAGGAATTTCACTTTGGCAGCTAGGAAAATGTCTGTTGGTAATAACAGTGGTACCTGTTAGTTGTACCAGTGGTGTCTGTCAAAGATGCCATCAGGACAGGGTGTCAAGCTTATCAATAGCTATAAGTCAGAGTAGCCAGTGATAAATCAGTGTCCTGTGGGGTGGAAGGGCAGTAGAGAGATAAACAGAAAGATACATGGAGATTTTTCTATTCGTTGTATACTGTGTGGGAAATAAGAGTCCTAGAAAGATTTAGGTCAGGAGTGGGTCACCTGCGACCTTGAGGCTGCCTGTGGCGCTCTAGGTTCTCAAGTATGGCCCTTTGACTAAATCCAAACTTCACAGAAGTTTGTTGAACAAAGATTTGTTCTGTGACATTTGGATTCAGTCAAAGGGCTGCACTTGAGGATCTAGAGGGCTTTGAGGCCACAGGTTCCCCACTTCTGGTTTAGATGAAATCAGGGTCAAGCAATATAAGCAATAAAAGCAAATAGAATATTGAGATAGAAAATATAGGATTTAACTGAATTCAGACAGATCAATATGTTTCACTCCTTGAGTGCCAGAGTTACTCTTAAATTACTGGGCATAGGCATTAATCATGTGTCTCTTGCTTACTCAAAAGAATGATTTTCTAATGTGGGAACTTCAGGCAATATTCAGTCTGGGAAGAAAGGTAGGGAAGTTTTTTAAGCAAAAGGTGATTTTCATTTCCTATAGGTGAGCTCCTACTCAGTCACTGGTAAGACCAGCCCTAAATGCAAGAAAGAGGCTAGATTGTATCCACATTTTGTCCTGAGCTTAACACACCACAGGAATTCAAATTGACATTAACTTAAATAATCCTTTTTTATTGCCTCTAATTATTAAGCTTCTAATGCTTGCCACCCTCTTGAATGTCAAGCTCAAGCTTCCTGCTGCACCATTTATTTAATTTTGTTCAATTCAACATACATTTTAACTGCTACTATATACCAAGCACTGTACTGGGTAGTGTGGGAGGTACACAGATAAATAAAACATGCTCCCTCCTCCCATAAAGCTTACACTCTAATAGGGGAGCTAAGATATACATAAACCTAATAACACAACACTTAAAGTAGTATTGGAAAAGGGAGGTACAAATAATTCACTGTGAGATTCCAGGGGAAGGAATAATCACTTCCATTTATGGGAACCATAAGACAACATGACAAGGCAATAAGCATTTATTAAGCACTTATTGTGTGCCATGTGCTGTGATAAGCACCAAGGATACACTTGTAACCAAAAAGAAAGACATCCCTTGCTCTCAAGAAACATGTATGCTAATGGGGGAAGATGATACATAAAAGGAGCTGAGAAGTGTATGTTAGACCGGTATGGTGTTATAGTCCAGAAGGTCAGAAGCAGAGTTAGGAGGGGAATGAAGACTGGCCATGCTGGGCCCTTCCTCAAAATGAAGGCCCCAGTAAGAACTCACCACTGAGAGAAGGGGACCAGCATGACAAAAGGCTGTTCTAGGGTGAGGGGCAGTTGAGGCATGATAACCAATTCTAGAAAGTCAGAGCAGAGATGGGAAGGGAATGAAGATTGGCCAACTTGAGCCACTCCTAAAAAAGGAGGCCCTGAGAGGAACTTATCCAGGCAAAAAGGGGGTTAGCGTAATAGAGGGATATTCCTGGGTGAGCAGGCCACAGGTGAAGGTAGATATTACAGAGTGAGGATGCCTTCAGTGGTAATGGAAGTTCTAGGGTAAAATGGCAGCTGAGGCATGGTGGCAAAGTCCACAAGAGTCAGAAGCAGAGCCAGGAGGGCAAGAAAGTTGACCAGTCTGGTCCTTGAATGAGGTGTTATTTGAGATAGTCCTTGAATTATAGGTAGACATTTAATAGATAGAGTTGGCAAGATAGGAATGGAAGGCATTTAAGATATAAGGAAAAGTGTGAGTAAAGGCATGGAAGCAGAAATAAAAATGATAGCATCAACAATAACACCAATAATAGGTGACATTTTATAGTACCTTAAAGTCTGTAAAATGTTCATGTGCACATGCCATTTGAACCTTGAAAAATCCACAAGAGGTAGAACCTATACTTATTATTCTTATGTTCATTTTACAATTGGTATATTCAAAGAGGTGTTCATTGTCACATGTTATCCATGTGAAAGACAGAATTTAGACTTAGATCTCTTTTACCCCAAGTTCAACTTTCTATTTATTATGAAATACTGTGCGAGACATGTTTACGAAGTGGTACCTGGACAAACTTTTAATTTTTTTTTAACCTTACAAGATTGATGGGCAGTTCAAATGAGATAATGTATATAAAGCATTTTTTCAGTGCTTAAAATGTTACATCACTGTGAGCTTTTGCTCTTATCACAACTATCATCATCATCATCATTGTATATGAAGAGGAGAAGTTTGAAGCAAGGCTGGAATTAGAGTCTGGAGACAGATTTTAGAGGGCTAAAGTTAGGTTAAAGAATCATGCTAGGTTAAAGAATTTGGGACCTGTTTGTTAGGCATAGGGGACTAGTAAGTTTCCAAGGAGTGATATCTTGTGATTGTATGCCTCAAGAAGACTAGTGTGGCAGTGATTGAGGAAATTAATTGAGAGAGGAGAGTACAAGTTGGAATAGTCACAATAGTCTGTCCAAGAGCTAATGAGGATACCAATTGGGACAATAGAAGGAGAATAGAATAAAGGAGGCAGATATGAGGGCTATTAACAAAATAGAATCATGGGGACTTGGCAACTAATAGTATGTGACCAGTGTGGAGGGAGGGAAGGAGAGAAGAAGTCAAAGATAATACCAAGGTTCCCAGTATGGTTGATGGGGAGAAATACAGTTGTCATTACCAGCAATGCATGTCACTGACATGAAAAGAGAGAAGAGGAAGCCATTGGTGACTTTTGAGAGAGCAATTTTTTTCACTGCAAAGGACTATCTGATATCCTCTAAGGAAAGCCAAGTTTCATTCAATGCAAGGAGGTGGAAAGAGGACTCAAGAAAACTTTCCAGGATTTAGGGGAATTTCCATGAACACGGCATTCATAAAGTCTCAAAAGTCCTGATTTGGGGGAGCCTTTCTGTGTCCAATAAGCTATCTCTAACCCAACTCAGCTGCCTTTTTCCCCTCGTTGTTCCTAATACTCCTTCCCTTCTGTCCTGCCCTTTTTCTGAATATTTTCTCCCTCTCTTCTCTTTTCTCCAATACTTCTATCTTCTTTGGGAGTTATCAGACCAGAAACTTCCAGTTTCTTCATTATTTGATGCCTCTCTGTCAGTGTCTGCAGGGGATGGGAAATCAGTCAGACACCCCTGGATAGTCTCCCTCTCTTCCCTTTCAAATACTTGAGTGTCCTGACCCCCAGAGATACCTAGCTGCCCTGACAAGCATAAAGTGAAACTGGACCCAGGAGTACCAGCAAGAGGTTGGTGTATGGTTGGGCCATATCTTAGGATCAAATCCTCCTAAGATCTTTATGGACTCACTCTGGCCTTGACCTGAAGACTTTACATCATGCTTGAAGCTGCCTATTGACATGAATTGAGATGCCTTTGGAAGTAATGGAGGTAAATCCCTTGTCCCCCAGGAGGTTTCCAAGGGAAGACTAGATGACCATTTTGGGGAGATTTCACATATGAGATGTTTATTTGAATGTAGGTTGTATTAGATGTCCAATGAGGTCTCTCTCAACTTTGAGATGCTGTGATTCTCTGAGATAAACTTAAGTAAAAAAAACCAGAAAAGCTCATTCCTCATGACTCTGGTCTTCTCAATAGTAGTAATAATAGCCATGGTTGAGAATAAGAATGCAGGAAGATCTCATTGTTTTTACCTAGAGCAGTAAATCTCAATGACAAGGAGGTCAAAGGTAGGCTGGAGGAGCATATGTGAGAGTGGAGGGATGGAGTACCTTGTAAGTAGAAAATAGAAGAGTTACAGGAGCTCTAATCCTCTTGATTTTCTGACCTGCCCTTTCCCATCTACTCAGACCTGAGTGACTTGCTGTGCCATAGCATGAAGGCTTTCTCATTAGGTGCAGTATTTTTCAAACTTAAATATTTAAAGAGTTTTTCTAAAGGGTGTAAGGGGAGCCAGAATTCAGCTTAGCAAGATTTATGGAAAAGGAAGGTGCTTCTGATTTTTCTATGTACACTAAAGCTGTTTTTTCAGAGCACCGGTTAGGGAAATTCCTGTAAACAAATAGCCTCATTCCCTATTGACAACTCTTTTCAGAGATTTTTAACATAGCTTCAACTCTAGTTTGGCAGCAGGATTACAGAACAACCAGTTACTGTGCTAGCTAGTGGGAAATATTTTTTAAATGATACAATTGTTATATGAATTTGGAAAGGACACTTGATACATAAAAATGTATCAAAAAATTAAACCAGCAAGGCAGTCAAGTGGAAAAAGCAGTGAATTAGGAGAGGAAGCTGAACTTTTACAACCTCCTCTAATACCAACTAACTGTGTGACCTTGAGAACTCATGAAATTTATCTCTGTATTATTTGTATTTTACCTCTTTGTGTTTTAAAGGTACTTCCTCACTTTAAAATGAGAGGATTACATTAGTTGATTCCTTCCATCCAGCCTTTCTGAATCTAAAGTGATAGGATTTTATTATATATTTAGATATGAAAGATATGATTGAACATGCCATGTTTACCTGGGGGAGGCCTAGATGTGGCTGAAATTGAGTGGAAGCTTAGAATAACACTGAGATTGACCTCAGGGAACAACACTTAACGTTTCTTCAGTATTTTGTTGTATCAATGACCTCAATGCCATGTAAACTTCCTCCAGCAATGGTGATCAAAATCTATCTCTAGCTTCTCAGCTTGGGTTAACCTGATGTGGCCTTTCCTGTTTAACCTAGCCTCTAGAGCCTACCTCCTAACAATGCCTTGTAAAGATTTTTGTATATTCTTATCTATATAGAAGTGACCTCTCCTGTTAGTATATAGGCTTCTTGAGGGCAGGGACTACTTTAATTTAGGAGGGGGAGGCTCACCACCCAGCACCAAGTTCATTAAAATACTTGTCCATTGATTTTACCAATTTTTCCTTTCCCTTGGGAAGTCTACCCAACAGGCTAGGGGCCTTTCTCTAGATCCCTTAATATGCTAAAGGATACCACAGGCTCTCTATCATTGTTCATTCATTCAGTTCTGTTGGACTCTTGATGACCCCATGGATCATACTGTTCATGGGGCTTTCTTGGCAAAGATGCTGTAGTGGTTTGCCATTTCCTTCTCCAGAAGATTAAGGCAAACACAACTTACGTGACTTGCCTGGGGTCATATACCTAGCAAGTGTCTGAGGCTGGATTTGAACTCCAGTCTTCCTGACTGCAGGCCCACCACTGAGTCATCTAGCTTCCCCACTAGCCTATACATTAGTTATCTCTTGCTTTTGCTTCATGACCAATCAAACTCTACTCTCCCTGCCCCACTCCCTCCCCCCTCCAGTCATGCATCTCCCTGATGGCATCCTTTATACTGTTTCTCCTGCACAACTTGTCACTAACAATCCAGAGTGTCCCAAAAGACTTAGTGCAGTTTTCAGCTATTAAAGCTTTAAACTGCTTTAGTCTAATCTACTAAAGTTTTAAGCTATTAAAGTTTAAAACTGCATTGTCTTTATTTTTTAATTTGGCTTTTTGGAAGGGGAAGGTAGGGCAATTGGGGTTAAGTGACTTGCCCAAGGTCACACAGCTAGTTTTTGTGTTAAGTGTCAGAGACCAGATTTGAACTCAGGTTCTCCTGATTTCTGACTCTATTCTCTGTGCCACCTAGCTGCCCTATGCACTAAGTCTTTGGGGACTCCCTATATGTTTTTTTTTTTAGAATTTATTTTATTTTTGATTTATGGAACAAAAATTTCCATAACATAGTACAATAAAAAAAGATGATTGCACATGAAAATGCAAATCTACCATGTGCAACTTGCTATTCCTCTTAAATATAAAACAAAGTTACCATGTAAATTTATTTTTTTACTTTTTTTCCTTCCCTCCCCATACACTGCCCTAGAGATAGCTACCATTAGATACTAATAAGTATGTGTGTATAATTATTCCATGCACACTTCTATTTATCAGTTCTTTCTCTGGTTGTAGATAGTGTCTTTCTTCATATATATGTACTTTATAGTTAATTTGGGAATTTATAATGCTCAAAAAATTATTTTATCAAAATCATTCTTAAAACGATATTGCTATTACTATATATAATTTGGTTCTGCTAATTTCACTCTTCATTATTTCATGTCTTTCCATGTTTTTCTAAGATCATTGAGGTCATCATTTCTTATAGCACAGTAGTGTTCCATCACAATCATATACCACAACTTGTTCAATCATTCCTCAATTATGGGTATCCCTGCAATTTCTATTTCTTTGCCACCACAAAGAGAGCTGCTACAAACATTTTAGAACAGGTTCCTTCCTTTTTCCCTAATCATCTTTGGAAATAGGCCTAGTTTTGAATTAGTTTCCGTAATTATCTTTGAAGTAGACCTATTGCTGGGTCAAAGGGTATAGGCAGTTTAATAACTTTTTGCTCATAATTCCAGATTGCTTTCCCAAATGGTTGTATCAATTCATAATTCCACCAATAGTGAATTAGTGTCCTGATTTTTCCACATCCATTCCAATATTTGTCACTTTCACCTTCAATCATTTTAGCCACTCTGGTAGGGGGACATCCTGTATGTTGAAGCCTACTCATATTTCTCCTTTCTGGTCACTCATCGCTCCTTTCTGGTCACTTTTGTGTGACCAGAAACTTTTAATTCCTTAAGGACTGTAGGGTTTTGTCAAAGAGTTAAACAATGACAAATAAAATCTGTGAAGGTTTTAAAACAAATTTTTATCTATCAATAGTAGTGGAGTTAACCACATTTGGACTTGATTATCACAGTGTTCTATATGTTAAATGAAGAAGAAGATAAAATAGTACTGCAGAAAGCAATGTTGAGAAGACCAGGTAGAGATGGAGGATTTATATGTTGAACGTGATAGTTTAGAGGACATTGAGGGATCCATTCTCCGGGTATCTGAAAGAAGAAAGAATACCAAATGCTTGCAGAAAGTTGAGGATGTTATTATTTTATGTTTTAGAGGATGTAATTTGACTTGTTTAAAATATATTAAAAAGCTATGATTTCATCGTCATTGTGAAGAACTACCCATGTGAGACCTCCCTGCACCAACTCCAATCACAGCCTACTCTGAATCAGTACAGAGGTCCTGGGAGTTACCAGAGCTTCAAAGAAGTAAGTGACTTGACCAGAGCCACATAGGTACTAAGTGTCAGAGGCATGACCTAAACCCAGATCTTCTTCACTCCAAGCATAACACTCTATCCACTATAATCTGCCCCTCCCCTCTTTCTTTTTTTCACTTGTCATCAAGAGTGTGCTGCTACATGTTTAACAGTTGACTCTTCAAAACTTTGGGACATACTTTTAAGTTTAACCTGCCCTATTAACATTTTCCCTTCACCTTCTAGAGTCTAGTCAATCAATAAAGCTATAAATCAAGCCCTGGTTTGTAGCATTTGCTGATTTCCTAGGTGTAAATGCTCACACCAAAAATGTAAAAATCTAGTTATCAGCCAGATCCAGGATACCTCTACTTATCGTGTATAGAAATACACATTGCAGAAGACATACATTTTATGTGTGCAAGACTATACTACCTAAAGAATAATATATACAATATGAATTTTTAAAAATAAACTATTGAATAATAAGAAGTCCTTTTGAAGAATGCATAAACATTGATGTCTTAAGCCACGCTTTAAGGGAGCAAACAAGAAACTCCGGACCTGATGGCCATACCCATTATATGAATAATTGAATTGTTTTTGAAGGCAATTAGAAAAGGTAGCTTTTTTGCCTGCCATCTGAACATGTAGCTTGAAGATTTGTAAAACCCCTCTTAATGGGAACACCAAGTTATTCTGCTTGGGTGGGAGCCTTTTTCACAAAATTAAACAGCTATTTAAACTTTAATAACCAAAGAAATGATTAAATTTTTCATGAACTCATTGGTTAGAAAAGTTCATTTGTTCACATTTTAACCTTGAGCTGGGTATTAGGGGGAAGCAAAATTTAAGCTGGCATATTTCATGCTTTTTTATTTTAAAATTTTATGACTTGAAACTGGCCAGCTTAAATCTGGGCTGGGGAGAAGAATGAAGAATACATGTGTGGCAAGGGTGATCATTTCATTGTTTATTTTTCAAATTTCTAAAATGTATGCTTTCCAGAACATGCCTGTGGGCCTATAAAAATAGCAAGTGGAATGAGTGAAAGCCAAGTTGACTGGTTTGAATTGGTTAGCCACCTAGGTAGGCAAGCAAAGCAAATAAATTATCCTTTTGTGGTCCTGAAACGGAAGGACCTGGTTGGATTAGGGGTAAAAATGAATTTTTAAAGGTGAGGATATTTTTTTCCTCATGATATATCTATTCCTCTGTTCCCTGATCTTTTGTGGCTGTCCTATTGAGCTTCTTAATCATTTAAATCATTTTTATCTTTGAAACATATGTAAGTGGAAATTATTTGCACACATGTTATATCCCTCCATAGAAAATAGCAGGTCAAAGACACCATTTTGTAAGGGAGTTTCTATATGTATGTTGAGGTCTTCAGGAGCTGGGGAGAAGGGAAAGATTGTGAACCAGGTACTGAGCTCATTGAAGAGGGAAGGGAAGTATTTTGGAGATCAGTAGCAACAGCAACCTGGATTTTGATTGGATGGTTGATATAGATTGTCTGAACCTCACTGGAAGATAGGTTACTCAGTGATGATGATAAAGACATAAGATAGAAATGACAATGGGGAAAGAGTGCTCTTTCTGGAGTTAACTGTACCTTGGTTCAAATGGCTTGTTTTTTCAGTAAAATATTAAGCAAAGTTCTCAGGTGAGAGGATGGAAAGAAGGGGAGCCATTGAAAGTTTAAGAAGGGATGAAAAGATTTGGAAGAGTCACTGTGAAGAATGTGAAAGTCAGTGGAATAGTGGCTTGATAAGGGAGGTATAGAAGGATTGCCTGGCAGGATTGAGAGCCCAGTTGAAGTTATGTAACATAAATTTGTAATGGACTTAGCACAATTTCATTATTTCTTTTCCACCTCTCAGCAAAATGAGTATAAAAATGAAATGGTAGTGATTAGAATGATTCAAGGCCTGTACATGGTGGGGCAAGATTGGCTCTATAAAGAGAGCAAGGGAGTCTCAGGGGGTTAAGATGGAAAAAGAAGATGAGTGCAGTCATTCCAAGGATGATGGTGTAGTGCCAATGCAATACTCACAGGACCTACAGCGACTATAAATATGCCAGCATAATGCTGAATTGCAAAATATAACAGACTCTCCATGTAAAAGACAAAAGCAAAACATTTATTCAGACACCAGAAAGCCAAATCCCAACACCAGTAAACCAAATCAATCATAGCAACAAAAAAGTTAATACAACATAGCATAGCAGGGAATCACACCATCCTTCAGCCTTCCCACAAACAAACATTCACAAGCCAAGCTGTCTCCTTGCCTATGTCTTCTCTCCTCCCTCCGTCTAACTGCTCTGACTTCCAGCTTCCTCTGGGTTGTGTTCCACCCATTCAACACGCTCCTCCCACCACAGGTTGCATGTGATTACATTCAGCCTATTAAAGGTCAAGGAAGATCTTCAAATTCCCATTACCATTACAGATGGCCTGGGAGAAAACAGAGGGCCCAAGGGATTGGAAGTCAGGGTGTCAATCAGGGGTGAGGAAGCCATGGCCTCAAGGCCATATGTGGCTCTCTAGGTCTTCAAAAGTGGCCCTTTGACTAAATCCAAACTTCACAGAACAAATCCCCAAATGGATTACATTATGTTTTTAATAGTTCTGATGGAAAAGCGAGGTGGCTTTAGTGGATAGAGTGCCTCAAGTCAGAAAGTCTTGAGTTCAAATTTGGCCTCAGACACTTATTAGCTGTGTGACCCTGGGCAAGTCACCTAACCCTGTTTGCCTCAGTTTCCTCATCTGTAAAATGAGCTTGGAGAAGGAAATGACAAGCCATTCCAGTATCTTTGTCAAGAAAACCCTAAATGGGGTCTCCAAGAGTCAGATATAACTGAAATGACTGAACAACAACAATAATTCTTGTCTTTTGTTAATTCAGTTGTCTCTCCAATGGGAGGACAAAGCAAAATGGTCTTTAGCTAATCTTTTTTGCTTTGTTTTCTAGTTGGTCTTTTTGCATCTGGCCAAGACTCATAGCTTTATAAGCCTATTTTCAAATGGAGAGTTTAAATGCAATTTTGTCCTCCTCTAGGATAGTAACCATTGTATGAAAAGAAAAGCTTTCCTCATTTGTTCTGTTGCCTGCTTTCTTGGCAACCAGTTACCAGGTAAAATGTCAATCCTGGTAGTGCTTATTAATCCTACCTCTGTGATTTGAAATGTCAATCTAGATTGCTTTTAAACTTTGGGACTGTGAGGGACAGAGTTATTAGACTAGTAGATCAGGGATTATTGGAGACTTATTGTGTCGATTTTAGCAAAAATTAGCAAAAAATGTTAGCAAAAGAAAATTTAGCAAAATGTTATCTTTGTGGAAAAGATGGAGAGATGTAAGCATGCCAGCACTACAGGGTGATGGATTTGGGAAATGATTGAATAACTACATTCAAAAGGTTATCATTAATTGGTTCATTGTCAATTTGAAAGTATGTCTTAATTCTGTATTGTTTAGCTCTATGATCAGTGCCTTGGATAAATTCATGCATGGTATTACCACTTTGCCAATGTCACAAAGCTTGGAGGAATAACTAAACTGTTGGATGAGTTAGGATGCAAACTCCTCTAGTAATTCTAGAACAATGGGCCACATCTAAAACCCCACAACCCCCCAAAAAAACCCAAACCTCTTAGAGATTGGAGGAGGAATGGGTGACATTTAATAGAACCAAATATAAAGTCCTTACTTTGGTTGAGAAAGTCAATTTGAGAATTACAGGATGGGAGGAAGCATGGCTAGATGGTTCTTATGAAAATCTGTGGGTTTTACTGGACTGCAAGTTGAGTAGGGATCAGCATGGCATCCAGGAAAGCTAATGTGACCTTAGATTGTAACATGTTCAGAACTCAAGAGGCTGTAGTTTCTTTGATTTCTGAACTGGTCAGGTCACATCTGGAATATTATGCTCATTTTTAGGCACCAAGTCTTGGAAAAGACAGTGTCAATCTGGAGAGCATGAGTAGCCAGAATAGCGATGAGCCTTGAGATACTGCCATAAAAAATGATTAGACGAATGAGGCAAAATTTCGACTTGAGAAAAGAAGACTTAATTGGGGATGGGAGAACTATCTTCAATTATTTCTAGACCAGTAATGTGAAAGAAGGATTATACTTGTTTGATTTGGCCATCTCTTGTGAGGGCTTGCTAATCCCTTTGCAGGGCTACTCATCCACCTTTGGGGTCCACCTTAACCCTACTCTCACCTGTGGCTCCAAAATGCTGTAGGTGATTAAAAATGTTTCTTGGTTATTGATCAGAATCCCTAGTACTCTGTTAGACTGAAGTGCTCTATTCTGCATGAGGTCTTTCCTGTTCTCCATAGCTACTTGGGCCTTCCCTCCCATAATTTGTCTCTCATTTCTTTTGTATACCTATTGTATATTTCTTTTGTTTCCTCTCATTTTAAGGTCTTTGACAATAGGCATTGTTTCACTTTTTGTATTTATATCCCCAAAACCTACTAGAAAGATTTGGGGCACCCAATAGGTGCTTAATAAATGTTTGTTGATTAATTGACTCAATTTTTGTAAGGCCTGTTCCTACTGAATTAAAAGGAAGATAGACTTAGAACTGGTCCCTACCTCAGAAGGGACCTCTAGCTCTTGTTTTACAGATGAAGAAACTGAATCCCAGAGAGATAAAGTGACTTGCCAGAGGTCACATGGGTATTAGTAATGGAGCTGGGATTTAAACCCAGGTCCTCTGATTCCAAATCCAGTCCTTCCTCTTTAGTTTTCTTTTTATGCCTCAAATAGAAATCTCAGCATTGTGGTGGTGAAGGCATATTGAAATGAGTTCTCTTCTCATGGTTGTCATCTGGAAGAAGATGTCATGATTTTCTTGAATGGGCATGGGCAGCCATAGAGTTGGAAGGGGCCAAAGAATATCTATTCAAACCCCATTTTATAGATGAGGAAACAGCCCAGGAAGGTTGCCCAAGGTCACACAGGTAGTATCAGAAATGAGATTTGAATCTGTGTCTGCTGACTCCAAAACTAAGGTTCTATTTATTGTACCATGCTGCCACCCTAGAGTCTTTCCAACTCACAATCCTATGACCCCTTGAACTGATTTCATTGGTTTTTATTCCCCCAATGCCCTTAATTGCTTGAATTGTCTTCTATTTCATGTCATGTAAACGAAACCTTTAGGATGATGGTCACAAACAAACTCCTTATCCAGTTTAGCTCTAGTTCCACTGTTTTTGTGGACTCACTTGCTTCTTTGGATGGGAAAGCTGCATTATAATTTTACAGGAGAAATCATGGAATGGCCAATTTGAAGCTGAGTTGATCCAAGGTTGGTGCCTTTTGAAGTTGTTTCATTGCACTACTTACTTACTGGCCTGAGATACCAAGATCCTCTTGAATCATCTCTTCTGGGAAGTCTAGGCAGAGGTCAGTGTAGTTACTCTTGCTGCCATGAAAACCAACTTCTGAGAAGCTTGAGATGCCCATTATGGCTCTGTGGTAGCTTACAGGCCATCATAGTTATGCTGTTAGTTAAATTAAACATGAATGATTGAACAAAGAATATTATTATTCAGTGCACAATCTTGACTTGTAATTTAAGGTTAAACTAACTTAATTTTATTTCATGTGAATTTTTAGCAGCAATTATGGGCAGTTAATGCAGTGTTCTTTCTTGGTCGGGCATCATCTCTTTGCAAAATTACCATATTTTATTCCAAGAATTAGTTTGCCAGATTTCAGTGGCTTTCTTGTTCTCTATTTTCCTCTGGGGTGTTTATATCCAGAGGCCTCTATGTTTACAATAGTGACAACTTTTTGTTTTTTAGTAACAGGAATCTTTTAATCCGATCTGGATTCTAGGATAGAAGAGGGCCTGGTGCCAGCCCTGCACTGGGAAGAGCAGGCACCACAACAGGTTCCATGATCTTGTAATACTTGCTTCTAATAGAGGG
Source organism: Petaurus breviceps papuanus (assembly GCF_028583685.1). Taxonomy (NCBI): domain Eukaryota; kingdom Metazoa; phylum Chordata; class Mammalia; order Diprotodontia; family Petauridae; genus Petaurus; species Petaurus breviceps. The sequence continues at coordinate 1,443,264 of NW_027185779.1, read as the reverse complement.
AGCACAGCAGCTGGCATCAGGAAGATCTGAGTGCAAATATGGCCTTAGACTCTTATTAGCTAGGTGACCCTGGGCAAGTCACTTAGCATGTCTGCCTCAGTTTCCTCATCTGTAAAATGAGGATATTAATAATATTTCCCTTCAAGGTTTGTTGGGAAGATCAAATTAGGTGATATGTATAAAGTGCTTAATTGGAACAATGACTGGCATATAATAGGTGCCTAATAAATGCTCATTTTCTTCCTCTAGTATTCTCTTTTCCAAACCTATGCCCAGGTTAGTTTTCCCATAGTCCTGCTTTCATCACTTCCTTGATGATGTATGGTCAATAGCTTACTGCTTCTCTGGGGGAAAAGTGTGACCTTAACTCACCATCCTTGGTCTCTCTCTTGATCACTTTAGTCATCCCTGATCAATCTCCTGCTTGGACCAGCCTGGTTTGTCAGTCTTCATACATGTACCCTATGTATATAAAGAGGCAGCATTGGTGTTAAGGAGAGTACTGGGCTTGGAGTAAGGAGGAAAGACAGGCATCTGATCCCACTTCTGACACTGTGTGACCCTGAACAAGTCACTTAAACAACAAGCAAACAGTCTCTAGGACTTTCCTGCCATGTCACAGATGAGTTGCTACTTGTATTGGTTGGTGAAATTCCCAGATTAGGAATTCGCCATCTTGAAGAGTTCACAGATTTTTCTAATATGTCATATCTTGTGCTTGGATTTCTTGCTAGTCCCCATATGTAATTTGTGCTTTTCCATCTCTGTGCCATTACTTGTATTATTCTTGAAATAGGATAATAGCTAAAAGTTAACATTTTCCTCATCTGTAAAATGAGCTGGAAAAGGAAATGGCAAACCACTCTAGTATTTTTGCCAAGGAAACCCCTCGTAGGGTCCCAAAGAGTCAGACACAACTCAAACCACTGAACAACAACAACATTTATAGAACAACTACCATGTGCCAAGTACTGGACTAAGTATTTTGCAGTCATTATCTCTTGAATCCTCATAATAACCCTGGGATATAGTCAGTATTGTCACCCCATTTTACATATGAGGAAACTAAGACAAGCAGTGGCTAATGACTTGTCCAGGGTCATACAGCTAATAAATGACTGATGTCAAATTTAAACTCAGATCTTCCTGATTCCAGGCCCAATACTCTATCCACTGCCTCGCCTAACTTCCTCTGAAATCTGCTTCTGCAACTTCTATCCATAGCTCTCAGAGCTTCCTTTTATGTTCAGTTGAAAACAAAATCTAATTCATTTTCATTATGACATATATCAGGTTAAGAAACTTAGGGCCAGAGTGGCTAAATAAAAAGAAGTTAGTAAATTTCTGAATCAGGATTTGAACCCACATCTTTCTGATTTTAAGTCCAGAGTCTCCTGTCCACTATTTCACTGTCTCCTAATCATAGGAAGGTAGGACTGGAGATCTCTAGAGACCATGAAGTCCATTCTCTTCATTTTACAGATGAGGAAACTGAGCCCTGGAGAGGTAGAGTATGCTGTCCATGGGCACATAGCTATTTATTGGCAGATCTGGGACCAGGGCCCAGCCTCCCCTTCCCCAATCCCTTGTTTATGTTCTTCCTGATACCGCTCTTAGCTAAATTTTACTTAGCTCTTTACTGGCACCTAATCAGAACCTGAAATTGAAAAGAAAGAGATATTTATATGCTTTTTTACAACAAGGTTACTATGGGATTATTTGTAAAAAAAATACATTTTATCTTGAGAAAGTCTAGCTTTTCTAATGGTAGGTGAGAGATGCATAGGGACATGGGATGGAGTGACTCCAAACAGTTCATTTGGAACGGTAAATGTGAACCACTCACACTGCTCGTTCCCAGCTTCTGTGAAGCCCTCTAAGGGAGAGGTGTATTTGGTAGTTTTGCTCTTGAAATGCAAATTTTGGTAAATGGACACAATGTCCCTTGAGGTTTCTATGTGGAGGCTAAGGGAGAAAAATCAGAGAGTGGTATAGAATTTTGTCATTTCCCAACAGCATCAGAAATCATCATCCCTCCTTAAATTATCCTGCTTCAGCATTTGTGGTGGTCCTTGTAACCAAACTTTCATTCTTGCTCCATGAATAATTCTGTCTGTAAATCCTTATGCTGCATGATACATGCACCTCCTAGAGATAAGTGATGATATTTCAAGACCTGGCATCCCTGGCCTATTTGCAGATTCTGTTGATGTTCCCACACTGATTCAGATGGGAGCAGGGGAGAAAGAGGTGTAGAAAGACCTGTTAGTGGGAGAAATGATGCTTGACAAAGGAGAAGCTGAGAAATTCAAGAGTAGGGATGAAACCATAGAAAGACTAGAAAGGAGTAACATGCTCTTTCATCATTTCTGACATCACAATAATATTCCAGTATATTCATATGTCATAACGAATAACCATTCCCTAATTACTTCCTGCATTTCTAATTCTCTCCCATCCCAAAAAGAACGACTGTAAATATTTTTATACATTTGGGTCCTTCTCTGCTTTCTTTGATCTCTTTGGGGCATAGGCCTAGAAGTGATATCTCTGGATCAAAAGGCATATATAACTTGGTAACTTTAGGGGCATAATTCCAAATTATGTTCCAGAAGGACTGGACCAATTCCATCAACAGGGTTTCAATGTCCCTGGTCCCAAGGGCATGCAGTTTTAATAGTGCTGGGGCACAGTTCCAAGCCTGATTCCAGAGGAGCAGTGTTGAAGAAAGCTCGAGACAGAAAAGGGACCAGCCTCAATAAGCACAATAAAATACACATTTTCAACTTGGCTAATATGGCCATGGATTTGTTTTCTTTGAATATGCATATTTATTACAAGGATTTTTTTCCCCCAATGAGGGAGGGAAAGATGGAAAGAAAAGCTTGTTAACAAAAAATACCCCCCCAAAAGGCATAATAAGCTATCAGCAGATAGGCTATGTTTATATATGAAATACTAGAACTGGCAACCCTTGCAATTGCTTCCTCTGGGAAAATTAGGAAGAAAATTCAGGTGATTCATTAGGGAGGGGAGTTGGGGACAGAGATGGGAGGGACCACTAATAATAATTATTCCTATTTATATATAGTGCTTTAAAGACTCCAGGATCTTTGCCAAGAAAACCCCATAGATAGTATTGGTATGCTATGATTCTAAAGAGTTGGATATGACTCAACAACTGTACAACAACAAAACATAGTGCTCGGGTGGCTAGGTGGCACAGTGAATAGAACACTGGCCCTGGAGTCAGGAGGACCTGAGTTCAAATCTGGCCTCACTTAACACTTACTGGCTGTGTGACCTTGGGCAAGTCCCTTAGCCTCAATTGCTCTGCCTTTCTGCCTCCAAAAAGAAAAAAAAGAGCCAAAAAACAAAACAGTGCTTTGCAGTTTATAAAACACTTTATTTCCCTTGAGGTTGGAATGCAAATGAGGAGCTCATTTAATTCTCACAACTGCTCTGTGTAGGGGTACTATAGTTTTATAGATGAGGAAATGGAGTCCACATATGTCAAGTGACTTGCCTACAGTCAATTCAATACACATATTAAACACCCAAGTGTATGTCCCAGGCACTGTGCTAAGCACAAATAAAAAAAAAAATACTCCCTACCCTCAAAGGGCTTATGGTCTTATGGGTTGTAAGTCATACAAATAAGTAAACTTCTGAGGCAGGATTTGCACTTGGGTATAATAAAGCTTTAGTTATCAGAATCATCTGGAATTGATTAAGAGTTAGAGAACAACTAAATACAAAAGTAGATCAATGGGACAGACTAGACCAGAGAGAATCAGAAACAATGGGACTTAATACCTTACTCCATATTCCACAAAACGTTCTTACATGGTATGAGGCGTTAGTCTAAGTCTAATTTCCACCAGACTGCTTTCCAGTTTTCCCAGCAGTTTTTATCAAATAAGAAGTTCTTTCTTAAGTAATTTACATTTTCTGGTCTATTGAACACCTAACTAGGTTTCTGAGTGCTTCAAGCCTTTGTGTGTAGCAGGCAATACCTGGCAGATCTGAGATTTGAACTCTGACCCTAACTCCAAACCCAGCACTCTTTACATAACAATCCAATAATCAGAGCAGCAGACATGTACGTAATACATTAGGTTTGCAAAGCATTTTGCATATACCAAGTCTTCACCCCAACCCTCCTATAGAGTCAAGTCTCTAAGGGGCTTGTATTACCTCAGACAGATCCATTAACATCTAGTCCTCATCTGTAAAATAGGGAGACAGAGAATTGTGTTTTTGAAGTACCATAGCAAAATGGATAGACTACTTTGGCCTCAGTTTCCTCAACTATAAAGTGAGGGGGTTGGACTGGATGACCTCTCAGTTTCCTTCCAGCTCTAAATCTATAAGCCTCTGATCCTAGGATGAGACTTGTTCTCTTCTGTACAGAGTTTCAGATAGAAACGATGCTGGGACAACTCATTCTCTTACTATTATTTTTTAAAGTTTAATGTTTAACAGATTGTCATGCAGGTGGATAAAATGGTTGTTTTTTTCTTTTTTTCCCCTTTTTTCTTTTCAAATAAAAGTATTATGATATAAGCCCATATTCTGTAGGCTTCTCTCCCCTCCTCCTCTTTCTTCTACTTCTTCTCCTCCTCCTCCTCTTCTTCCTTCTCCTCTTTCTGCCTCTTCTTTTTCCTCTTCCTCCTCCTCTTCCTCCTTGTTCTCCTCCTTGTCCTTGTAATCCTCCTCCTCCTTTTTTTCCTCTCTTTCTCTTCCCCTTCTCCTTTTTTCCTTCTCTTCTTTCTCCTTTTCTTCCTTCTCTTCTTCCTCCTCTTCCTCTTGCTTCTTCTGCTTCTAATTACTATTATTATTTATTACTGAAACCATGTTATCCATTGAAGAGTAACACAGAGTTTTTGAGATGGAAAGAAAAGAACATTAATCTTTACAGCAAGATAAACATTTGATTAAAAAAAAACCCCTAAATACTCACATAGACTATACAGTAGTAATATATTGTTGTCTTGCTTTGATGCTGTCATTAGGAGGCCTGGGATCACACTGTTACAGAATTCTTTTGGCCCTTTAGGAGTTTAACCTCTTGGAAAGGGGCCCCAAGAAAAACTCATACATACAGACTTTCATACCTTGTTGAATAGCATCATAGTAAAATTCTGGTGTGTTAAATCAATCCATTGGGTGTTATCCCCAGGAATGAAATGATTGATTTGAACTTTAGAAGTGAAACTTGTTATAGATTTGAAATAAGAGCATAGAAAACAATAAATGAGATTGCTGGAAGCCTTTGTTTGTATACCATGAAGGAAGCAGGATACAAATATTGTGTGCTCTGGTTACTGTAGGTTGCACAAATAGTAAGGGGCAAATCTAGAATCGGAACCCAGAGCCTCTTAACCCAAATCCATTCTAATCTCTCTCTCTCTCAAAAAAATAAAAACAATCCAACAAAAACCAAAAAACCACAACCCCCCCCCTTACAAGCTATTACTGCTTTCTTGTTGCTTGAGTATAGTAGATAGCATGTACTTTAATAGCAGAGCTGGCCAGGAATCCCTTGACAATTTCACTTAGCTTGTTGTTTAGTCATTTTTTAGTCTTTCCAACTCTTTGTGACCCCTTTGAGGGCTTTCTTGGCAAAGATGCTGGAGTGGTTGGCTATTTTCTTCTCCAGCTTATATGACAGATGAGGAAACTGAGGCAAAGAGGGTTAAGTGATTTGCCCAGTATCAAACAGCTAGTAAGTGTTTGAGGCCAGATTTGAACTCAGGGAGAGGAGTCTTTCTGACTCCAGACTCAGTCCACTGTGCCATCTAACTGCCTCTCATTCAGCTATTTGTGCTTAAAACTTTGGATTCCTGCCATTCTCCAGCCATATTGTTAAGCTGGGTTGGCTTGAGAGGTATCGCTGAACCAAAAAGAGGCTCCTTTCATCTTCTGAAATCTCTCTCCAGCATCAGTGCCATTATGGGAACAATTGGCCCATATGTGTATGTGTGAATGAGCTACCAAGTACTCAGATTGGGTTTTGTTAGTCATGATAATCTCTGTCATTTCCACATTCTTAGTCTTTCATTGGCAGCTTCCTAATGAGCTCATCTCCGAGCTGCCAAGTGGTAGAACACACTGTGTTTTCTTCAGGTGATTTGAGAGATCTAGTCAGGCAGCCAATTAGCATTTTTATTTACTTTGGGAGAGCTTTGAGCATTGGGACTTGGATGAGATTTGCCTGGTAGCATTTGTCGAGTCTAACAGAAACCGTCAAAAAAAAATTTCTACTTGTCAACCCACACTTAGGCAGCAATAGCACCAGGCAGTTTAGAAAAAGCCAAGATTGGGAATTTAGCTAGACAGGAGGGAGACCGGATCGCACTGTGGGGCAACAGAGCCAAAAGTGAAGTCCCAAAAGGTTAGCTAAAGCAAAGAGGAACATTTAAATTCTGTGGCTCCTGAGAGACAAGTAGAGGAAGTGTGCAGAGGCACAGGTCAGAAACCCTGGTTAAACTGAAGAACAAAGAATCAAGAACCCAGGTGAGGGTATAGGAGCCCAGAGGGTCTGGGCAACCAAAGGTGAGGATCACAGCCCAGGTTGAATGACCAGGCCTGGGGTACCAATAGCAAGAATGTGTCTTGTTCATTATTTAGCTAGCCACCTTCAAAGGCAGGTACTTCACATGACTTTTCCTGCTCAAATTCCTCACTTTGCTGATCTCAGTGTTTGGGGTAGACTGAGCCCACAGACAGAGAGATGTCTCCTTTCAATATCAAAATAATATCATCTTTTACATTAATTACCATTCTTAGCCTTCATTATGGTAATATGTTTTGCATAACTTCACATGTATAATTGATATTATATCACTTGCTTTAGAAGGGGTGGGTTAAGGGAAGAGGGGGGGAGAGAATTTTTTTTAAATGAATGTTAAAATTAAAAAAATATAATTGGGAAATATTTAACAAAATTAAAATATATTTTTAAAAGGGTAATTAGCCTTTTTCTGTGCCATGGATCTCTCTGGTTGTCTGGTAAAGCCTGAGGGCCACTTTTCCAAATGTTTTAAATTGCATAATATAAAGTAGATAGGATTACAAAGGCAGCCAAATATAGTGAAATAGAATTATCAAACTATTAAGAAAAAAGTTCACAGAACCCAGATTAGGAACCCCTTTTCTGTGTCAAATTTTTTTCTGATCCCCTCAGCTACCAGCACTATCTTTAACCTACCTCATATTTAATGCCTTCATTTTTCATTTGTATTTATTAACTCTACATTTGGGTCAGTGTAGCACCAATGCAATATTCACAGCACCCACAGTCATGATAAATATACGTACACAGTGCTTGATTGCAAAATATAACAGACTCTACATATATAAGACAGAAACAAAACATTTATTTAGACATCAGAAAACCGAATTCCAAAACCAGTAAGCCGATTCCATTATAATATCAAAGAAGTTAATAAGCCAAAACAGCACAGAGAGCCACACCACCCTTTAGCCTTCCCACAAACCAACACAAGACCAATATTTACTCACAAGTCTATCTGCTTCCCTTGGAAGTGTCCTTTTCTCCCAACCATGTAGCTTGCTCTGACTCCCAACTTCCTGTGGGCTCTGCTCTACCCTTCAGCAAACTCCTCCTATCACAGGCTTCATGTGACTACATGCAGCCTAGAAGGGAACAGAGTTTTTTTTCAAAGCAGAGAAGGTCTTCAAATTCCTTTAAGCTTATTAAGGGGCAGGGAAGATCTTCAAATTACTATTACCATTACAGGCAGCTAGGTGGCTTAGTGGATAGAGCACTGGGCTTTGGAGTCAGGATGACATGAGTTAAAATTTAGCATTAGACACTTAACTGTGTGACCTTGGGCAGGTCACGTAACACTGTTTGCCTCAGTTTCCTCATCTGTAAAATGAATTGGAAAGAGAAATGGCAAAACCACTCCAGTATCTTTGCCAAGAAAACCCCAAATGGAGTCAAGATGAGTAGAATGTGACTGAACAACTAAATAGCAACTTTACATTTATTCTTTATGTACTTCTGCATATATTTATTGTCTCCCCTGTTAAAATGTAAGTTCCTTGTGAGTGTGAATTATTTCAGTCTTTGTGTCCCTAGTACCTAACACAGAGTCTGGTACATAGTAGGCACTAAATAAATGTTTGTTCTAGTAGCAAATTCCTGTTTCTAGTAAGAGAATACAGAAACAATGACTCATCAGTTCCTAACAAACCTCCAGTGAAGAGATGGGGGAAATTATGGTATAATACTATATAAAATCTCTTGGTTTCAAGACTTGTGGTATGTAGTAGGTGCTTAATAAATATTTATAGACTAGCTGATTTATTGTTCAGATAGGAAGAAAGGTGGGGAAGAAATCCTTTAAGAAGCAGGTTTTCCAGTAAACTGAAAGCTATTAGACCAATCAAAAGATAATCAATCTTTTATATTCTGTTCAAAGTAACTTCTCTAGTGACTTAGTGAGAAAGCAAGCAAGCAATAAGGATGGTTACTGGAGTAACATTTTTCTGGTTGGAAGAGTATAGACATTGCAGGCCAGGTTCATATTTGAACCTCTGGGCTTGTATCCGTTTTCTTTCTTCCTGCTGAAAACCTAAGCCTCAGGGAATGGTAGTTGGTGTAGGCAAAAGCCTGGAGAGATAGGTAAAGTCATTCTCTTTTATACATAGAAAGTGGCAAGGGCTTTGGGTCTCCAGAACTGGCTGAATTTAGTCAAAGGTGATGTTATTTCTTTCACCAAGACAATTAGAGCTAACAGCAAGGCAATTAACACTAACAACAGAGGGAAGCTGACATCGAAAATGGGCAGCCAGGGAGGTGTGAACAAGTTTTTTCACACCTCTTACTTAGAACAAGAATTTTTTTTAAAGCAAAATGAGAAAATCTAGGATTAGATCAATCAATGATAGATAATACTTGAAGTTTAGTTAGGGAAGATAATTAACTTGTATCTATGTGTTTTTAATTTTTAAAAAATCTTGCCCTTGATTATTGTTCCTAATTCATATCAATATAACAAACATTTATTAAGTCCCTGTTGTGTGCTAGGCATTGGAGATACAAAGAAGAGGAAAAAGAAATAGTCCCTGCCCTCATGGAGTTTGCCTCTTCTATTGGGAAGCTGGTGGCATAGTAATCAGCTGAGAGTCAGAAAAGACCAGAATTCAAATTTAGCCTCAGACACTTATGAGCTGGGTGACTCTGGATAAATCTCTTAACCTCTGCTTGCCTCAATTTTAAAGGAAATTTTACTATAATTATACCATAAAATAGGAACAATTATAACACCTTCCTCCCAAGATTGTTGTGAGGAGCAGATAAGGTAATTTATTTTTTTTTTTTTTGCTTTTTAGAGGGGGGGGAGGTAGGGCAATTTGGGTTAAGTGACTTGCCCAAGGTTACACGGCTAGGTGTGTGTGTGTGTGTGTGTGTGTGTGTGTGTGTGTGTGTGTGTGTGTGTGTTAAGTGTCTGAGGTCGGATTTGAACTCAGGTCCTCCTGACTCCAAGGCCAGTGCTCTATTCACTGTGCTACCTAGCCTCCCCTGACAAGGTAATTTTTACAAAATGCTTCATGCAGTGCCTGGCACATAGTAGGCATTCAATAAATTCTTATTCCCCCCTGGAAGTTAGAGGTAGATATAATATGTATAAAAACAAACGCAAAGTAAAATACAAAGTAATTTTAAGAGGAGTAGGAATTTCCCATTGGTCTGTCTATCAATTCCTTTTGATTCCTTGTACACTGTACATTGGAAAGAGAGCTTGATTTGGAGGACAGGGATTCTAATCTCAACTCTGCCACTTATTCCCTGTGACATTTGGCTGGTCTCAGCCTCTCTAGGCTTCAGTTTCCTCATGAAATGAGTTGGTATAGCATCTGTCTCATACCTAAATTTATCTTCTTTCTTCTCCTCCTCCTTGTCCTCCTCCTGCTCCTGTTCCTGCTCTTTCTTCTTCTTCTTCTTCTTCTTCTTCTTCTTCTTCTTCTTCTTCTT
>NW_027185779.1:1416544-1433245 GCF_028583685.1 Petaurus breviceps papuanus | reverse complement strand
TTCTTCTTCTTCTTCTTCTTCTTCTTCTTCTTCTTCTTCTTCTTCTTCTTCTTCTTCTTCTTCTCCTTCTTCTTCTTCTTCTTCTTCTTCTTCTTCTTCTTCGTCTTCTTCTTCTTCTCCTTCTCCTCCTCCTCCTCCTCCTCCTCCTCCTTCTCCTTTTTCTTCTTCTTCTGTTTTGTATAAGGAAGCTTACAGGCTTGGTCTCAGAGAGCTGCTTGGGGAATGAAGAGGTGAAGGGACTTATTTGCCCAGAGTCACAAAGCCAATTTAGGAAAGAGGCAGGGCTTGAACCCAGGTCTTTCATATTCAAAGGCCAGTTTGCTATCCACTATGCCATGCCAACTCTCCCTATCCAAAGTGATAAAAAGTAATTTCCAGGCAGATAGAGAAAAAAAGACAAGTGGTGAGGGGTTGGGGATGGTGAAGGGGTGGGGTTGGAATCAGGAAAAGTCTCCTGTAGGAAGTGGCACATGAGCTGTGCTTTGAAGGAAGTGAGAGGTTTTTGTAAGGTAGAGATGGTGTATGGAAGACAATGACCTAGAAAACATCTCATGCAAAGGCCTGTGGCCAGGATATAGACTGTTTTATATGAGGAACAGCTAGTTCTTCATAGAGTGCATGAAAGAGAGAAATATAAAATAAGTTTAGAAAAGTAGGTAGGGGCCAAATTGTGGGAGCCCTTAAATACCAGGTGAAGGCATTGGTAGTTTGTCTTCAAGGCAGTAGAGAGCTACTGAATATTTTTGAGTGTGAGGATGACATGATAAGATCCATATTTTAGGAATGTCAATTTAGCAAGCTCTGCAAAGCGTTGATTGGAAAGGGGATAGTCTGGAAGGAGGGAGATAAATTAGGAGCTATTACAGTAGTAAGGGTGGTGCCTTAGTGAGTGAGATAAGGGGCTCAGCCAAAAAATAGTTCACTGAAATACTCTATGGCTACTGCCAAACAGCTATTTAGAGCTTCCCAGGTTCAATTTCCATGCTACCCACAGTAGATTCAAGGCCCTTCATAATCTCTGATCTAGATAAAAAGATCAAATGTGAAAAGATGTGAAGAGCTGAGTTCTGGTCCTGACTTCCTAAATGAATCACTGGTGAGTCATGCAGCTGGAGAGCAGCATGACCCAGGGCAGATATAAAGGAAGATACATCCTCAGCCAATATGTGGCTGACTTGTTTCTACCCGGCTTGGTGCCTGGCATCCTGGTTCTCATGACCCTACCATCTTGGGTAGAGATATGAGTCACTAGGCTGAATGTTGAACTAACTTGAAAAATGTGCATGTCCTTTATGAAGCAGAGGGGAAGTCATATGAATTGGTCAAAAGATCAGGCTTCTGCTTTATCATCTGTCCTGGATTAATTTTGTGAATCAAGATTCATTTGGGCAACTATCTTCACTTCCCTAAATCTTGTTTCTCTAATCTCACTTGAGGATAAAATAAGAGAGGCCCTGGCATCTGTTAAGTCTTTGACTAGAACATAACCATAAATGAGATAGACTGAGTAAATGTGAGGGCAGGAACCATATCATGTATTTACCTTTCCCCACAATACCTAGCTCAGTGCTCAGCATACAGTAAATGTTCAATAGACACTTGAGTTGAATCAAATTTCCTGCAAAGTCTCTCTATTAAGCCAAGATGATGTGTGGTACAGTTATTAATCACACATCTGTGCTTGTGAAATCTTTTTTTAATAATAGGACTTGCAAAATTAGAGGAATAAGTGTCCAGGCTGGTTGGAGGAGGGAGGTCAGTAGATGAGGCAAGCAGGTACTAAAATATCATGAGTATTTTACTGATAATAGATTTTGTCCCCCATTTCTGTTTCAATGGGAGAAATGTAACAATTGCACCAGTAGCTCCTTTTATTGGCCTTTAATTGGTGGGGGCTTTCTCATTACAAAGAGATATCAGTTCTTTTGATGTTTGCAGGAGGCCCCCAGCTTCATCTGGTTAAGCCTGGTAACTTCAGTGCAGTGAACAGACTGTTACATCCTTTCCCTTAATTGTGAGCTCTCCAGCCCCTTAGAGGGCCAGTGCGGGTTTTAAGTAGGGACATAGGGACTTGTTGAATTCTACACTGGAGTTAATAAATGCACTGTCAATTGGAAACTGTTGGCAAAGGTGCCTGGCAGAATTGCCTTCTATTTGCTTGTCCTACAGATGTGACATAATGAATCTCAAGTGTGACTATTTCCACATAATCAGAGCCTTGGAACATTAGGAGTGTTTTCTTTAGGGCCATTCAGCCAGAAAATGAGTTCACAGACTTCTACCATCCTCCCTCTTCAGTGGTTCCCTCAGCTTTACCTGTCCCCATGTACTCCTCATTCTACACCCCCTCTTTATTTGATTTGTCAGAGTGGTTGAGGGGAGAGGGAGGGAAGAAGAGCCATTTTATCAGCATAGAGTCTGTCACAACCCCAAGCTCTGTTCCTCATTATTCCATGATGTAGAGCATATTTCGTAACAGGAGGGTCTTATAATGAGCTGCCTTGGGACATTCTAAAGGTGAAGCTGCTTTGCTGCCATACATCTCAAAAGATTAATGGGCTAGAGTGAAGGTTGGCAGGTGACAGAAACTGTTAAAAGGGACAGTGGCAGATTGATAAGATCTTGAGCCAGCTGGATTTGGCTCTTAATTTTGGAGGCTAAGCTTTCCACTGTGATCATTGGAGCCCTGTGAATCCACAGTGTGGTCCCAGTGAAATGAAATTAAATCACCTTGGAGAACATTGTAAAGGCAGTTCTGAGGAACAAGTAATTGCTTTTAAAAGTCCACATTACTAAGGGGATCAATTCCATTCAATAAACATTTGTTTTAACACCTACTCTGTATAAGGTTCTATGCCAGGGAATGGGAATATAAATTTTTTTAAAGAAAAAAAACCACCACAATAGTTCCTGTCCTCAAGGAGCTTATATTCTACTGGATGGTGTGGGGTTGGGGAGGGGAAGAATATGACTAATGCACAAAAATTAATACAAAGTGATTGTAATGTCAATATTGTAATATCAATGCAATATCAATAACTGGTAAGTGGGAGGATGAGGAAAGGCCTCATGTAGGTGACATTCCTATAAACAGTCCTTATTGTGTGGGGAAACATTGGAGGCAGGCCAGCCTCTTCAGTTATTCATTAATACTCTCATTTGTTTCTTCTGTCTGGCAAATTAAACAGTGTTTTCTGCTCTATAGCTGTTGTTTTGCTTTGAGTTTCATATGGGCAATGTGTAGTCCTCATGTTTCCTTGATGTCAGAAAGGCTAGCCCTGTTCCCATGGGATGCAGAATTTCCTCCCCCTGCCACTTGAGGTATCTGGGCTTTTATGTCTTCCCGTAAGTGGGTTAATGTCTCATCTTGGGTTTTTGTGTTCTCTCATTTATGCTAGCAGTTTGTGACAGAACCAGGATGTGGGTCATTTTTCGTGTGATGGAAGAGAAGTTTTGTCTGCCTAAAATGTTCCTCCTTCAAGGGGACAGCTATGATATGAATCATTTGAGAGGGAAGGGAACAAAAGATGCAATACACTTTAAAAGTCATCATTTCTCTTTTCCCATGGTTATGAAACTTTGTTATGGTAAAACTAAACCCCTGATAGCATATACGCTCCTGGCAACCTTGGTTGTTTTATTGGCCCCTCCTTATTGCTTAATAGTAAGCATTAACATCTGTTTCTTCCTTAATTATAAATGCAACAGAAATTCACTATTACATCACTGAATTGGAAATAAAATAAAGTTAGATGCTGTATGCTTAACACAAGCCGGCGTATCCACTAATGTTTTTCTTATGTTGCAGGCAGTGGTCAGAGAACATTTCTCAGTGATTTGTTGTTGTATGTGCTGTATGCACATAAGTGTGTATGTGTGTAATTGATATGGCTACCATGACGAGATTTACATAAATTTAGCCATTTTGTTATGATGGGATGGGATCTGGCATTTATTTTAGACTGATGAGCTGGGAATTGTGTAAGCAATTGTATCTCACAGTATTGGGGAATATGCTTTCTAACTAGACTGGGTCTGGTACACTCTTACCAGCCTGTATTTCCTGCGTGATGAGTCCAAGGGCCCGAAATACCATTAATTTATTTTTCTGAACTTAACAAACACTAGATAAAATGAGCCCATGGAGCAGAAATAAGGCAAAATAAAGCAGAACAGGAGCTTGGAGCCCCAAATGCCTATCACACACAGCTCGTGTTTTCTTTTAAGTAAATAATAAATTCAACATGTACCTTTCAAAGTTGTGCTGCTTGGCTGTGTTTCCTTCTGTATGTTAAAAAAACAAAGAAACTCAACAACCATGCATTGAAGACATTTTTCTTTCTTTTTCTGTTGTTGCAAGTATTGCTATTTTCTCCTTTCTAACTCCCTCCTTTCCCAGTTGGAAAACAGACAAAACAAAAACAACCTGTTAACAAATATGCATAGTCTAGCAGAAATGAATTCCAGTGTTGCCCATGTGAAAAAAAAGGTTTGTTTCATGCTTCATATTGAGCCCAAGACTTCTCTGCCAGAAGGTGGCTAGCATACTTCATCATCAGTCTTCTGAAGTAATGGATGGTTGATCATCACATTAAACATATTTCTTAAGTCTTTCAAAGGTGTATTTTTTACACTATATTGTTTTTATTATATAATTTGTTCTCTGGATTCTGCTTACTTTAGACAAGACTTCTAAGGTTTCTCTTGAAATCATCCCTTTTCTAATTTTTTTACAAGTAACTTTATTGCATGAACATACAGCACTTTAGCTAGCCATTCTGTGCTTGCATTTCCAATTCTTTGCTTTAATAAAAAGAGGTGCTATAAACATTCTTGTATGTATGGGTCTTTTCCTCTCTATTCAATCTCTGAAGATATAAGGCTACTAGTGCGTTAACTCACTATTCTTAAAGCATGCTTTATTGTCCATATTAAAAAAAAAAAACTTTATTCATCGTACATTTGCCTGAACACAATCTTCCTTTCTTGTCCATAGGGAAACATTTATGTTTGTAGAATCATAACTTAAGAACTGAAAGGGATTTCAAAAGCCTTCTAGTCTAACCCTATCTTTTTTGAGATGAGACCAATGAGGTAAAATGACTTACCGAAGGTCAGATAGGTAGTTAGCACCACAGGTAGCAAGGATGTGAGGCCAGACTTGAACATAGGTCCTCTGACTGCTGGCTTAGTACTTTTCTCACTATACCATGTATGAGAAAACTGGAGATACATCAGACCTTGTTGATTATCCTTCTTCCCTTGTTCATCCTAGCTTTTGATTGTGTTTCACAGATATTTAACACTGGCACTGAGGCATAAGGGAGATGACAAGGAGGGAACACGAGGAAGTTGATTTTCCTATTCATTGGTGTAACAGTTCTGGCAAAGGGATCAAAGAAGTGGCATTGGAGGTCAACTAGTCTAACTATAAAGGTTAGTCAACTTTGCAGAAGAAGAAACTGAGCCCAGAGAAACTGGGTTGGATGGTGAAGGAATTTTAATATTGACCAAACTAGCATTTTGAATTATTTGTGGAATTCCCATTATACTTGTGATTGACAGCCTTTATTATCAGTCAACCAGCACTTTACATATATGTGGACATATATAGAGCAGAGTGTGTATATAATATATATGAAATCAAGTGAGACACTGATATATGCTTATGTATATATGTGCATATACACAGACATATATCTGTATCTCTATATATAGACAGTATTTGTATACTTTCTCTGCACACACATGCACACACACATACACACACACATATACCCTAGGCACTATGCTAAACACTGGGGATACAGAGAAAGACAAAATTGTCCCTGCCTTCAAGGGGCTCACATTCCAATGGGGAAGACAATATATAAAAATTGGTACACTCAAGCCATATACTTAATAAATACAAGTGAAGGCCCTAGAAGTATGTGCAAGGCAGGGGGAGGCAGGGAAGGGCTTCCTATAGAAGGTGGGATTTCAATGGATTCTTGAAAGAAGCTGGGAGCTTTCTAGACATGAGGAAGAGTCAGTGAATAGGCATAGAGTTGGGAGAGGAGTATACTGATTCAACACAAAGACCAGGTGTGATGGTAATGGGAATTTGAAGATCCCCCCTGCCCTTCATAAGCCTAAGAGAATTTGAAGACCTTCCCTGCTTTGAAGATATACCCTGCCCCCTAACAGGGCAAATGTAATCACATGGAGCCTGTGGTGGGAGGAGTTTTCTGAAGGGTGCAGCAGAGCCCACAGGAAGCTGGGAGTCAGAGCAGCTAGACACACTGGGAGGAGAGAATGCATCCAAGGGAGACAGTTAGGTATGTGAGTAAATATTGACATTTGCCACTTGCTGTGATAGCTAGGCTTATACTGGTTTGTGGGAAGGCTAAAGGATGGTGTGGCTCTCTGCTACATTGTGGTGCATCAACTTCTATGTTGTTATGATGTATTTGGTTTCCTGGTGTTGGGATTTGGCTTTCTGGTGTCTGAATAAATGTTTCGCTTCTGTCTTCTATGTGGAGAATCTATTTTGTTTTGTTTTGTTTGTTTTTGCAATCGAGCACTATGCTAGTATATTTATAGTGACCGTTGGTGCTGTGATTATTGCATTTGCGCTACACCAGAGTCTGTAGATTGTAGAGTATGCAGAGGGGAGTGAAATGTAAAAGACTAGAAAAGTAGGAAGAGGCCAAGTTGTGAAGGGCTTGAAATGCTGGAAGTTTTTATATTTGATCCTGGAGCCAGTGAGCAAGAGCATGACATGGTTAGAGCTGTCCTTCAGAAAAATAATTTTTGTAGCTAAGTAGAAGATGGATTGCAATGGGAGAGAGATTTGAGGTAGGCCGATCCCCAGCAGGCTATTGATATCATCCAGGCATAAGGCTATAGAACCCTGCACCAGGGTGATGACTGTTGAGTAGAGAGAGTGGGATGTAAGCAAAAGATGAGGCGAAGGTAGGATGAAAAGGGTAGAATCTAGTGTATTTTTTTTAAAGGATGGGGAAGATTTGGGTAAAATTAAAAGCAGTAGAGAAGAAACCAGCAGAGAAATAGAGGTTGAAGTTTGAGGTGGGGGCATTGGAAGAGTTTGCAGCCTGCTAGAGAAGACTGGAGTAGACAGGACCAAAAGGCACATGGACATTATCATTCAGAACTGGCTTTTTAGACAGGGAGCTGGGAGAAAAGTTAGATGTTCTTTTTTCTCCAGTGAGGCCTAAACGAGCAGGATGCTATGGGAAGGAATGGTTTGTTGTGAATCTAGGACCCATGGATGATCAAAAACACATTGATCTGTTGTGACTGACGAGCTCGGCAGAAACTTGGTGAATAGAACTCTGACTTTGCTTCTAAAGTAGAAGTGTTGAGGAACAGACAAAAGTCAGTGAACCTTCTGCTTGATCTTCCAGGCTCAGGTTTGGCAAGTATGTAGGTTCAAAAGGCTTGGGTTTGCATTCTGGTTCTGAGACTAAGCTATACGACCTTGGGCAAGTCACTTAAATGTCCTGTACCTCAGTTTAACCATTTGTACCTTTGCTATACACTTTACATACATCCTTGGATCAAGAGAGCCTTTATATCTGAGCAGTAGGGGAGCTCTGAACATATGACCACTCAGAATCTTGACCAGGGAATCACAAGATCCTTCTCACAAGCGAACCTCCAAAGCAAAATACCAACTCAGAGTATGTCTACACTTTTCAGAGCCAGAAGGCATCACAACCCTCCTAACTCAGAGCCTAATTATAAATTAGCAAAATGTGTGAAAGATTTCCTACAAGCAAGCCTCCCCTAAGCAAGCTTCCCTAAATGGGCTCCACATGAGGCCTGTTAATGGGTGGGGAAGATCTTTAATTCCATTAACTATACACCACTCCAGTCTTCTCTAGCAGTCTGTAAACTCAAGGGATCTCCCCACTTCAGTCTTCTTCATGAATTTCTTCTCTACTGCCTTTAATCACACTTCATCCTTTAAATCTCCCCCATCCTTTTAAACATATCCACCAGAGTGACTCTACCATTCCCATTAACTATTGTTCTATATATCTCCTCCATTCATTAGCTAAACTTCTAAGAAAACAAATAAATATATACATTCATTGACTCTACTTCTCCTTTTACTTCTCAACCCATTGAAATCAGTCTCTTTGAGCTTCATCACTCAACTGAGACTGCTTTCTTCAAAATTACCAAGGAACTCTTATTTGCTAGATCTCATGGTTTTTTTTTTCCAGTCTTCATCCATCTTGACTCCTGTTCACTGTTGGTGACTCTTTACATCTGGATACTCTTTACTTTCTGGACAATGTTCTCTACTGGATCTCTTCTTAAATGACAAACAATTTCTTCTTAGTTTTATTTGCTATTTCATCATCCCTCTCATGACCCCTAACTGTAGGTGTTCCCTGAAGCCCTTAGGTTCCCTCTTCTCTTTCTACTTTGTTTTTCACTACTTTCTCTCTCTGGGTCTCTTTTTGTCTCTGTATTTTTCATCCCTCCAATTAGAGAGGGTGGAGGGTGGACATTGGAGATTGCCTCCCTCATCCTCTACCCTTTCCATTCAGCTACTTTCCTGGACTTCATGATTTCCAGAAACTAATCAGTCTGCAAAATAAAATAAAATAAAAAACTCTCATATCCTCAGATCATCTCCTTCCCCAGCTGCAGGATTCTATCTGCAAAATAACCCTCCCCATGCCCCATCTCCCCCCACAGAGCCCCCTCTGCCTTTTCAGCTTCTTTTCTTGTTTGTCTTCCATTAGATTCTGAGCTCCTTGAGGGCACAGATTGTTTTATACCTTTTTCTATATCTCTAGCATTTAACACAGTCCATGGCACATAGAAGGTGCTTAATAAATGTTTATTAACTCTGACTCTGTTTCTCTGTGTAACTGTTTCTCTTTGTCTCTGTCTCTCTTTGTGTCTCTTTTTCTTTCTCCTTTTCATCAGCTTCTTTAGGTTTATTGTTCATTTCTATGCTGATGGCCCCCAGGTGGTAAAGCAAATCCTAATGTGTCTGCTGAGTGTTAATCTCATACCATCATTGTTTGTTGTATATCTTATAAACTAAACATGTCCCAAACAGAGCTCTTTAGCTTTTCTTCCAGCTCTCCCTCTTCCAAATGTCTCTATCTCTGTAAATGGCAACACTACTTCCCCGTATCCCAGGTTCATAGCTTTGGTGTTATCCTTGATTTCTCACTCTCCTTCACCCCTGCATATCCAATCAATTGCCAAGTCTTTCTGTTTATGCCTCCAAAACATTTTCCAAATATGTTCCCTTCTCTCTTAGTTCAGGCTGTCATCATCTAAAGTCTGAGTTTTTTTTTTTTTTTAAAGCACTTGGGGTTAAGTAACTTGCTCAAGGTTACACGGCCAGTTATTTCTGGGTGTGGTGCTAAGTACTTGAGCCTGGATTTGATCCCCAGGTCATCCCGACACTGGAGCCAGTGCTCTTACTTGCTGAGCCACCTGGCCGCCCCTATGCAATTGGGGTTAAGTAACTTGCTCAAGGTTACACGGCCAGGTGTTTCTGGGTGGGTGCTCAGTGTCGGAGCCTGGATTCGATCCCCAGGTATATAAGTATATATAGATATGGAGATGAGAGAGAGACATATTCTGTATGTAATTTTTCCTCTCCATTTTAGAAGGTAAGTTCTTTGTGAATGGTGATTGTTTCATTCATTTTATTTCATTACATATATTCTCCAGTGCTTAGCATAGTTCTTTTTTAAAAAAATTCTTTCCCCTCCAATTACGTATTAAAATAACTTTTAACATTTTTTTTATAAGCAATTGGGGTTAAGTAACTTGCTCAAGGTTACACGGCCAGTTATTTCTGGGTGTGGTGCTGAGTATCTGAGCCAAGATTTGAACTAGGTCATCCCGACACTGGAGCGGTGCTCTTACTCGCTGAGCCACCTGGCCGCCCCTAACTTTTAACATTTTAAAAAAAAGTTTTGGGTCCGAATTCTATCCCTCCTTTCTCTCTCTCTCCCTGAGACAGTAAGCAATCAGATATAGTTTATACATGTGCAATCATGTAAAACATGTCTGTCCATATTAGTAATTTTGTATAAGACTCAAATAAAAGAAAAAGAATGAAAGAAAGAAAGTGACAAATAGCATGCTTCAGTCTGTATTCAAATAATATCAGCTCTGTCTCTGGAGACAGATAGTATGTGTCATCATTAGTCCTTTGGGATTGTCTTGGTTTGTTGTATTACTGAGAATAGATAAGTCGTTCACAGTTCTTCATTGAGCAGTATTGCTGTTACTGTGTGCAATGTTCTCCTGGTTCTGTTCACTTTACTTTGTATTGGTTCATGTAAGTCTTTGCAGGTTTTTCTGAAATTATCCTGCTTAATTTCTTATAACACAATAATATTCCATTAGTCATATATCACAACTTGTTTAGCCATTCCCCAATTGATGGGCATTCCTTCAATTTACAGTTGTTAGCCACCACAAAGAAACTTAACATGGTATTTAATAAATGTTTATTGATTGCTATTTAATGGAGATTTTCTTCATTTCTTCAAACCCTTCATTTTCTCCTTCATGGGGTTGTCGTGAAGAAAGCACTCTACAAGTGCCTTAAAGTAATATTTTACATCTGAATGAATGAATGAAAACACTTACTATGTGCCCGTAACTGTGCTAAGTTTTAGAGGAAAATCAACAAATAAATGCAAGCAAATAAGATAGTCACTGTTTTTGAAAAGCATAATTTCTAATGGGGGAAGAATATCTATACAAGGATCTAGAATTGTACAGTGAGGGATAGGTAGGAGGGGCTAGATGAGAGTATATGAGCAGTAGCATGTTTTGGAAGACTAGGAAGTACTGTGGTGTCCTGGTTCTGGGAAAGATAAGGTACAATCTCCCTTTATCAGAGCCCAGGGTCCTAAGAAGAGAGTCTGAGTTCTGGTTGGAGGCAGAGTAGGACCAGAGGTTCCCAATGTGTGGTTCAAGGATCCTTGGGAGTTCCAAGACCTTCCAGGGGGTCTTTAAGGTCAAAATTATTTTCATATAATACTAAGATGTTTTAATTTCTAATATGATAAATACCAATAGGTATAACCCACATGAAAGATGTTGGGGTGGTATTCCTCAATGATTTTTAAAAGTGTAAAGAAAGTCTGAAACCCCAAAGTTTGAAAAACATTGTTCTGTAGCATAGTTTGGAGCTGTCCAGGAGTTGACCTGGTGGTCTGGTTCAGTTGACATAAAGGGAAAGCTTAATTATTATTTAATCAAACCATAGATGATGAAATTGAGGCCCAGAGATGTGCTCAGGGTCACACAGTATAAATTAATAGCAGAAGTGCGGCATATATCATGCTGCTCAGTAAGAAGTGATTTTAATTCCTTTAAATAAATGAATTTCATGTATTTAATGAAGAAGGGTATATATGAAGTTTTGTTAATCTTATTCCTTACACTCAAAATCCTGTGATATAAAAAATTGTTTCCCCCTTCAGGTTGATTTCCAATTTTCATTCTCCTGGTTTGATACCATTAATGAGGAATGAAGGAAAGCATTTTTTTAATAAGTTCATTTTGATAACCCAGATATATGTGTGAAAATGCACTCTGTACTCTGAGTTGCCAGGAAACCTATATGGACATATTATTTGTTTTAATTAAACCTTTTAAGATTAGAAGAATTCCAAAGTGTCTATGCAGCAATAATAATTTTATAAAATGAATTGCTTGTTAAAAAGGTTATAAGATAAAGCTATTTTGAGAGCCAGAGGCACACATACACATACCAGTTTCATTTTTTAATAATTGTATTAAATGTGGTATTTATTAGCCAAATTCTTGACTACATATATAATTTTGAGGTTTTTTTTAAGCAGTTGGGTATAGGAATGTGAAATTCTCCTCCAGTTCTTTGAAGGAAACAGTGGAACCTGACCTACCTCACAGGAGCATTAAATGAAATAGCCTATTTATATTTCTCCAAGCTTAGAATCATTTAATATTCCCCAAGGACCAAATTCACCTCAGCATTCATGGAGTTATTCCACATACTTTCCTCGGTTACCAACTCCCTTTACCTCCAAATGGGGCTGTTTTCAGCAGCATGTGCATCTTTGTGGTGAAATTAAAGGGCTCCACTGAGGAAGATATGAGTCACTGCACATATACATTTTAAACAATAATATTATCCAGTTTTAATAAAGGAACCATGACTGCACTGAACTTTTTCCTCTCTGGATTAGCTCTCCTCCACATAGAAAAGTGAACTTTTTTCTCTTGATCCTCCAAATTTTTTTGGTTCTTTTTTTAGTGCTGT
This sequence comes from Petaurus breviceps papuanus, assembly GCF_028583685.1. Taxonomy (NCBI): domain Eukaryota; kingdom Metazoa; phylum Chordata; class Mammalia; order Diprotodontia; family Petauridae; genus Petaurus; species Petaurus breviceps. The sequence continues at coordinate 1,420,944 of NW_027185779.1, read as the reverse complement.
ATATCTGAGGAAAACTCATTTAATTTCTAATGCAAAGTTGAGGGTGCTTAAAATCCAGCATTTCTACTAAATACATGCATTAGATATTCAGGAATATGAAGTCCTTAGCCACCAGCTCTTTGTCACTGATACAAAAAATAGCAGAAATTTCTGGTTGAACTGGTTCATCGGTAAATATGAACTTTATAAGTGGCAATCTGCTTTTTAATGTAATTTCCAAAATTCCCATTAACTAGGCTTTTGTGTGTGTGTGTGTGCACTTTTTTTAAACTGTGATTTCACTGCTCTAGGGGAGACTTCCAGCGAGAAAGGAAGCAACCACTATTAATATGAATTTGCAACTTAGAATCTTAATGAGTTTCTGGGGACACTGAAAGGTTAAGGGCTTGCAGAGAGTCCCACAGCTTGGATGTACCTAAAGCAGGACTGGAACACAGGTTATCCTTTTGGAAGACAAGTCCCTTATCTCCTACATTACCATTGCCTCTCAATGTTCCAAAAACGATAGTTAGTTTTGTGTCTACCCTAAAGTTGTGAATTTCCTAGTTTGGTTTCATTCCAGCATTTTTCTGGAATGTCTCAGTGATTCCTGAGTTAATGCTGGAAGGTCAGAAAAATGGAGCTAATCAAAGAAATGTTTTCCTGGGCAGGGATAAGGAGATGGTCTGTCTGGCTGTACATGGTCTTAGTTAGGCTGCATCTGGAGTATGGTGCCTGGTTATTGGCACCACAGTTTAAGAGCATTGATAATCTGGAGAGCATTCGGAAGATGGTCAGGCAAGTGCTTTGGATCTGTGCTCTATGAGGACTGGTTGAAGGAATAGAGGATTTTGAGCCCAGAGAAGGGAAGACTCTGGGGGAGTGGTGGTGGGTAGACATAATAGCTATCTTGAAAAATATGGATGAGACTTCTGTTCTGTTTGGTGCCAGAGAGCAGAACTAGAAACTATGGGTGGAAGTTAAAACAAAGTAGGTTTAGGCTGAATATATGTCCTAATAATTAGAGCTATCCCAAAACAGAATAGGTAGTTCAGGGAGTCCTAGATAACCCTTTAATGTAAGTCTCCAAGTAGAAGCTGGATAATCCTTTGTCTAGTACGCTGTGATAGGAATTCTTTTTCAGGTTTGGGTTAGACTAGGTCTAGAATCCCTTCCAATTTGACCTTTTTTCCTGAGATTCTTCTGTTTGGAATCACCTTAGATTCTTTTAGGATCTTGTAGCTATATGTGATAATACCTGAACTTCTAATAATATGAGGCATAGTGCTGAAAAGGAGAATTTTGGAGGCTTTGAATGGTTTCCTTTCCCTTTTTTTTTTTTTTTTTTGACATTGCTTATAGCTGACAAGACCAGGCATTCTGCCTCTCCCTAAAAACCTGTCCCAGCTTCAGGATGTGATTTCAGAATTAAGCTTAAACTCTTCATGTTTCTTAAATTTCTGCTTCCTATCTTCCAAAATTAATATTTCTTAGCTGTTAAAATTCCCCAATAATCAGTCATTATTATTTCAAAGATTAAAAGAGAGGGGGGAAAAGGCAGTTCAAAACTAATATATTGATTGTGCCTGATAATGTATACAGCATTCTATATCCATAGTTCTTCTCTATAGTGAAGAGAGCAGATGTGCATTTCTTTACCTCTTCTCTGGGGAGAAGATCATATAATTATATTAATGGACATCAATTAATTATATAAATTGATCATATAATATCTTCAGTTTTTGTTACTGTTATTGTTCTTTCCATTTATATTGTTGAAGTGATTTCAATTGGTTTTCCTGGTTCCAGGTTCTCACTGCTAGGTAGAAATTCCAAGGATATTAAAGATACAAAGAATGGACCCATATGCACAAAGGTGATCACAGTACCACTTTTTGTGGTAGCAAAGAATTCTCAACAAGGGAGATGCCCATTGACTGGAGCATAGCTAAAGAATTTGCAGGACACGAATGTAATAGAACATTGCTGTTCTATAACAAATTATAAATAAGCATGAAAAATTCAAGGAAACATGGGAAGACTCATATGACCTGGTACAATGTGAAATAGGCAGAATCAGGAAGACAATAGAATGACTATACAATATAAATGGAAAGAACAAAAGCAACGAAACTAAATCTCATGAAATTATAATGATCAAGCTTGATTCCAAAGAAGAGTTGAGAAAAGAGTTAAAATCAGGAAGACCTGAATTTAAATTCTGCCTCCAAGGCTTACTAGTTCTGTGATTCTTGGGCAAATCAGCCTCAGTTTCCTTATCTGTAAAATGAAGAAAATACTAACTCCTATCTCATAAGATTGTTGTAAGGATAAAATGAGATAGCATATGTAAAGTTCTTTGTAAACCTTAAGGTGCTATATAAATTATATACATATATATACACACTGTTTATTGTATATATACATACATGTATATGTATATGTGTATATATGCTATATTAAATATATTATTATTAATAATTTTAATGTAGATTTGGAGAACTATAGAGGTACAATATTACATTTACTGTTAAATACAATTGTGTTGATTAGATTTGCTGAAATCCTTTTTCTTTTTCCTTTTCCTTTTTATTCTTTGTTACAAGGGATGGCTGGCTGGTTAGGGGAGGATGAGGGATATATTTTAACATAAGATGATACAGAAACAAAAGATATCAATGAAAAAGATGGGAAAAAGAGGTGAATAAACTAAGGCCAAGGGGAGTAAAGTGACTTGCCCAAGGTATATAGCTAGTTAGCAGGAAAGCTAGATTTGAACCTAAGTCTCCTGACTATAAACTATCACACCTTGAGTGTGATGTTTGTGTGTATGTGTTTCGTGTTAAACTATGGCAGTTATCCCCATATATGAGAAGGAATTGGAGAGGATATACAGAATACTATAGCTCCTAAGGCACAGTATTATATTGGAAAGATAATTGTGCCTCATAATTTGCCTCACTTCAACTTGGAACAGTTTGTAGAAAAGCTTTAAGAAAGTTAGGGGAAAGAGAGAAAAGTCTATCTTTTGGAATTTCAGAAATTCTCTCTGTGTTGCCCCCAACAAGGATAGATGGTAGGAATTTTGTGGGAATCAATATTGTGAGCCAGGCTGCCTTGTATTGTCTTCTGAATTGACTGAAATGCTGCTTATTCCACTTTGAAATTCAAGTTTTGTAACTTAAAATATTCTTTTTTTTTCCCTTCCCCTAGAATTGTGATATTTTCCCCTTCTGTTAAACAGTTCAGTTTCCAGTGGAGAAGAATATGTTCCCCGGTTCTACTTTGTCTTTTTGTTTGTTTGTTTGTCTTATTTTTAAATTGTTGGAGATGTCTGATCAGAATTCCACTGTGTTAATTTCATACAAAGTTCACAGACCCAGACTGGATGTAGATTTTCTCTAACCAGTTTCCTCCCCCTCTTCCCCTTTTGGAGTGAGAAGTCATTAACAGAGATGCCAGAGAGGATAACTCAGATGGAATAACGTTTGCACAGTTTGGTGGAATTTGTTGATGTAATCTCTAATGGTAGGTTAGAGACTAACTTCTGTGGCATGCGTTTCTGCCAATTATGGTATGTCCTACAGGCAGAAATAGGGAACATGACTTACTGCAGCTGGCTTTTTGGCAGAGAAATCATCTGTGAAATAATTAGGGAGAAATCTTTTAAGTCATTGGAAAAGATGGATTATGACATGATACACTGGCTTTCCTGTTAGAGCCTAGATGGTAACTTCTCCTCTTTCACGTGAGATAGAAATGTGCTCTTTGAGAAGGAGTACCATCCCCGAATTGTGGAGTGAGGCTTGTTGCTGTGTGGCCTTATGAAGGATAAGAGCTGTAGGTGGCCCATAGTCCTGAAGAGGCTGGAGCCTCAAATTAGCCTCTTTTTACTCTTCCATATCTACAAGTGTTTGGTGTGTAATGGTAGTGTTGAGTTGTCTAAAACGTGGGTGGCCACTCTTTTCTGGAGTGTTCAATCAGCATGACTTTGTTACGAGTTAGCAACTGTAATGCTTAAAAACTAAGCTAGACAAGGGGCTAATCATAGCAAACCTGCCTGAAGCAGAAAGACTTTTTTTTCTTTCTTCATTCATTGGTCTGTTTGGTATATTTTTAAAAATCCACTTATAAAATAAGACCTGTGAAAGCAGAGAAATTATAGCACCCACTCACAAACCCAAAGTGTGCCATGTTCTACGTTCTCTAATTCAGGACCATTTGGACTTTCTTAAACATAGTTTACTCTGAGGACCTCAACTATTGTTTGAATTGGTTTCTCATGGTAAATAAAGGGGTAGGGAGGGAGGTAGAAACAGACAGAGAGACAGAGACAGAAAAGGGGAGAGGAGAGAAACAGACACACACACATACAGAGAGAGAGAGAGAGAGAGAGAGAGAGAGAGAGAGAGAGAGAGAGA
>NW_027185779.1:1398541-1416534 GCF_028583685.1 Petaurus breviceps papuanus | reverse complement strand
GAGAGAGAGAGAGAGAGAGAGAGAGAGAGAGAGAGAGAGAGAGAGAGGGAAGAAGGATATATGGACGTTTGGTGATTTGGAAGGGGAGAAAATGTACCTCACATCCTTCTCACCTCATAGGATCAGAGACTTGGCAATGAAAGGGTCCTTAAAAGACATTTAGTCCAATCAACCCATTTCATAGATGAATGGTGAAGCTTGGCCAAGATCATACAGATAGTAAACTGGAATTTGATTCTCTGACTCCATAGTCACTGTTCTTTCCCTAGTACCACTTGAATATGTACAGAGATTTGATTTATATATTATAGTTTGCTTAATTTCATCTTTCAAATTAGAATGCAAAGAGAGATTATATCTTTTTTTTTTTTCAGCAATTGGGGTTAAGTAACTTGCTCAAGGTTACCCGGCCACTTATTTCTGGGTGTGGTACTGAGTGTCTGAGCCCGGGGTTCGATCTCCAGGTCATCCCAACACTGAAGCCAGTGCTCTTACTCGCTGAGCCACCTGGCCGCCCCTAAGCAATTGGGGTTAAGTAACTTGCTCAAGGTTACATGGCCAGGTGTTTCTGGGTGGGTGCTAAGTGTCTGAGCCCTGGATTCGGGATTCGATCTCCAGGTCATCCTGACACTGGAGCTGGTGCTCTTACTTGCTGTGCTACCTGGCCGCCCCGAGAGATTATATCTTAAAGGCAGAGATTACATCTCCTATTTGGTTGTCCAGTGCTTAGCACAGTGTCTCTACATAGTTGGAGTCTAATAAACATTTATTGACTATTCAGTACCCCTTCAGAATAGGTTTAGAGGGTTGTAATGTGAAAAAAGTTATTATATATTTTTTTCTATTTAGCCTCAGAAGGCTGAATGAGGGGTAAAAGTTACAAAGAGGCAAATTTATGCTTAATTTCAAGGAAAATTTACTAACATTTAGAATTGTCATGAAATAGAATAGGAGAGGTGCTGGGCTTTCCCTTTTTCAAGGTCTTCAGCTAGAATTGTGGGTATAGATTAGGTAACTACTGAGTTTACTTCCAGCTCTAAATATTTTGTGATTCTATGAGTCTAAATCCTATTCTATATCTAAATAATATATCTAAATCCAAATGATGTAGTTATCTCACTACACTCTGTTGTTCTTAGACCACATCTAAAGTATTGCATCTACTTTTAGGTACCACATTTTAGGGTAGACATTGATAACCCAGACTTGAAGAGATAGTGGAGGTTAGAAGGGCCTGGTGTGCTATGGTCCATGCAGTCACAGAGAGTAGGACATAACTGAACAATTGAAAAACAACATTGACAAACTGGAGCATATCCTAAGGAGGAGGCCCAGGATGGTGAATGGATGGGATACCCAAACCGAGCAGGTGTCAACTCAAAGGAAATGGAGATGTTTAGCCAGGAGAAGAGACAACTCTGAGGGAATATGATTATAGAACATAATACAGTTTGAAAAGTTATTATATGGAAAGAGGTATTAGACTAACTCTACTTGACTCCAGAGGGCAGGAATAGGAGACCAGTGAGTAGAAAGTTCTGTACTGGCTAAATGTAGGGTGTCCCAAAAATCTTAGTGCAGTTTTAAGTTTAATAACTTTAAAGTTGACTAAGGCTTAGTGCACTAAAATTTTTGAGATGTATAGGGAAAGACTTCCTAGCAGGTAGAAATAGAATAGTCTGAATTAATAGTTAATGAGTTGCCCATCACTGGTGGTCTTTAAATGAAAGTGTGATGACCAATTGGGGGAGATATTGTAGGAGGAATTGACATCTCAGATAAAGGTTGGACTAGGTGGGCTCTGAGGTTCCTGTTATTGAGGTTTTCTGAGGCTTACTTAAGTACTGTCCCTCTGCAAAGGGATGAATCTTCCTCCTCCTCCCCAATTATTAAGAATTATTTTTCTTGTGCCTGGTCCATTCTGTTTCAGTATAGTTTGGCCATCAGTTTATAATTTTGTTTTTAGATTAAGAGATTATCATGCTGAGTAATAAAACTCAAGTCAAGTCAATACACATTCATTGTTTCCTGTGTGCCAGATATTATACTAAATGCTAGGAAGCAGAAAGGGCCCCTGTCCTTTAAGTAGCTTACATTTTAATGGGGGAAGAACATACATAAAAGGGAGATGAAAGGGGGTAGAGAGAAGGTACCCTGAAAGGCATGGTACACAAAAAAGTCTGGCTAAGTGGAGCCTGGAGAGGAATAGAAGGATTAACATGGTTGGCCTGGAGTCTTCCTTAAAATGGAAGTTCTAGAAAGAACTAACCAATGTGAGGAAGGGGTCACTGGAGCAGAGGGTCCTTCCAGGGTGAGAAGGCAGATGGTGAGAAGGCAGATAAGGAGTGGTGGAAGAGATATGTCTAGGGTGATAAGGTTGCTGGACATGATGGAGAAAGAAGACTGGAGAGTCAAATGGATTGCACAGAATAATGAAGGAATTATTATGGAAAACCTCCAAAAGCATAAGGTATAGGAATTTTACCATCAAAAACACCCTGCAAATTATGTTGTATGCAATAGGCACTCAATAACTGTATGTTGATTGATTACCACAAGTCTGGGCCACTTGATAAACAGAACAACAATACAAATCTGGGAGAATGGTAAATAGTAGGTTTTTGTTGTTATTCTAAAAGAACTTAGTGATCTAGAGAAACAGTGAAACTTTCTCCAATGAATTCAAGAATAACAGAGGCCTATTAAATTGAAAGATGCTGTTCCGGCATCCAAATAAAGGAGCAGCTATAGGAATCATTTCTTATGCTCCAAAGTCCATTAGCTACTCCATTGAGCTGTTAATGTTGTGCGGCCATCGGTGTAAATAAATGTGTTGTTTTGGTAATGGACTTATTTTCTCAACAATTACAATATGTTGTTCCTCCATAATTCTATCACTTAAGTCAAATATTCTGCTGACCTGGCAGCAGCCTGCTGCTGCTACTGCTGCCTTATCTCCATCCCCTCAGCAGGTTTTTTTGGATGGAAGTTGGTGTTTAGTCAACTTTATGGAATAAGATTTAAATCAAGGGAAATAGCATGGTGCTGAGGGAAAAAAATACAGGATTTGGGAGCTGGAGGAGCTGTGTTCAAATCCCATCTCCACTGCTTAGAAGATCTTCAGCAAATCATTTCTCTAAAGCAAGGGGGTTGTGTTAGAGGATTCCAAGTTCCCTTCTGTCTCTGTATCTATGATCCAATAATCTTTCTAGAGCCATAGCCATGACTTTATACAGTTATTCCTTCCACATTGTGGGTGTTAGGGGTGCAACACCCCCATGATCTGGAAAATCCACCTAAATTTTTGTACCAGAGAAAAAAATCTGAAAGTTTTTCTTTTTCTTTTATGGGATGTTTACAGAATCAATAGATAAAATTTGTTGATATTATGCCACACTATACATATATTTCATGTATTTCTGAGTTTCTAAATTTTTTTTGTGTCATCTGCTGGCCTTTGTGTGTTCGGCTTCTGCAAAACTCCCCCCCCCCCATTCCTATTTTATTTTTTATTCCAACTTGCAATGGGAACTAATGGTGGGAAAAGTCACAATGTAGAAGGGATAAGTGTACAATCACAGAATTTAAAAGTTAGAAGGACCCTCAATGGCCATCTAATTCAATATATACATGAAAAAGAATGCCCAAGGCAAATTTATTAGTTAGGATTGTAGAGGTATCATATAGAAGACTGTCCGCCCTAGAGGTAGTTGTAGCAGAAGAGCCAGGGGTCCAATCCTCAAAGAGCAGTGGTTCATACCTGAGTCCCTGACACATGATGAATGCTATGGGTAGGATATAGATCCTCTCCTATGTCAGCTCCCTGGGGGCAATGTCTCTCCAGTTCTTCCTTAGTTACAACTATGCCTTTTCCATGAGTGTAAAGATGAAATTCATATCTGCTTCTTATTTTTGTATTATATATACTATATGGAATATATGGTAGTTTTGAATAAGAGTAATTTAAAAAATAAATTTAGGGTTGCCAGATTTCCACAGATGACCTTAAGTTTCTTGCTGGGGAATAAATGAAAAATTGGTTTTTGTTTGTTTTTTTGTTTATTATGTGCTTACCAGGATCCAAGCAGTGTGCTAAATGCTGTAGAAACAAACACTAAATCAAAGATAGGTCATATCCTCAAGGATCTTACATGTTAAAGTGGGAAAGCATAGGTAAAGAAGGGGTGACCAGAGAGGGACACTCTGGTCCTGAAAGTTCTTGGGATGACTAGTAGAGTTGTCAGGGGAGTGGAGTAATACACATCATTCAGGAACAATGGCAGAGCTGACCTGATCGGGGTCCTCAGTTCTTGAACTGGGAGGTGGGGAAGAAGAAGAGGGAAAGGGGTATTATCTGTAAAATAAGCCTTTTGAACAAGGTGGTCTTTCAGGTCCCTTCCAACTCTAAAGCTATGATTCTGTAAGTTCTAATATTCATTGTTACATGCTGAATCGTCCTGGGCAGGAATGGGGGAATGGATCAGGTAGACGAGGAGACAAGCTTGTCTCAGAGATGAACATTGATGGGGAGACGAGAGAGAAACACCACATTGGAAAAAAAATGGATTTTTTTGTCTCTTCTTTTAAGCTTTTGTTTTCCCAGTGTACATTGAAAATATTACTTCAAGAAATGGGAAGTTGCCCTGTTAGTTTTGCACAAGAGTAGCCTGGGTTTTAAAAATAAAGTTTCTTTTTCTTCAGAACTCTTTGTTGTCCTGGGCATAACAGAACAGAGTGTGTAACTCTATTGTTTCTGGCCATCAAATCCAAAAGATGTTTCAGCAGTATGGTCAGAGTTGGAAAGGTTCCAGGGTCTTATATTTATAAAACAGTATCTACGGCAACGACTTCTTCCTAACCAGGCTCACTGCCTAATATTTCCCTAACCTTCTGTTTTACAAGATGACATAAGTAAAGGGTTTAAAAAAAATTGGCTAATAATCAAAATTATTTGTGCCGACTCAGCCTATAAAGCTGTTGGTTCAGCAGCATGGGATTTGGACAGTGGAAAACAGCAGTGCCTCAGACATTGAGGCTTAAACCCTTAATTTGTTTCTCTCTTTCCTTTTGGAGGGGGATAGACAACCACGCATTCTATACTTTTGCCCTAAGCTGCCAAATGTGACTGGGACCCACATAACTGGTGACCAGAATATGTGAGACAGGGGCAATTTATTGCCTCCCAATGATTTGACCCTATAGAATAAGCTTTGGTTGCAGTTTTAAATGGCAAAAAGGAAAAAAAAAAAACAAAGAAAATAGATAAATGTAATAGTTGTTAAGTCTACTTCTCATCGGGCTTAAAAAGCTGGTATTCTGTCTGGTTTAGTGACTCTGCTTTTTCTGTAGAAAACTAAGCAAATACTTGTCTTTTTCTGGTCCCTCTGCACCTTTAAATCTTTTTTCCTTCTCCCATAACAAAGAGATTCCTGTCTGCTACATAGTTTAGGCAGGCAATGCTGCATATGAACACACAGGAGGTTTCTTCCAGCAAATGGAAACAGGTATAATTCTGATTAGTCTATTTGGGATTAAAGCTTACTGAGAGCAAACTCAGTGAAATTGCCAAATCAACACTTATCAAATCAACTTCACCTGATGTCGTCCCTCTAGGCCTCAGTTTCCTTATCTGTAAAATCAGGGTATTGGTGGGAATGCAGGGTAGAGGTCACTCTTCTCTAGGGATGCTAAGTGAACATTTTTACTGGTGGCTGAAATCCTGTCTTTTCCTGTATCTTCCAGGATCTTTCTTTACCTCTTGATCATTTTAAAGTTTTGTCTTTCATATTTATTCTCTCCCTGTTATTAGTTTCTTTCCTAAAGCTTACAAACAGTTATGCTATTGAACAGAACTGTAGAATACTACTAAACTGTACTGTGTATATGACAAATTTTTGTTACATAATCTCATTGGGGTCCTCACAATAGCAAGGCAATCCTTTTATAGCTCCCTAATCAATTCCTTATCTCACTCACTGCAGCAGTTGTGAAACATTCTCCTCTCTCCTCAAACTCCCCTCCACCCTCATAGCACCTCATCCTTATACTTTCTCAAATGAGAGAGTTTTTCATACTTCAGTGGAAGAAAATTTATTACATGCCTACTACACTTAAGGCATTGTGCTAAGCTCTGGGGATACAAAAACTGGCAAAAGACAATCCCTGCCCTTAATAGGGGAGAAAACAAGCAAACATAAACATACAAACAAGCTACACAGGACAAATGTTAAATAGATAAGTGAAGGAAGGCTGTAGAATGAAGAAGGGTTGGGAAATGCTTCCAGTAGAAGCTAGCCAAGGACATGAGGAGGCAGAAATGAGGATCTTTGGTGTGGATGCTTTTCAAGATCCTCTCTTTTCTCACTATACAAACTCTCTTGGGAATCTCACCAGGCTCCCTTGGGTTCAGTTGTAATTTTATACCAGTGATGCCCAAGGTGATATCTGTAGCACTGATATCTCTCCTCAGATCTACCCGTAGGTGTCCCATAGAGATCTCAAGTTCACCACGTCCAAGACAGAACTTATCATCTCCTCCCCCTTCTCTCAAACCGGTTACTCTTCCAAACTTATATATTTCATTAATAAAGTCACACAGCATCATATTTGCATTGTTTGTCACTATACTCCCAGATTGGCAACCTCGTAGTCCTTTTGACCCTTTCTTCTCCCTCATCACCCCCACTCCCTCCATATACAAATAGCTGCCAAGTCTTGGAGATTTTTACCTCTGCACTGGCTCTTAAATCCATCCCCTTATCTACATTCACACCACAACTCTCTTTTAGGCTCTCATTATCTCTTATTGGGACATAATTGATCTCTGTGCTTGTAATCTGTTCTCCAAAAAGCTGCCAAACTGATCTTCCTACAGTACAAATCTAAAATCATGTATTTGTTAAGATGATGAGGTCATGAGACTAGGTCTAGAAGAGACCTCAGAGGCCTTGTAGATTCAATCCCTTCTGTTTACACATGGGGAAACTGAGGCACAAGAGGGTTTAGTGACTGGCTCAAAAATCAAATAGGTAGTAAATGTAGAATGGGGGAAGCAATATGTATACTACATACAAACTATATATAGATAGATGGGTAGATATAGATACATATATGTGTATGCACACACACACACACACACACACACACACACACACACATATATATGATAAATTGGGGGGAATAAACTCAGATGGAAGGCACTAAGATTAAGGAGGTTTAGGAAAGACTTCTTCTAAAAGGTGAGAGACTTGAAGGAATCCAGGAGGCAGAGATAAGGAGGGAGAGTCTTCCAGGCATAGGGGACAGCTAGTATAAATACTTGGAGTGGTGTAATGGGAATGTAAATTTTAAAGATCTTCCCTGCCCCTAGGCTAAAGTGCACCTGGAGCCTGGGGTGGGAGGCTTGTTTTTCAGTAGATACTTCTTGATTGGCCAGTGAGTCAATAAGATTGTTACATTCTCTGAGCCAGGAGAAGGCTATATAAGCCCTGATGTGCAGCTTTGTTTTGGGGCTCATTTTGAGAAATGTTCTGTGATTTGAACTGCATTTTGGGAAGCTGTTGTTGCGAGCCCCACCTCGGCTTTGAAAAACCCAGATGTTGATTTGGTATGGATGTAATGGTTGGACAGTTTGGAAACTGTCTACTTGATCTGTTTCTCTGTCTTGTTAATTCTGTCCGTATATTCTGAAGTTCAGGGTGCTGACCTTTTTCCCCTGAACTAGGTAAATGATACATGTTTGACTGATTAAAGTAAGCTTGTTAACCCATTTTGAGTTGCTTTCCTTTAACAAAGCAGATCCAAGAACCGGTATGGGCAGCCACCCTGAGGACGCTGGGGTGCTTGCTGATACAAGTGGAGAAAGAGAGTTTTGTGCAAGGACTACCAAAGATGAGATCTTGGAAAGGTAGGAAGGAGCCAGATTATAAAGGATTTTGAATGTCAAAAAGAGGATTTTATATTTGGTCCTGGTGGTTATAGGGAACCCCTGGACTTTACTGAAGAGGGAGGAGATGCTTTGGTCAGATCTGTGTTTTGGAAGATCAGTTTGACAGATGAATGGAGGATGGATCAGAAGAGGGAGAGAAGTGAGGTAGGGAAACCAACCAGGATGCTGTAGCAACAGTCCAAATGTGAGATGGTGAGGCCCTGCACCAGAGTGGTGGCAGTATCAGAGGAGAGAAGGGAACCTAAGAAATAATATCAATGTAGAAATGACAGGGCATTAACAGCTTGGGGACCTCCAAGGTCTCTTCTGATCTATATCCATGATCCCATGATCTTATGAAAAAGAAGCAAGAATCCTCTAGGCTTCTCTCAGCCATAAGGAGCTCCTCTATGTTGTTGGATCCCAGGATGCTGTATCCATTTTCTTCATCTGTATTATATCTTCTGGCTTCTCAAGACATCTTCCCCCTGAAGAAGCTAGGAAAGACCACAGAAGGTAGAACCTAACATAAATCTCCTTTTTGCCTTTTCAAACTAGCAAGCTAATGGTTCCCTGCACATATGTTTCAAAGTTCTTTTTCTTTACAATTTTGTTTTTATTGTATATATTATTTTCTTGATTCTACTTACTTTACTCTGCATCAGTTCATTCTAGTTTAACCAGGTTTATACCTCTTTGTCATTTCTTAAAGCACACTAATAACATTCCATTCCATTCACATATCATAATTTATTTATCCATTTCCCGAATGATGGGCACTGTCTTAGTTTTACATTTCTTTGACATCACAAAAAAAACTGCTATAAATATTTTTCTGCAGATGGATCCTTTTCCTTTTTCTTTGATCTCTTTAAGATGTAGGTCTAGTGGTATTGCTAGGTCAAAGGGTATAGGCCACCTTAATGCCTTGCATTATGTTTCATCTTCAACTTTCTCTGCCTGTCCCCCATTTTAGCAATGAACGCTCTCTTTCCCTCTACTTCCTAGCATCCCTAACTTTGTTCAAATTTTAGGTAACATATTACTTTATACTTGAACAAATCCTTTCTCACTCTTCCCAGTTGTTATTATTCTCTCCTTTATGAAAGAATTTTTTATCATTGTATAATTCTCATTACTTTATGTTAGTTTGAGAGGCAGAGTGGTGTAGTGGCTAGAGAGATGGCCCCAGCAGCAGAAGGACTTCTATCAAAGTCCTGTCTCTGTTGCTTGTGTTACCCTCAGTATTTCATTCATACTCTCAATACTCTGGGCAAGTCAGTGAGATTGTAAGGTACAGAGAAGGTTCCAATATGCAGTAGCTCAGGAAATTCCTCATAAAGGCTCCTTCGATGAAAATCCCAAATAAAACAACAACCCAACAACTTTGGAGAGACTTTGTGCTTACTTATTTGTTTACCCATTGGATCTCCCCAGTAGAACACTCAAGGACGTGGACTCTTATTTTTGTGCTTATGTCAAAAGTGCCTAGCATGATGTCACAGCGCTTGAGCCATAGCAGGCACTTAGTTAATGTTATTTCAATTGAGTTGTCCTAGATGGACATGCCTGTGGGCTGTTCCATTTTCTGACTTATGGGTAGAGTATATACTCTATTCCAGGTACAGAAATCTAGTGCTATGTTTAGAGTTGGAATGGCCCATTTCCTGAATATATATTACTTCCCTGATCTCCACAACTTCTTTACCAAAGATTTATGTAGACACAAAAATATTGTAACCAAAAGCACCACCATACATTTCCCCATACTGACATTAATCATGCCCATTTGATTTATTATCTATCATTTGAAAAGGATATTTTGTAACTGTTGTGAAATGTTTTTTCCCCCTTAGTAAGACTGATTATATCCACATACCATAACTCTTCTAATGGCTAATGCAGTTTGCTTTATAACCCATTCACTCCCTAATTATGGTGTTTTAGTAAGCAGACAGTACATACAGAAGGCTGGAGAGGGAATATTTGATTCAGTCCATCCAGTAAGGGGGAGTGTTGTAAGACCAGGCTGCACATTGTGATTGATGACTGGCTAGTTTGCTGGGGGTGGTGATAGGGGGGACATGGGGTGGGGGTGGAGAATGATATAATGTACTAGTGAATCAAATTGATCAAAACATTATATAGCTGTGGTGACTCTCCGGTGTCCAATTTTAGGTGTGAATAAGTCCCTCAGGAACTTTATGGGAATTGTAACCAGCTCTCTGAATTCTTTCATATAATCCTTTTTCTTTACTTCAACTTGGCTTAGAGGTGGTGTTGGTTCTAGGCTGTTAAAGCCCCAACTACTACAAGAGTTTACTTTTTGAGGCTCAGCCTTGCTAAGTATAGAGAGGCTCATCACAAACAGAATGGTTACTTGAGGATGCATTCTTTGGCCATGGCAGCCCATGAACCAGAAAAGGACAAAATGATGTTTTGTTACATGAGGCCCTCTTCTGCTTGTAGGTGACGGTGGCAGGCATGTAGGCAACAAGCAGTTATTAAGTACTTACTACATTTAAGGCATTGTGCTAAGCAATGGGGATATGAATGCAAACAAAAATGCAGTCCTTGTCCTCAAAGAGCTTACATTCTAATGAAGGAATACAAAATATAAAAGGGAACTGAAAAGCAAGGTGGTGTAGGGGGATGTAGTGGAGCAGGAGATGAAGATAAACCACATGGGGAGTAGTATTGAAGTTCAGAAAATCAGAAGCACAGCAGGGAGACGAATGAAAGTTGGTCAGTCTGGACCCTTCCTCAAAATGCAGAATGGAAGGTGGGGAAGAATACTAAGAATCTCCAGTTTTTAGAGTATCCATAAATATTAACTTAGTGGATGATACTCTAACTGTGAGTTTTTTGTCCAATAGTCAGTAGACATACTGCTGGAGAAATTGATTTATATCTTGTCATTTTTTGTGTAAATGAAACCAGAAGAAAAAAAGGAAGTCACAGCTAAATGGAAGAAAGATATGGCTCCCATGCTCTTCTTAAAGAAGGGAATAAGGTAGCAAAGCGGGATAAAAAAACCATCATCTCATAGGCCATTTGATCATCTTGTTGCAGTACTTATGTTAAATATTTGCAAAAAGACCATCATGAAAACAACTCTAGCTTATGTGCCAATAGCTGTGGCAGAGGATATAGAGATAAAGGAATTTTATTAAGAACTTGAATGACCTCTGGATTTACTCAACTTATGCTTTAATACTTAGTACCTTAATAAATACTTGATAAAGTGCTAGTCATCTTGACTTTTGTTCTGCCACCGGTCTTTGAAGACTTAGGAAGAGAGAGTGAGATGAACAACTTTGCACAACTCTGCCTTTCCTAAATCAGGAGCAAGTCAAGACATCACCCATGATGTCATTGATTCCCTTCGAAAACAAAGATGAACAACAGCAGCAGCAACGACAACAACAACAGTAAAGGTATGCACAGGGAAGAATTGTGGAAAAAAATATGATTCAGGAATAAGAAATTAGAGAGTCTTTTATACTACAAAGACATTCTTAACCATATATCATAAATAATTTCTTTAAGAGAAAGTTTGGAGGCATTGTGGGCACCAAATAATATCACAGAAATGAAATATATATTTTAACAGTCTAGAAACAAGTAGTTACTGATCAAGGACTCATTTCTGAAACAGTTGAGTATGGTCAGATCAATGACTTATTAGGATAGAGATAAAAAACTAATAGCAAACCAGAATAAAAAATAAAAATGAGAAGATATGTCATACAAATGATATAACTTCCACCTATTCGATTTAAACTAGCTGTTGAAACTGACAGAAAGTGGGTAAAAGAACAAATATTAACATAAACTTCTTCTTAAAGGAGCTGAATAAATAAATCAATTTCCATAACAAGGAGCTGAAAATGACCCCCCAAAATCACTCATCTTTAAACACTTGATTTCTTTCCCAGGAGGTATAGCAGCCAAAGATCACACTGATTTAGAATATAAACCTGTTTGTAAAATCTTACAAAGGAGGATGGTTGAAGATTATTGGTAGTTTAAAACAGTGAGAACTAGTGGAAGGGAGAAATAAGAATAATGAAAGTTTAGCAAAAGAACCACCTGAACAAAATTATCTAGGGAGTACTTAAACATGAATAAGATGGAAAGCAACAATTTTGATGAGAAATGGAAGTACAGATGTTTATGTCAAACCCTCTATGCTATTAGTTGACAGAGAAGTCAGCATTATTGGGCTCCAATATTACATTCCTGAGGTTCTTTATGAAGATGTAGAAATAATACTGAAGAAAATAGATAGGAAGAACAACTGGACTCTGGACCAAACATTCATGGAGGCAGTCTATATTACATGTAACACTATTTTGATGGACTGATTCTTAAAGTATATGAAGGAAAGAAATGATAGCAAAGATCTGGAGAAAAATAATCACAAATCTTATTATTATCCTCTCCCCAATGACAGAGAATATATAAAAAACCCATTTATCTATCTTCCTATCATTATGGCATTTTATGACAATATTCTTCATACCTATAAAGCATTAGCTTTCATGAAAATTTGAGAAGGAAATAGACAGGCTTTTGTGAATGATGTCGTATAGCAGACTTTATTTTTATGGTCATGCAGTTGATTAAAAGGAGCAGAAAATAGAAGATTTTTCTGTACTTATTGTTAAGTGATTATAGAAACACATTTGATTTACTAGCAAGAGAGGCAGCTTTGCATAATAGATAGAAAGCTGGCCTTGGAGCCAGGAAAACCTCAAGTCAAATAAGGGGTGTGTGACCCTGGACAAGAAACTTAACATCTCAGTGTTCTAAGCAACTCTAAGATTATTCATTGAAGAGCAGCTTCACACCATAGTTATTCAAAAGCTCCATCCAGATATCCACAAGAAAATCAAGTCAATGAAGAGTGCCTGTAATACAAACTATGATAGGCAGTTGGATGACCATCTTATAGAGCTGGTCCATCAGTCGATCAGTATTGGACAGACACCACAAATGGATCTGGGTTAAATAGAATAGGTTGGACTGCTTTGGGAAAATTATGCAGTACTTTTAGTGATCTTAAGTTTCTCTCTGAAATGTATTTTCTTTTGAACTAACAGTATTCTTTCAGTAATGCTGTATGGCTGTGAGTCATTGAATATAGCAATCTCTAAAAATGACAGCTGAAAGTCACCCAAAGGCCAATGGAGCTGTTCACAGTGGGTGTGAGCTACCCAAGATACATTAAAAATGAAGATTTGTGTAGGAGAATTAGAATGAAGGATGCCATCAAAGAGTTGTATAGTGTAATGTGGGGGAAAAAAAAGATGTGAGAGTCACATAGTGATATGGAGGGATAAGTGATGAATAGCCCAGAGGCTTCATTAGTATCCATATAATTTCAAGAGACCAAAAAAAAAGTCCCCTCCCCTTCTCCCAATGTGGAGGGACTAGTGACATCAATGAAATCATTCTCCTTCCCTTTCCTGTTCCCTATGATCTGACAAAATCAAACTATTCAATATTCCCCAAACAGGTGATTCATCTAAAAACCTCTCTCTTTTTACCAACATTGTTCCCATTGCCAGTAGCCATCCCCTAACTCCCAATCTCTCCCCCTCAAGACTTTGCTGATTCTTCAAATTCCAATTATAATATTTCTTAACTGCTCCCTCCTCAGTGAAGAGAGATTCTCATAAACTTTTTGCTTGTCTGCAGCCCTCATCAAATGCTGCCTTATGTTACATTTATGTATGCATCTTC
Source organism: Petaurus breviceps papuanus (assembly GCF_028583685.1). Classification (NCBI taxonomy): domain Eukaryota; kingdom Metazoa; phylum Chordata; class Mammalia; order Diprotodontia; family Petauridae; genus Petaurus; species Petaurus breviceps. Next base: position 1,402,859 of record NW_027185779.1, on the reverse strand, counting down.
TCTCTGGTACTAAATTTTAGGCACCCTTCATGCAGGCATCATATCTTAGTCACTTTGTACATTGCCTGGCACAGTTCTATCCATGAAACAGATAAATGCCAAATGTTATTTTAATTGCAGTGAATATATTTATTTGGTAATTTGCCTTCCTGAATAAAATGTCTAGAAATGATTCAGGAACTCATAGGATTTAGAACTGGAGTGGAGGTCATCCATCCCAACCCATTCATGTCACTAATGAGGAAAAGTAAAGCTCAAAGAGATTGAATAACTCATCCAAAATCACACAGATAATTAGTAGTAGGGTGAGAATTTGCACTCAGGTTCTATGAGTTCTCCATACACAAGGAAATAAAAAAATCACCCTGTGTTCTTTTTATGAGAAGTATTTTTAGGAGAATGGCAGAAGTGAATAGGTAGTAGAAAAGAGATATGGGACTGTTAAGATAAGAATCCAGTACAAAATGTTAAGAATATTTGACTAAGATCTAAGTTTGAATCTTAGGTCTGATACTTATTAGTTGTATGACCATAGCAAATAATTTCATACATCTGAGCCTCATTTTTCTTATATTTCAAATACTCTATTGATTTAATAAACACTTCCTCCATGCCGGACCCTGTGCTAGTCACTAGGGATACAAAAAAGAAGTAAAAAATAATCCCTGCCCTCAAGGACTTTATAATCTAGTATTGGAGATGACATCCAAACAAAGCAAGACATGAACAGGATAAGTAAGGAATGAGTAATAGAGAAATTATGAAGAGATGGGAATGGCTTCCTGTAAACATACTATTTTATTTTATATTTATTTATTTATTTAGTTTTCATTTTTCAAATGCTTTATTAACTTCTGATTTACACCATTCATTTCCGTCAGATTTTGAGTTACAAATTTTCTCCCCATTTTTCCCCTACCCATCGCCCCAAAATAGCAGTCCCACAGGATATCCCCTCCTTCAATCTGCTCTCTCCCATATCTTCTCCCATACCCCCTTCAACTTTTCCAATAGGGCATGGTGGATCTCTATGCTCCAGTGCCTGTACATCTTATTTCCCAATTAATTGCAAAATAGTATTAATAATAGTATATATACGTATTTTTAAACATTTGATTTTAAAACTTTGAATTCCAGATTCATTCCCTTCCTCCTTTGTCAACCACCCTTACTGGGAAGATAAGCAGTTCAGTATAGGTTGTACATGTGTAGCTAATGCAAAACATTAACATAGTAGATATATTATAAAAGACTGACTATATTTCCCTCCCTCCTATCCCACCACCCACTTATTCTATCCTCAACTTTGATCCCGTCCCTTTTCAAAAGTGGGTGCTTCCAACTTCCCTCCCCCCCAGCCTGTCCCCCCTTCCATTATCTCCCCTTTCATCCCCTTCCCCCCTACTCTCCTGTAGGGTGAGATACCCTGTTTAGTGTGTATTTCATTCCCTCCCCAAGCCAAATTCAATGAGAATAAGGTTGACCCATTGCCTTTTGCCTTCCTATTCTTCCCCTCCATTGTAACCATTTTCCCTTGCCTCTTCTATGTGAGATAGTTTACCCATTCTGTCTCTCTCCATCTCCTCTCATTATATTCCTCTTTCACCTCTTAATTTCACCTTTTAAGTAGCATCCCTTCCTATTAAATTGGTCCTGTGCCCTCTATCTATGTATACCTGTAAACATATATACACACATTCACATATGTATTCATATGCCGGTATACCCTCCAATATAGACATATATATTCCCTTCATACTGGGAGAAGTTTCATCAGTTACAATTATTGTTTTTTCATGTAGGAATGTTCATAGTTCAACTTTGATAAATTCCTTATGATTTCTTTTCCCTGTTTACCTTCTCATGCTTCTCTTGCTTCTTGTATCTGAATGTCAAATTTTCTATTCAACTCTGGCTTTTTCATCAAGTATGCTTGAAAGTCCTCTATTCCACTGAATGACCATATTTTCCCCTGAAACATGATACTCAATTTTGCTGGGTAGGTAATTCTTGGTTTTAATCCCAGCTCCTTCGACCTCCCGAATATCACATTCCAAGCCCTTTGATCCCTCAGTGTAGAAGCTGCCAGATCCTGAGTTATTCTGATTGTGTTTCCACAATATTCAAATTGTTTCTTCCTGGCTGCTTGTAATATTCTCTCCTTGATCTGGGAATTTCAGAATCTGGCTATAATATTGCTAGGACTTTTCTTTTTGGGATTTTTTTCAGGAGGTGACCAGTGGATTCTTTCAACCTCTGTTTTGCCCTCTGATTCTAAAATATCAGGGCAGTTTTCTTTGAGAATTTCTTGGAGGATGATTTCTATGTTCTTTCTTTGATCATAGTTTTCAGGTAATCCAATAATTTTAAAATTATCTGTCCTGGATCTATTTTCCAGGTCAGTGTTTTTTCCCATAAGATATTTCACATTGCCTTTTATTCTTTCATTTGTTTGGATCTGTTTAACAGCATCTTGATTTCTCATAAAGTCATTAGCTTCCATTTGCTCCAATCTAATTCTGAAGGAATGATTCTCCTCACTGAGCCTTTGAGATTCTTTTTCCATCTGACAAATTTAGCTTTTTAAGGCATTCTTCTCCGCATTGCCTTTTTGAGTAAGTCTATTTTTTAAGGTGCTATTTTCCTCAGTCAGGTTGTTGACTCTCATTTCATAATTTTATTGCATCATTCTCATTTCTCTTCCCAATTTTTCCTCCACTTCTCTTATCTGCTTCTTAAGGTCCTCTGTGGACTGTAACTAGCTTGTATTTGCCTTTGAAGCTTTTGGTGCAGGAGTTCTGACTTCACTGTCTTCCTCCTGTTCCATGCTTTGATCTTTTTTGTCCCCAAAATAGGAGTCTAATGTTGGATTCTTCTGTCTGCTTTGTTTCCTTTGCCTGGTCATGTTGCCACTCAATTACTTGACTTTTGGCCTTTTTCCACAGTAGGACTCTGGTACCAGACAGGGGAGCTTCATTCCAAATGCTGGGGTTTTCTCAGCTGTTGGAGGTATTAGTTGGGTGCCCTTGCTGAAGCCTCCACATGCTCTGGCAAGCTGGACACATACCCCAGGACCTTCACCCTAGACTGCAATCCAGATCCAAGCAGGTTAAAGCAAGAACGATTACCCCTCATACTGGTTGCTTGGTCCCCCTACACTCTGTAGGCCAGGAGCTGAAGCTGCCACGTGGGGGTGGCTGCACTGCAGCCGTCAGTGGCTTCTCACCCCGGGGGCAAAAGCTGCTGAACTCCCATTTACTGGTCCCAAAGTCCACACTGCACTGACCTCTCACTTTGTCCTTCGAATCTATGTGTTGATAATTCTGGAAACAGCCACAGCTGCTGGTGATCTGGAGTCCCTCCAGCCAGCAGCTGGTCAGGCCCACCCTGAGGCTAAAACCTCGTGTGGGGCTGGGCTCAGCTCCCAGAGTGCTGCTCTGGCCGCTTGCTGCTGGTCTGCTGGGCTGTTCTCAGCAGGAGGTTAGCTTCCCTGTGTCATTTTGTGGGTTCTGTAGCTCCAAAGTTTGTTGAGAGTCCCCTTTCACATGAATTGGGGAAGGTGGAAGGTGGAGCCATGTGGAGGGCCTGTTTCTACTCCACCATCTTGACTCTGCGCCCCCTAAACATACTATTTTATTTGGGACTTAAACATAGCCAGGGAAGTCAGTAGGTAGAGTTGAGGAGGGGCAGCATTCCAGACATGGGAAACAGTCTGAGAAAAATTCCAGGAACAAGATATAAAGTGTCACGTTCATGGAACATAAAGGAGGCCAGTGTCGTATCCAAGAGCATATTGGGGAGTAGAGTGTAATAAGACTGGAAGGATAAGAGAGGGCTAGATTATGAAGAGCTTTGAATACCAAACAGATCATTTTATATTTGATCCTAGAGGTGATATGGAGCTACTAGAGTTTACTGAGGGTGGGAGGGGTGACATGGTCGAAGCTGTGCTTTAGGAAAATCACATTGGTAACTGAATGGAGGATAGATTGGAGTGGTGAGAAGCTTGAGGTAGGCAGACCTACCATCTGGCTATTGCAGTAGTCTAAGTGTGAGGTGATGAGGGTCTGCACTAGAGTGGTGGCAGTGTGAAAGGAGAAAAGATGGGAAGGGGAAAAATAAGGACAATAATACTTATATGGCTTACCTCACAGGGTCATTGTAAGGAAGATGCTTTGGAAAAGTGCTCACTCTCTCCATCCCTCCCTCCCTCCCCCTCACCCCCTGTACTGTAATACCAAGCAAAGGCAACTTCCCAGGTTCAAAATACCAGCATAGGTGCTCTCTATTTTATTCAGTAACAAACCCAGAACAGAGA
>NW_027185779.1:1226784-1398141 GCF_028583685.1 Petaurus breviceps papuanus | reverse complement strand
GGTTTTAACACAATCAATTTGAAAACCAAGCCAATACAGGGGAATCTTTAATTGCCATTACTATCACACCCCCTCTCTCTCTGTCTCTCTTCCTCTCTCCCTTCCTCCCTCCCTCCCTCTCCTGCAGTTTCTTTCCCTGTAAAATGAGAGAATTGGATTAGAAAATCATTTGAGGTCCTTTTCAACTTTATGCCTTTTTATCTAGGTGATAGGGAATGTGCTACTGTATCTCCAAGTCAAGAACATGTGGGTTCAGTTCCTGCCTTTTGACCCTTCCTGGTTGTATAACCCTAGGCAAAGACACAACTTCTTAGTACCACAAAATACTCTTCAGGATTTTAAGTTTCAGAATAGTCGCCATTTTGTGTTGGTAGAAGGAATTCCCTTTACCTATAGAATCACAAAACAAAAAAATCTAGTCAATGAATCCCTTTGTGGACTTGAATTAAAGGAAATTAATTTTTGTGTGTGTGAGAAAACCCAGAATCCTACAACATAGCATATGCATATACACACAATTTGAAACAGTAACTTGAACTAGATTATTCTGGGTGTGGGGTGGGGAGAATGAGTAAAAGTTTTCTGTCTTTATTGACACTTCGTATTTAGTGTCTTTACTGAATTTCATTGGTTTCATATGGCTCTTTAATCATGAAGGGTGGTTGGTAGAAGTTGAATGATTCTTATGTGGTAGAAGTCAACTGGAGCGGGCCTGAGGACATAAAATTTCCTTGAAGGAATGCATTTAGGAATATGATTTTCTCCAGGGTTCAAGTTGTGCTTGCTTTAAAAGCAATACAAAAATTTTAAAAATGACAAAAATGTTATCAATGGTGCATGGTTGGAGAAAGAATATTACTTGAGGGACAGGCTGACATACACTGGTTGTGTGACCCTGAATAAACCACTTAACCTTCTCAGTGTCACCAGGTGGCTCTGAGATTAAAGTAGAGAAAATGTGGACTTGCATTGGTAGAGGGAATCTCCTTATTTGGTAGGTCCTTACACCACTGAAATCATTGATATACTCTATCCCCCCCCTTCTTCCTAACTTCCCTATTACTATTGAGGGTATCTCCATCCTCCCAGTCACTAGGCTCACAATCTTGGTATCATCCTTGACTCTTCACATTCACCCCTCATATTCAGTCTGTTGCCCAGTCCTTTTCTACCTTCTTGATGTCTTTCATTTACAGCCCCTTCTCTCCCCATCCTAATACAGCTACCATCACCTCATGCCTAGACTATTGCAATAGTCTACAGGTTGGGTTCCCAGCAACAAAACTCTCTCATTCTAGTCTATGCTCTACTCAGTGGCTAACATGATCTTCTTAAACCTCTTGGTTTCTTTGTTGTTCCACATCTCTCAATCTGGAGCATTTTCCTGATCTGTCTCCTATGCTTGGAATTTTCTCTTTCTCTCATCTTTGCCTTTTAAGCTTTTATGACTTTCTTCCAGTCCCAACTAAAGTCCCACTTCCTTCAAGATGAAGTCTTCCCTAATCCCTCTTAATGTGTAAAGTGCTTTCTCCATTGTTGATCATCTCCAATTTATCATATATATATACATATATGTATATACATACACACAAATATATGTGTACATATTTATCATTTGATCAATAGACATAGTGTTGGTACACAGTCATTTCTATTTTGTCTCCTCCATTAGACTGTTATCTCCATGAGAATAGGGACTGTCCTTTGCCCTTCTTTGTATACCCAGCATTGTTGCACATAGTAAGCATTCAATAAATGCTAGATGGCTGACTGATTATCCTCAACCCTAGTTTATGGGCAAACTTGATACACAGAGGATTACCAGAAGCTGAAGATACATAATGAGCTTAAGCTAGGATATAAGAAACATAGATTGGAAAGGGATGGCCATTAACCATTGTAATCACTGTATGACCAAAGCTATGGAATCTCCTTTACCTGGGACCCTTTTCCTTTGTCCATGGATCTATCTGGTATGGTCCCACTTGGATACCCTCCTGGAAACAGAGAGAAGAAACAGAAAGATTTATTAGAGTTTATTCATTTTCATTCTGTTTCATTAGATGAGGAGAAACTGAAGTAATGATTGCTCTCTCTCTGTCTCCTTGAATGTATTCTCTTTTATTTTCTTCTCCATCCACAATTCTGTTCAAAGGAAGAAAGAGGCAGGCAGAAATATGCAGAAAAGCTGTGTCCAGCTGGGCTATCCCATGCCAATTTCTTGATGGAGGGCATTTTTCTGGGAAGCAACCAAAGCAGTTTAAAGAAATGTTTAGGTCATACAGGATTTATATGGCTCTCCAAGGCCTACGGAAGGACTGAGGAGGCCCAGGTCACAGTGAGGTCTGAAACACAGTTCCCTCCACATAAGTGCTGAAGTCAGCAGCTATTGGACCAAGAAGTACATCCTAGGGGCCCATTCCTAATGACTGCTGATTGCTTCCACGTATATGGACTTTGAAGCGAACCTGAGGAATTCAGTAGAAGCATGACTGGAAATATTTCCACTGAGGGGTGTACCTAGATAATTTGTGTCCACCATTCCCTTGGCAAACCTCTCCTTTCTACTGTATCTCTCTCCTAGTGTGTCCTTGCTCTCTACCCCCAATGCATTTAATTCAGAAGAGGGGAGAAGGGGTGGGGAATGAGCATTTATTAAGTGCTTACTATGTGTCAGGCACTTTGCTAAGCATTTTACAAATATTATCTCATTTCATTGTAGATTTAGAATTGGAACGGGATTCAGAGGTCACCTAGACCTGCCCCTTATTTTACAGCTGAGGAAGCAAAAGCCCAGAGAGTTCAATGATTTTTGCCCAAGGTCAAAGAAGTGCTAAAGAGCTGAGACAGAATTCAAAATCCCTTCCTAGGCCAATAATCCATGCCTTTCCCTCCTCCTCTGCTTTGCCTCACCTGAAAGGCTCAAGGCTCCACCCCTCCACCTACCCCCTTCCTGGCTGTGTCTACACTGTGTCTTTCCCACTGGGGCAAATTCGGGTGGTGGTGGAGGTGGCAAAATACAGTTAAACCGTAGGTGGAAACAAGTGGGAGGGGGTTGGTTGTGGTCCCTGAAAGTGAGGAGCAGTAGCAATGCTTACTGGCACGGGAGTGTTAAGCCAGGTTAAGTAACAACTACCATAGAGAAGAAGTCCACCTTCCAGTGTGGAGGAAACTTAATCTCTCCCCTTCTGCTTCCCTTTCCTTTTCTCCACTGGTACCTTGGAGCAAAAAAAGCACCATTCACTATTTACAGCATGTTTTCTCCCTGCCTTAACTGTGCTGCCGTTCAGTAGGCAAAAAAGGCCTGAAAATATGCAGGGTGGTACCAGTGAATCTTGGGTAGTTCCAGTTAATCAAGGTATTTTACAACCAAGTAATTATTTAATTCATTTTATGGGTTTAGTGTGCTTGGGTTGTACTCCCAGGTAGCACTTACTAACATCACCAGGAGGGGAGGGAGAGAGAAAGAAAGAGGGAAAAAAAACAACCAAAAAATTCTTTTCCAGTTCTAGCCCCCTGGGTATTTATGCACTAATAATCTTTCTGCCTTTGTGCTATTCAGAAGAACTTAAACCAAAGCAATTAAATTACACGGGAATTCGCTTTGGGGCTGCAGCCCAAACTGCATGCCAAGAATTTGGGATGAAGGGGTTAAATATTATCTGGTCGCATCAGGCAGCTTTTCTGATTTAAGAATTGGTCCTGATGTGAAAACCCCGGCCCAGGGTAACTTCCTCCTCCCTTTGATCGGAAGAGGGAGGAGGTGCGGGTGAGGGAGCCAGAGAGAGGGAGGGGTGTTACCCAGGCCTGCACTTAGCCTGAGATGGGTAACCTTGTGATTTGCTGGGACAGCATATTATCCAGCCGCTAACCCTGGACTTCCTTTTCAAATGCTTGTCTCCCAGCCTCCTCATCAAGGCCGACCAGCCTGGGACAATTCTGAGCCGGCAAACAAGGCTGAAAAGCCCCTTTACTTTAGCGTTTCAGCGGTTCCGGAAGTGAAACCAAACCCTCTCTGTTTAGACTGTATCCCCTCGGCCTGGTCTTTGTAGAGCTGCCAGCCTGGCCCACATCACAGAAGCCACTCACTCAGCTTTGTGCCGAGAAAGCTGCTTGCAAGATGAGCTTCCAACCAGCCCAGTTTTATAGGGGTGGGAGAGGAGAACACGCCCCTCTGGCATTCAGGGGAGAAGATCAGGAGAAATGACATGTTTGGGTTTGGGTCTGATTTTGATTTGTGGGTATGGAGGCCTCCAGACTTTCTGTCAGGTCTCAAAACAAACAGGCCCCACCCCAATCCTTGTAGTTTCAGAGGTCTGTAAAGTATTTTAAGACATGGAGATGGATGTGTAGCAAGATGTCATTCCAACTTCTCCCCATTTCTGCACAGATCTTTCTAATTAACTGTTAATGAGCTATTGAGGCAGAGAAGATGCCTACACTTTTAGCCAACATTTATGTTGGTTTTAAGCTTTGCAAATAGCTTAACATACATAAGCTCCTTTAACCTTCTTAACAAATTCTGTAAGGGAGGTACTACAGGTGTTACTGAGCCTATTTCACAGATTTTAGAGAGAGAGGGAGAGAGAGAGAGACAGAGAGAGAGACAGAGAGAGACTGACTCAAGGAGATTGAAGTGATGTGAAAAATCCTTGGGACTCAAGTCAGAGGACCTTGATCAGAATTCTGAAGCTTCACTTGTTACCTGTTAGTCAACAAGCAGCTAAGAAGTTCTTACAATGTGCCAGACAGTGATCTATATAACAACAGGCAATTCCCTTAATGTCTCTGAGACTGACTCAGTTTCCTCATCTGTTAATATGAGGCAGTTGGACTAGGTGATGTCTGAGGTCTCTTCCAGGTCTAGATCTAAGATCCTATGTTCAAGACCTGGCACTCAAAGATTTTTATTGATATCTTTGGATTTTATATCATTTTTTTATTTCCAAATATGTCCTTTCTTCACCCTCCTGCCCTACTGCAGAGAGCCATCTTTTGTAATTAAGATTTTAAAAGAGGGGGAAAATAACCTAACCAACAGGTCCACTGATTCTGTCAAGCTACTGTTCTACACTTACAGTCCTTCCTTCTTATCTCTTCCTTGGAGCCAAGATTGGAGTATCATAATTGGCATAGTTATAGTCCAGTGCCAAGATAACTGGTTCTGAAGTCAGAACCTGGGTTCAGGTCTCCCCTCTGATATTTACTACTTGTGCAGTCACTTAACCTCCTTGGGCATCAGTTTCCCCATGGAAAAAAATTAAGGTGGTAGATTAGATAGTCTCAGATCCTTTCCAGGCTTAATTCTATGATAACAATAGATAGTATTTACATAGCACTTACTATGTGGCAGGCTCTTTGCAAATATTATTTCATTTGATTCTTAGAAAAATCATGTAAAGTAGGTGCTATTATTACCCTCCCCCCCCATCTTACAGTTAAGGAAACTGAGGCAGACAGAGGGTAAGTGACTTGGCCCAGGTCATACAGCTAGCAGGTATATGAGGATGGATTTGAACTCCAGTCTTCCTGAACTCCAGACCTAGTGCTCTATTCCCTGTGACACCCAGCTGTCTGTCCTACTAGGTATACTTTCTTTCCTTCTTCTTTGGGACAAGACTATATTTCTGTCAGATTACCTAGAACATTGCCTAAGTTTCACTGACCTGAAGTTGTTGGCTGGGAGGCAGGGTGGATATCTGATATTTTATTCTACTTGAATCTGTTCTCAGGAGTTAAAATTCAGTCCAATTGCAGCTGTGATTGTTCTGTTCCAGTTTATGAGATTCAGCAAACAGCCTTCTGTGGGCCAACACCTTCAGAAGCTACTACTAGCCTTTGCAACTCCTCACATGACCTCCCAAAGACACATCCCTCAATTCCTGTTGGAAAGGCAGCTTGTATTGCTGGGCCCCTCAGATGTTTCTACTTTTGCTCAGTTTCAACAAAATATTTGGATAGTCCAACAGCATCCTTAAGCATTCTTCAAAACAGAGATTGCTTACCACTACCAATTCCACCTTCTCCCTTCTTAAACTACCTCTGAAACTCATGTCCTTATCCTTAGACTGAGAAATTATAGCAGAGAATCAATCAGTTAATCAACAAGCACTTATTATGTCCAATAACTGTGCTAAAAGTCAGGGAGATAAAGAAAGATCACTCCCTGCCCTTAGGGACCTGAAGTGCCTGCTAAAAGCCTTCCTTCTTTCTACAAGAAGCTTTCCCACATCCTTCTTACATCTAGTGCTTTTTCCTCAATTCATTATCTCCACTTTAACCTTTACAGCATATTTAAACAATTATTTGCATGTTGTCTCCCCCATTAGACTGTGAGCTCCTTGAGACCAGCCACTCATATCTCTCTTGTATTCCCAGAGCTTAGCACATTGCCTGACACATAGTAGGCACTTGGTACTTGTTTAGTGAGTGAGTTGGCTGATATTCTAAGGGGAAGATAGCAGGTAAGTAAATAACTAACTAGTATAAGGGATTGGATCTTAAGACAATTTCAGAGGGCACAGTTTAGTGCTGAAAAGATCAGAAAAAAATACCTTTGTGTTGAAGAGTTAAATCAATTGGTAAAGGATTTAATATATTGCCACTATTATTGATGAATATTTTGAGGGCTGAAAGGTGTAGGGAAAGAACTTTTGCTTAATAAAAACTTACAGTATGGTTATGAAGAGAAAGTTTTCAAGTGTGGTTTGAACAGTTTTAGACAGAAAATTACCTAAACTGCCTTGTGAAAGATGTAAATACATTATATAAATATATATGTATAAATAAATATAAATATATAATCTCCCATCAATTTTAGGATACTCATGGGATTGATTAATGTATATATGTGCATATATATATATACACATGTTTGTATATATGTATATATATTCAATATACTATATTATATGTGTAAATATACAAAACTGATGGGAGGTAATTCCATAGGGGAAGGCAATAGAACGTGGGGGACTAGAGCATGATGTTTGAGCTGGGCCTTGAAGAAAGCTGGGAAAACCATGAGGTAGAGTCAGAAGGGAGGGTATCCCTGGTCTGGGTGATAGTACAAAAGCTCTGAAATAGAGGATGGCCTGTTATGCTGTGTTGAGAAGCAAGGTGGCCAGTGTCATTAAATGATAGCATCTGGAGGACTGGAAAAGTAGGAGAGGGCCCACTTATGAAGCGCTTTCAATGCCAGACATAGGGAACTTTGATCCTGGATGTAATAGGGAGCCAAAGCAATTGCTTGAGAGTGAGGTGACATAACTCATTGCTTGATTTTGGTACTTAAAACTCTCTCAACACATATTGTCCTCTGTGATATAGTTACTGATACCTGTTCTCCACAAAAATAGCAAACTTTTTCCTAAAAAAAATGAGAATGGATAACTAGAAAATCCATATCTTGGGGACTACCAAGTGTCAGAGACATTTTGCCACTGTTGACTTACTTTAATGATCGCTCTTTTCCAGTGCATTGAGAACTGAGCAGAACCTGCTTTTATGTAAATGCTTTTGTGAGAGATGCAGCAGGATTCCTGGCTGGGCTAACATATGTGTACCTGGAGTTGTCCTAAGCATACTGACAGGAATCCCATGCTCTTGGTGTGCTCTGGTTTGGGAATTGCAGGTTTCCAGATGCATTCTCAAGGAGATTGTTGAGGTTTCCATGACAACAAAAATGAAATAGGAAAATAAAGTACCCCTTCTGTCCCTTAAGACTCCTCAGCTTAACATGTTCAGCAATGAAGGAGTAAACTTCCTTTGCTGACTAATGCCCATTGAGCAAAGAAGGGTTTTAAGGGGCAGGAGGCTTCCATGACCTAAATGTCCTTGGAGACCTTTTCCATTGAAGAGGAGAGTTAAGAAATAAGTTGCTTCTCTATCTGTCCTGCTCTATTTTTCTAGCTTTATTCTTGGAAAGAATTCAAATGTTATTTTGTTCATCTTGGTATCAGCCTGAAAGCAGTGGAGACAAAGTTGTAGTTATCCTTGACTTGTTAGGTCCCCTGTGGCAAGACGAAGTCCATAGGATGGCAGTTTGGGAAAACTGAGTACACAGGCTGATTCTTTTGGCTAGCCACCCCAGAGACCAAGTCCCTTCAGGAAGTGTGGCACTACGGTTGTGAGGGTCGATTCTTTGTGGTCATAGTTTTTTTTTCCCCCTTGTTTATTTTAAAACATGAATTTGATTGCAATGTAGTATTAAAGCATCAAGTCTGGGAATGTAATTTGCACATTAGTTCCATTTCCCTGTGGAAATAGGCCTTCTCATTGTCTGCCATATTCTGAGTGGTGGTTTCTTAAGAATACCAAGAACTAAGTCATTTCACAGAATTATTAACAGAAAAGCCCTGAACATGACTGAAGAAAGGGGCAAAGCAGAGAGAAGCATAACGGACTGAACCACAATATAAGAAAAGAATTTTGATGGGCTGCTGGAATGGGAGACAGATCCTTATCTCCTTGGACTTGTGCCTGTCAGTATAACCAGGAGGGAAACTTTTGCCCTGCTGTGAAACATGGACACTAGCCTTTGGAATCTGCAAGATTTTCCTTGTATAGGTTTCCTTGGCAGATTGTCCCTAAATATTCACAGGAAAGCCAATGTATTGATACCAGAGGAGAAATCAAAGACTTTTCTTCCTGCTTATTCCTTCATGTCATTGTTTTTACACAAAAGGCAGTATTGGAATTTTTTCCTCCAGAATTACATTGCTTTTCTTTGTCTGTTTTTTTGGCACTTCCCAAAGATATTTTCCTCAGAAAGGAATATTTTTTTTCTGGAATAATAAAGTAGTCTTTGTTTTATTTTCATTCTTTAAATAGTGTACTTGCATTTTTAAAAAGTAGCATTTTATGTACCTGTGCTATTCAGGTACCAGTTACTAGGTAAGGCATCTGTGGTCTAGTGGAAAAAACAAAAACAAAAACATTGGATTTTTGTGCCAAAGGGCCTGGGTTCCAATTGCAACTCTAACACTTACTGGCTGTATGACTGGGTATAAATCTCTTAGGCTTTCTGAGCCTTAGTTTAGTCATCTTTATGTAGAACTCCCTCTGGAATACTTCCCCATCTTGTTCTTTCTTCTATGTTTGGTTCCCCATCCCCAGAAGATTGCTGCTTCTTCCATGTTCTAGGGTATCCTGTGGTTCTGTCCTCCTAAAGTTTAGATCACAAGCCCCTACCTGAGTGTTTCCCTTTTACAGTCAACTAGCAGATATAGCTAGCTCACAGCAATAGCACTTGTTAAGAAGGCATAGTAAGAACATTCCTCTTCCATGATCTTCTGCCTCCATCCTGCCCTCTGTCCCCACAAAAATCCTGAGCATGTTCCCCTACAATTGCCTGGCACAGTATAGGGTCTTAATAGATTTTTGATGACTGATTGACTCAAAATTCAGTACTAAATTGTCATACTACCTCAGCCTCCTTCAGCATCATGATTGCTATGATTGCTTTGAAAAAGCCCTCTATGAACATACTAGATCTACTATAATGGACATTTTAATTTCAAATGTTCTAATTTACATACCTTGGAGTCTGATAGCACTTTTACTATAGAGTGTACATCTCTGACTATTTTTATTCTCTTTACTTTTACTTCATTTTATTAAAAACCCTGAAGCCTGATTCTGCTGGGTCTAATACAGACTTTTCTGGCTTGCTAGTCTTGGCCTTACAGAGAAGCAATGATTTTATCTAGAATGACATCCACAGACTTAATCTTTTGCTGGCTTTCCCTAAAGAAACTCAAGCCATTCTTAAAGTTTAGCTTTTTTCATCTTATCAGTGCAACTAAAGGCAGCAACTTCAGGTCCTCATAACTATCACTTAGGTTGACCTGACCCTAGGGTCATCAAGGATGTTGTTAAATCATAGATATCTTAAACCCTGGGACTGTTGACAACAGGCTCAGTCCTTCTGATGGTGTTATTCATTCTGTTCTGCTACTAAATATGGTGCCATATTTAGTTTCCATATATATACAAGTAAGAGCTAGACCAGGACTGAGATAGAACAAATTTTCTTAACCTGGGGTCCATGAATTTGTTAGGTTAATATTTTTATAATTTTACTTCAGTATGGTTGATTTCCTTTGTAATTATATGTTTTTTTTTTTTATTTTATGCATTTAAAATGTTATTCTGAATAGGGGGCCATGGTCTTTATCAGAATCCTAAGGAGGCTTATGACACAAAAGTGACCAGAGAGAGACCAGAGTGGAGGGGGGAGGAGATGGACAAGGTATAGAAACTCTGTTTTTAAATGAGGTGTGGGTAGGACTGGTCAGATAGGAGAAGGGAGCAGGCAGGAGGCTTTGGCGACTGAATTTCAAAATCGATCAAGTAAAGCATTACCACCATTCATTCATGGGATAAGAACATTTGAATAGTCTCACCATGCTTAACATCAACTGTGCCATTGAATAAAAGCTAGAGTTTTCCTCAGTGAGTTAACATAGAAAAATAGTATAGAAAACCATTCATAGAACAGAAAGAAAAATCAAATTTTGTGTCACTCTTTTTGGTGCCATATTTAGTTTCCATATATCCTTAGTTTAAGTGATTAGTAATAGCTAAGGGCAGGTGTCTAGTACTTTCTGGAGCTCCTAGAGTGACAGAGAGGGGAGGGCATAGGATGAAAATCCCACTGTGGTGCTTAAGTGGGTAGACCAAGCCCTAAATCCAATCTCTCTTACTTGAGTAAGAACTTTAAAGTTCTCTTCCCCACCCCCACTCCCCCATCTCCTCCTACTGGTTTCCTTTCCTCTGAAAGTTTTGATTAATCCCTAATCCCCAAGCAAGTAAAATAGGTCTTTGATCCTGGATTTCCTCTTTTGAGGAAATGACTGAAAGGCTTGTCCTCTTGTCTCTTTAAACGTGCCATTCATGAGAGATACACTGAAGATCAGTCCCAATATCAGTAGGGAATATGACTTTACTCAGTTTTCCATGCTATAAAATCCTTCTGGCTCCTGAAGCAGGTCAAGGCTTGCTCTGGGCAACATTGTTGTCAGCAAAATTTGTCTTTTTTAAACTCCTCCTCCCATTTTGAATCTTTCAGTAATGAGCCTTTATAGATTTATATTATCTGTCCTTCAGATAACAAATTTCAGAATAACTGAATCTAAGAGATTGAAGGAGACTTGGAGGTTATTTAGCCTAACCTATATCTGAGCAAAGCAAGGTATTCAACTTAGGGATACAAATGAAAAAATGAGATAGTCCCTGCTAGTTTGAGGTGTCTATGGGCCAAGGTAGTACAAACACAATATTCACAGTGCCAATGATGACTCTGAATATATCAACACAGTTCTCAATTGCAAAATGTAACAAACTCTCCATATAAAATACAGAAGTAAAATATTTATTCAGATAACAGAGAGCCAAATCCCAACACCAGGAAACTGAATCCATCATAGCAACAAAAAAGTTAATACACCATAACCCTAGCAGGGTCAATGAAAACCAGGACTAAGTGCCAATTGCTTCCTGGACCCCATCATCATGTTGAAATCTTCTTACCCATCCTTAAACTCATGAATCAAATGCTTCTTCTTCTGCAGGATCTTCCTTGATCATCCCTCCCCCCCATTTTGAGAATGATCTTTTCATTCTTGGATCTCACAGAGTATTTTGCACCCCTCACATACCTCAATCCTATATTATTTTGTGTCATAATCATTTGAATATGTGTCATGAGTGACTGTTAGATTATAAACTTAATGAGAGTAGGTATTTATTTTTTGATAATTTTGTATCTCTACCAACTCTGTCCCTTACACAAATAGATCTGTGAAATCATCCATTTGGACTTGTCTTCAAGGACATCTTTTAGCCTTCCCACAAAAATACTTACAAGCCTAGCTGTCACAGCAGGAAAACAAACCACAAACTTAGCTGTCTCCTTGGATGCATGCTCTTCTCCCTCCAGCCCCAAGTGCTCTGACTCCCAGCTTCCTGTGGGCCCTACTTCACACTTTAGCAAACTCCTCCCATCACAGGCTCCATGTGATTACATTTAGCCTATTGGGGGCAGGAAAGATCTTCAAATTCCCATTACCATTACAGCCATTAAGTTTGAAATATTTAACAAGATGTCTATGATGTGATAATCTGGAGAGAGACAGACTAGGGTTAAATATATACATCCACGAGTGAGTTACATGATGGTGGTAATTTACTCCAGGAGACGACCTCACAGGAAAGTCTGAAAAGGGAAACAAAAAGGACCTAGGGCATATCCTTAGGGGAGAACACCCAGATTTAGGGGGCACAATATAGCCAATAATATCACAAAGGAAAATAAGTGAGAAGGTTCATATTGATAAGAGAACCAAGAGAAAGCAGTGTCATGAAAACCCATAAAAGAGAGCGCATCTAGGAGGAAAATAGTGTTCCATATAACAGAGAGGTCAAGAATGATGAATACTGATGGAAGACCATCAGATTTGTAATTAAGTGATCACTGGTAACTTTGGAAAGAATGGCTTCAGTTGAATCAACTGGTCGGTTCATTTCCAGCTTCAGACTTTTGTTTACTAAATGACCCTTATCTTGGAACCTAATTTTTCAATTTCAGTTTCCTCATCTATAAAATGGAAATAATAATAACACCTACCTCAAAGGGTTGTTGTGAAGATTGAATGAGGTAATGAATGCAAAACACTTTGTAAACCCCAAAGTGCTATATAAATGCTAGCTTTATTGTTATTCTAGTTCATAGTCAAAGTCTTTCAGAACCCTTGGTTACCTTCATTTCATGGTAAAGGTAGACTTCAGTAAATATGAAAAACCAATGAATTCCAGTGGTCTTTTGAGTACTAAGAGTTTAATGTCTTGTCTCTTATTAACTTATTTCCATGTGAACAGGGACCTTCTGGTGACAAAGTGAATTAGTCATAAGGAATAAGTCTACAGAGAATCTGTTGTCCAAAGGGAAATATATTTTTTTAAAGCAATTGGGGTTAAGTAACTTGCTCAAGGTTACACAGCCAGTTATTTTGTGTGGGTGCTAAGTATCTGAGGCCGGAACCGATCCAGGGTCTCCCCACTCTAGGGCTGGTGCTCTTACTCACTGCGCCACCTGGCCACCCCTCAAAGGGGAAATATTTAGGGCCCAGAAGGGCTTTTGGCTGACCACAGATAACCCATATAACCACCTGTCTATTTTACTGAATTTGAACTTGTTAATGAGAAAGGGAGTGCTTGATAACTAGATTTTCCTATGGGTTTAGTATCTGTCTTTACATTAAGATAACTTTATGGTGAATCTTTGATATTCCTTTGTTTTCTAATGTTTCATGGTAGAAATGGACTAAAGGTTTAAAGGTCTGTTTCCATGACTTTATTCACTGGTTCCAGGTACCAGGGAATGTGAGGGAGGTGCCTATAGTGATGAATCAGGTGTGACTATTCCAATACTTATCAAGAGGGTGTGTTTTCTGGAACTCTTAAACCCATTCATTATTTCCGGGTAGAATGGTTTCTTTGCACCTAATTACTCAAGAATTGCCACCATAGATTAAAAGCATACCTTGTTTTTTTTTAACACAGTTATAAATCCTTCCAGAACAGAGTTTTTGTATAGCCCCCCATAGTGTTCTCATTGGTGCTACAAACTTAGGAATGCCTAGTAAATGTTTGATGGAAATGCTGGGGGAGCCATGTGTAGCTGTTGCCATGGGGAACCGGGAGATGAAAAGGTCTGGCACTAGTTATGCTTGTTTAATTTTTATGCATTGGCAGCTCTTAGTTTATATCATAAATTTGGTTTAGGTATGGTTAGACCCCAGCAGGGTCAATGAAAACCAGGACTAAGTGCCAATTGCTTCCTGGACCCCATCATCATATTGAAATCTTCTTATCCATCCTCAAACTCATGACTCGAATGCTTCTTCTGCAGGATCTTTCCTGATGCCATTCCCCCCTCCCCCATTTTGAGAATTATCTTTTCATTCTTGGATCTCACAGAGTACTTTGCACCCCTCACATACCTTAATCCTATATTATTTTGTGTCATAGTCATTTGAGTATGTGTCATGAGTGACTGTTAGATTATAAACTTGATGAGAGTAGGGATTATATTTTTGATAATTTTGTATCTCTACCAACTCTGTGCCTTACACAAATAGATCTGTGAAATCATCCATTTGGACTTGTCATCAAGGATGCAGATCACAGGAGATCCATACTTGCCCAAGGTGTAATTCTTATTTGTAGCCTCTCATAAATATACCACAGGGAGGCCATTCAGTGTGCTAGGGGACTTCTTTGCTGCTGACACTGGAAAGATTGAAGTGGAGCCCATTTGCTATCCCTGACCCTTACCACATGACTAGCCCGTGGCCAGCTGTTTTTCCTTTCATATGTTTCCTTGTAGACAGCATTTATTTTAGATCTTCTTCAGAGTTTCTCATTGCTTTAGGCTACAGCCTGTTTAAACCCACTGTGTACCTTGCCATGTTGGAGTCGCTTGTTTCATGAACTTGTGTTGAACAAATGAATGAGTAAATCAGCCACTAAACCAAGAAAATATTTTAGAGCTCCTGTCCCAGAGTAGAAATTTGGGCAGTCCTGCAGTAGTTATTTTCAGGGGTCCTAGTGAAAGAGAAGATGTTGTTACTATCAGTAAGACCCTCAGTTCTCTTGGGATGATAACTCTTTATATTTATCCCTGTCCTACTTCTAGTACCTCCCCTCCTGACTGCTACCTTCTCATCACATGAAGACAATAAGGTTGAGCATTTAATTAAAATGTAACTATTACATTAACAGAAAAAGAAAATGGGGTGTATATTTGCAATATTTAGTCTTATTCATCATATTTGTCATGCAGTGGAAGCTTAAAAAATTAAATAACTGGCCTCTGATGGAGCAGCTTGGAAATTCCTAATTGCCTAGAAAGCATTAGCTAGAAAATCATGGTATTGTAAAATGTTGAGGCTAACCATTGGAAAAAGCTTTGATCCATCCCTTTGCTAGATTCAACTAACTACTCAAATGTGTTGAGTTTAACCTAGTCCCTATTGTCATTCAAAATATTGTTCAGTAAGTGGTTGTCGATCAATAAATTAATCAACAGTTGTTTTTGGAGCACCCCTTGTTCCATTCATCTAACAGTTATTTACTAAACT
Source organism: Petaurus breviceps papuanus (assembly GCF_028583685.1). Lineage (NCBI taxonomy): Eukaryota > Metazoa > Chordata > Mammalia > Diprotodontia > Petauridae > Petaurus > Petaurus breviceps. Next base: position 1,382,998 of record NW_027185779.1, on the reverse strand, counting down.
CCTACCTTGTGCTGAATATTGTGTTAAGTATGTGAATTACCAAAAAAGAAACAATTACTCCCTTCCCTTGAGGTCTGTAATATGTACCACTGAGGATGTGCACAGATATAACAGAAGGCAGAATGTAAATTATATTGGTAGGCAGGTGGCACAGTGGATAGAATCCTGAACCTAAAGTCAGGAGGACTCATCTTCTTGAGTTCAAAATTAACTAGATGTGTCACCCTGGGAAAGTCAATTAACTATGTTCACCCAAGTTGTAAAATAATCCTCATCTGTAAATAAAATCTGTAAAATAAACTGAAGAGAGAAATGGCAAACCACTCCAGCATCTTTGCCAAGAAGAACCCAAATGGGATCACAAAGAGTCAAACATGCCTGAAATGATAGAACAACAACAAAGAAGGTAAATGATATAGGAAAGGTATCAATAAAAGGCTTTAGGAAGTATAATGAAAGGCAAAGTTCATCAGATATGAGAATTAGAGGCTTCATAGATGAAATGTTAAATTAAATCTTAGTGGGGAGATTGTGGGGAAGAAGGAATGAGACAAACAACATGAACACAGGTAGAGAGAAGCAAAGGGTGTATGGTGTATTTGGAGAATATCTGGAAAGAGTTTGGCATCAGATGGACTTGGTCTAAGAAATTTTAGACTTTGTTGAAGATCTTTGAGGCAAGGGATCAAATATGATCAAATATTTAAAGACAGATTAGATAGAGAGATAAAATATTTAAGGAGTTGGTAGGGGAGCAAGTATTTATTAATTGTCTGTTATTTATATTAATTGTCTGTTATTTATATTTATATATACTATTTATAAATACTATCTCATTTGATCCTAAGCATTTTCTATATGCCAGTTATTATGTGAAACTTGGGGAATATGAATTTGAGCAAACTAGGCAATCTCTGCCCTCAGGGAATTTACATTCTAATAGGAGAAGATAACACACAAAGGGGAGTTGGAAAAGAGGAGGGAGTACCTTCATGGGGCAGAACTACTGGTGAGAAGTTGGATAGGAAGTCAAGAGAGGAATGAAGTGAGCATGACCAGGACCTACTATGAAATGATGGCCTAGATTAAGAATTCATCAATCAAGGGAGTAGAAACAGAACTTCCTCATGTCTCTGGCTCTCACCACCTCCAATCCATGTAAAAGGGAATTCTGAACAAACTTTGGAGCTACAGAACCCACAAAATGACACAGAGAAGCTAACCTCCTGCTGAGGACAGCTCGGCAGGTCAGCAGCAAGTAGCCAGCACCGCGCTCTGGGAGCTAAGTCCAGCCCCAGGCCAAGGTTTTAGCCCCACGGGGGGCCTGACCAGCCTGGAGGGACTCTAGAGCACCAGCAGCTGTGGCAATCCAGAATTATCAACACATAAATACTAAGGACAAAGTAAGAGGTCAGTGTAGTGTGGACTTTGGGACCCAGTAGTTGGGAGTGCATGGGCTTTTGCCCCCGGGGCAAGAAGACACTGAGGGCTGCGGCCCAGCCGCCAAGTGGCAGCTTCAGGTCCTGGCCTGCAGAGTGTAGGGGGACCAAGCGACCAGTCTGAGGGGTAATTGCTCTTGCTTTAACCTGCTTGGATCTGGATTGCGGTCTAGGGTGGAGGTCCTGGGGTGTGCGACCAGTGTGCCAAAGAGTGTGGAGGATTCAGAGAGGGCATCCAACTAATACTTCCAGCAGCTGAGAAAACCCCAGCATTTGGAACAAAGCTCCCCTGTCTGATACCAGAGTCCTAGTGTGGCAAAAAGGCCAAAAGACAAGTAATTGAGTGGCAACATGACCAGTCAAAGGAAGCAAAGTAAAGAGAGGAATCCAACATTAGACTCCTATTTTGGGGACAAAAAGGAGCAAAGCATGGAACAGGAGGAAGACAGTGAAGTCAGAACTCCTCCACCAAAAGCTTCCAAGAAAAATACGAGTTGGTTACAAGTCATAGAGGACCTTAAGAAGCAGATAAGAGAAGTGGAGGAAAAATTGGGAAGAGAAATGAGAATGATGCAAGAAAATTACGAAATGAGAGTCAACAGCCTGACTGAGGAAAATAATACCTTAAAAAATAGACTAACTCAAATGGCAAAAGAGTCTCAAAAAGGCAATGAGGAGAAGAATGCCTTAAAAAGCCAAATTTGCCAGGCGGAAAAAGAATCTCAAAAGCTCACTGAGGAGAATCATTCCTTCAGAATTAGATTGTAGGAAATGGAAGCTAATGACTTTATGAGAAATCAAGATACTGTTAAACAGATCCAAATAAATGAAAGAATAAAAAGCAATGTGAAATATCTCATTGGAAAAACCACTGACCTGGAAAATAGATCCAGGAGAGATAATTTTAAAATTATTAGACTACCTGAAAGCCATGATCAAAGAAAAAACCTAGAAATCATCCTCCAAGAAATTCTCAAGGAAAACTGCTCTGATGTTTTAGAACCAGAGGGCAAAATAGAGGTTGAAAGAATCCATTGATCACCTCCTGAAAAATATCCCAAAAAGAAAAGTCCTAGCAATATTATAGCCAGGTTCTGAAATTCCGAGATCAAGGAGAGAATATTACAAGCAGCCAGGAAGAAACAATTTGCGTATCGTGGAAACACAATCAGGATAACTCAGGATCTGGCAGCTTCTACACTAAGGGATCAAAGGGCTTGGAATATGATATTCTGGAGGGCAAAGGAGCTGGGATTAAAACCAAGAATCAGCTACCCAGCAAAACTGAGTATCATGTTTCAGGGGAAAATATGGTCATTCAGTGGAATAGAGGACTTTCAAGCATTCTTGATGAAAAAGCCAGAGTTGAATAGAAAATTTGACATTCAGATACAAGAAGCAAGAGAAGCATGAGAAGGTAAACAGGGAAAAGAAATCATAAGGAGCTTATCAAAGTTGAACTATGAACATTCCTACATGGAAAAACAATAATTGTAACTGATAAAACTTTTCTTAGTATGAAAATAGTTGAAGGGAATATATGTGTGTGTGTGTGTGTATCGGAGGGTATACAGGCATACAAATACATATGTGAATGTGTGTATTTATGTTTACAGGTATACATAGATAGAGGGTCCAGGACCAATTTAATAGGAAGGGATGATACTTAATAGGTGAAATTAAGAGGTGAGAGAGGAATATAATGAGAGGAGATGGAGAGAGACAGAATGGTGTAAACTATCTCATAAAGAAGAGGCAAGGAAAATGGTTACAATGGAGGGGAAGAATAGGAAGGCAAAAGGGAATCGGTCAACCTTATTCTCATTGAATTTGGCTCGGGGAGGGAATGACATACACACTAAATAGTGTATCTCATCCTACAGGAGAGTAGGGGGGAAGGGGTTGATAGGGGGGATGATGTAAGGTGGGGGAGGGAAGTTGGAAGCACCCATTTTTGAAAAGGGATGGGAACAAAGTAGAGAATAGAACAAATGGGAAGTAGGATAGGAGGGAGGGAAATATAGTCAGTCTTTTACATTTTATCTACTTTGTTAATGTTTTGCATTAGCTACACATGTACAATCTATACTGAACTGCTTATCTTCCCAATAAGGGTTGGTGACAAGGGAGGAAGGGAATGAATCTGGAATTCAAAGTTTTAAAATCAAATATTTAAGTGTATATATATATTTTTTAAAAATGTAGATAAATCCAAGGGACAGGTGGAGGCAAAGCAAACATAGAGAATGAAGGAAGAAATTCATACTCTGAGGAGAGATGGTATGTGCTGAATTGTGAAAATAGGAAAATACATTTGTGCAAAAATCCTTTAAAATGAAAATTGAAGAAGAGAGAAGGAAAACAAGTTTCTGTGTGTTTCTAACTACCAGAGAAACTATTAGGAACAACCTAAGAAGAAGAATATTAGTGTAGAGAACTAGTAATTCTTAGAAAACAGTATTTTAACAGAGAGGCAATAATAAAACTCATGGTTGCAACATATGCATGCAAACTCACAGATTAATGAGGAGAACCATCAGTCTTAATGAAAAAACGCAAATTTAATGTCATAATTATGACTGAGACAGGGTAGGATATAACTCATGTCTAGAATGTGGTTGTCTTTTTCAAAAAGGAGCAAATTAGATTAAAATGGATGGTTGAATAGAAGGTTCTCTAGAAGAATATAATCTCCTTATCAGTGGGGATGATAAATTTTTTTTTAAAAAAATCTGTCAACAGTCTAGCACAGCTCATGACAATAAGTTGGATTTAACAAATGTTTACTGAATTGAATTTTATAAATGTTATATTCAGAAAACATAGTAATGTGAGAAAATCCATATAAAAGAGATGTGAAGTATGGTAGAGAGGACTTGGATGAAGATAACGGTAGAAACAGAAGCAACATTATGAAAGTGTGCTATAGACTGCCTGAAGAACTGGCAGGTGTGAATTCAGTTGGTTGCTGTTGGTGATTTTTCAAAAGTCACAGAATACCCTAAGAAGGTTCATGAGAGGAAGAAGAGACCTATGTATATAGAAATATCAGAAATATAGAATAGCAGTATTGTTCGTCATGGCAAAAAGTTGGAATTAATCTATGTATCCAATGATTAAATGCTTGAACAAACTGTGGAATATTAATGTAATGAAATGTTATTGCAGCATTTGGAATGAAAAATAAGAAAAATTAAGGAAACGTGGGAGGATTTGTATAAAGTCATGTAGAGTGAAGGAGGCCGATCCCAAAGAATAGCATCTCTACTAACAACTGTTGTGTAAATGAAGATGTCAATTTAATTCAACTTACAATGCATAAAGGGGAGCAGTGAGCAATAAACCTGGAGAAGGGGCTAGAGCCAGGCTGTGAAGAGCTTCAAAAACCAAACAGAAGAAAGAGGAAGACCCTGGAGCTTCTTGAGTCAGGCAATGCCATAGCCAAAACTCTGTTTTAAAATGTTAATTTTGCGGCTATGAGGAGGATGGATTAGAGAGGAAAGAGTCTAGAAGCAGGAAGACAAATTAAGAACCTATTGTAACAGTCCAAGGGAGAAGTGATGTAACCCCAAACAAGGGTAGAAGCTTTATAAGTAGAGATGGATTTGAGAAATACAGATTTAGCAACTGATTGGATATAAGACTTTAAGGAGAGGAAAGAGTCAAAGATGGCTCCAAACTTATGAACCTGGCTGCCTGAAAAGGCTAGTGGAGTCCTCAACAGAAATAAGGAAATGTAGAAGAAGAATATTTTGTGTGTGTGTGTGTGGGAGAGATATAGCCAGTTCTGTTTTGACATGTGGGGAACTTACTGGATATTTAGGGTAGATGTCCTGCAGTCAATTTGTAATTTAAGATTGGAGTTTAGAAAAGAAATTATGACTGAATGTGTAGATTTGGAAGTAATTTCCACAGACATGATTGAAACTATAGGAGCTGATAATATTATCAAGAAAGAAAGTGGTGAGATCACAATAGTGAAAAGAGAAAAGGACCCAGGACAGAGAGTCTTGACATTGAAGGGAGTGGTGGAAGGAAAATGATGATCACTGAACTGTATTATACAGCCACAAAAATCAGGTTAAATACAGTGGAGTACCTTGTTAAATTTAAAGCCCACAGTCTTCAAGTAAATAATCAATTGCAAAAGTATATTGTTGCTGGGTGGCTAGGTGGCACAGTGAATAGAGCACTGGCTCTGGAGTCAGGAAGACCTGAGTTCAAATCTGTCCTCAGACACTTAAGATACTTACTAGCCGTGTGACCTTGGGCAAGTCAATCCCAATTGCCATACTCCCCCTCCAAAAAAGCAAAAAAATAAAAGGGCTAAAGATCCAGCTATTTCTTTGGGGTGGCTAGGTGGCATAGTGAGTAAAAGCGCTGGCCCTGGAGTTGGGAGGACCCAGGATTGGTTCCAGCTTCTGATACTTAACACCCACACAAAATAACTGGCAGTGTAACCTTGGGCAAGTTACTTAACCCCAATTGCTTAAAAAAAAAGTATATTGTTGCATGAATTATCAGTCACAGGCACTCTTTTTTATTGTTTTGTATAAATGTTTTCATATTTGCTATTGTTTTCTTCTGTTTGCTTTGTTAAAACAAATGTTATTTTTCAAATGAAAATTCATAGAGAATTAGAGAGGTATTATTGGAAAAATTCAAACTTTTCCTGATTTTCCTAAAAAGGAATAGATTATTTAAATCATAAGCTACTGAATTTAACTTTAGTTCTTGGCAAAATTCAAGAATGTACTTTTTAAAAGGAAGTTTTTGAGCATTTAGAATGGAATGTGGTGTTGAGAGTAATGTAGTTACTTTATAATGGGGAAATGGGTAAGAATCAACATGGATTCATCTAGAATAGATCATATTAAAGCAACTTGTTTGATAAAGTTAGAGATATACCACAGGCATATCATATACCTGGATTTCAGCAAGGCATTTGTAAAATATTTCTGATAGTTGTTTATTGTTGTTCATCCTTTGTTTTTGAAGAGGACTGATGACATCATGGGTGATTTCTTGACTCACCAGTGAACTGGATTTAAGGAAGGCAGAATTGTGCAAAATTGTCAGCCTCACTCTCTTTTCTGGAGAATCTGGAGATTCATCAGAATCTCAGAAAGATAAAGACATGTCGGCTAGGTCATTGAACAAAGGATTTAGAAATCACTTAGTTCATTCTTCTCATTTTACAGATGAGGAAAGTGAGACATTGCTTAGGGAATTTATCTGAGGTCACATAGGTGACAGAACTGGGGTTTAAACCCAGAGAACCCAAGTTCTCTGACTTCAAATCTAGCATGTTTTGTATTGCACTATCATAGTTTACTTAGGTGAATTTCCTATTGTTTGAATGACTACACCCAAAGAATGCTGATTAATCCATCTCTGTCAACCTGGAGGGAAGTCATGCAGAAGAGAAATTAGGCTTGTTTTCCTTGGCCCCAGAAAGCAGTTTTAGGAAGAATAGGTGGCAGTTTCAGAGAGATACATTTCTGGCTATCATTCAAGCTATACAAAAATAGAATTGAGGTACTGGGTCTTACATCCATTCACACACCCATCTATCCAACACTTCCAAGTGAAGGCTAAGTGATCATTGGTTAGGGTTATAGGTTATACAGGATATGATGTATAGTAGATTACCTCTCATGTTCTTTCCAACTCTGGGGTTCCACTGTGATTTGTTATATGTCAAGGATGAATTATGGATAGTTGCAAATTTTGCCCCTTTTCTTTAATAAATCTGTTTCTAGTTTTCCTTGCATCATTAACCTTAAAACCATTTAATTCTTAATTAGAGAGGCAATGTTTTGCTAGTACAAATTCTGGTTACTACATTTTATGAAAGAGTTGGACAATCAGTGGGTATCCAGACAATTGTGACCAGGATGGGAGAAGGCAATGGAGACTATGATACATAAGGGGAGGGTAGAAGTATCTAGGTATCTTTGGCCCGGAGAAGAAAAGATTTAGAGGGAATAGGGCTGCCACACAGAAAAAGGATTAAACTTGTCCTACTTGGTAATGGGATACTAAAAGAAGGAAGAAAACAAGCATTTATTATGCATCTACTATGTGGTGCTTTAAAAATATTTGATCTTCATGGGGAAGGTGCTATTATCCCCATTTTACAGTTGAAGAAACTGAAATAGAGGTTAAGTGACTTGCGTGGGGTTACACAGCTGCTAAGTGTCTGAAAGCTGGATTTGAACTTAGGTCTTATTGACTCCAAGTCCAGCACCCTATCTACTACATCATGGTAGGAGAACTAGAGAGAAGCAGATTTCTGCTTAATAGATGGAAATACTTTCTCTTAATTAGAGTTGTTCAAAAGTGGAATGACCTACCTCAGGAGATAATGAATTCTCTTTAACTGGGTGTTTTCAGGCAGAGAATAGACAATCATTCATGGGGAACATTTTAGAAGGAAATTCATGCTTCAGATTGGAGTTTAATTTGAAGACCTGTCAGTTCCTTTTTCTTATATTAGACCATTTAGATATGGAATTTAGAGCTAGAAATCTATCTAATCAAATCCCTTCATTTTAGAGATGTAGAAACTGAAGTGCAAAAAAGTTTGACAATTACGTACAACTAGACCAGGGTCCTTAACCTGGAGTCAATGAACTGTTTTTAAAAAATATTCGTTAACTGTATTTCAGTATAATTAGTTTTCTTTGCAATCCTATGTATTTTATTTTATTTTTTCATTTACAATATTATTGTGAGAAGAGGTCCATAGGTTTCACAAAATTGCCCACAGAGTCCATGACACAGAATAGATTAAGAACCGTTGAACTAGACAGTGGTCAAACCATGACTAGAAATGAGACCTTCTGATTTCTAATGAAAATCACATAACAAAAATAAAAGTATTTCTCATTTATATAGAGCTTCAAAGTTTGCAAAGTGTTTTACATACATTATCTTATTTGATCACTGATTAGAATTTCATTGATTTTAATATAGTATTTCATTCAGGAAGGCATGATATGTGCTCTTGGTAGAGGCTAACTAATCTGATGAACTAATTTAAGCTAACTTGTTAATGGATGAATGTTTTAATCATCCCTAATAACATTTGCATTTTGACAAGAACCTTTAAATAATTCAACCCTACACTAAATAATCTGGCAGTTTTCAGTGCAAGGGGCAAGGAGGTGGGAGGTGGATTTTGATCATTGTAGCAGGTCATTGTTTTGGTCATTGTAATCATTGTAGGAAGACTTTGTGCAGATGGGACTTTTCAATACTTCTGAAATCATACCATGCTATAATTCATAATACCATGTCTTAAATCATGCCAGGATCATGCTCTCACCCTATTGACAGTAAGAGGAAACCAGGTTAAACCTGGTTTATAAACAATTTGTTATAGATGAGCAGGCATCCAGATGATCACAAGTTGCTACTACTTATTAAAGTTTTCACCTATGCAATTAAGTTAAACTCAGTTCAGTTAAAGTTTTAAGTGCCTACTCTTTACAGAACACTGTACTAAGGAGTAAGGGGGACAAACAGTTTAGTTAAAATATGGCCCTACTAATCCTAAGGAGGTGGGAGCATGCAGAATCAAGGTTATGAGTAGAGAGATTAGCTTTAGAGAACTTCCAGGATAAGCCAGGATACCTTTTCCTGTGAATCGGGGGTAAAGTGGAGCATGGTATTATTTCCAAGTATTTTGAGGAATGGAAGAGGGGAGATGAGGATACCCCCATATCAGGTAGCCTCAGTCTTCTCAGTGAAGTCAGCATCAAAATCATCTACTCTAAGGTAGAATAGGGACTCTTTGTTTTTTCATGTGTGTTTAAAACCTGCCAACTAAAGCTATAAAAAATTGACTTCAACCATTAAATAAGTGCTGGCTTATGAGCCTAGGGCCCTAACTGAAATCAAGTTGTAGTCCGGATTTCTAAATCAGGCAAACGGATCAGAAATTTAATATATTTTGCAAGGGAGTAGAAGGAGAAGGTTGTTTCCTTTTGTTTAATTTCACATGTTTAGGGGGCAAAACTCTTGACATGCTTGTGAAAATTAAATGTGGGTACTTTCTTATCCTAGAAAATCCAGGAGCTGTGGAAAGAAGGGGGGAAATTAAAGAAGCTAGAAGGAATTATTGGTTCATATGGGGAGAGGGGCTTATGAAATATCTTTAGACTGATTGGAATTATGGTAGGTCTGCTCCGTTTGGGGAGAAAATCTGTTTGCTAATTTGCTTTATTTCTTCACATTACTTTATGTGATTTCCAATGCATTTCTTTTTTTCTGGTAGTTAGGCCCAATAAAAGGAAGACACTGGAGGGCAAGCTGTACAAGGCAGTGGTAAAAATGACTTGGAGGGAAGAACTCAGAATGAGCACCTTGGAAGTTTTGATTCCATAAGAAATGAAGACAATAGAAAGAAACTAGATAAGTGCAAAGCTCACTAGAGAATTCAAGTCTAGAGCAGACAGAAAAGGGGGATGAAGAGTGAAGGGAGTGCAGGGAAATTCTCTCTGAAAAGAGGTGAAAAATAGAATTTTAAAAATCTAATGAACAGGAATACTTGAAGGAGAAGAGAGGAAAGGAGATTATACTTGACTGAGAAGTTAAAAAGAGAGGAGGAAGAATTGAATAACTAGATAAAAACAGCAAAGAAAAGGAAGTAATAAGCAAAATTCCAAAGGGAAAGAGGTAACAAACAGGAGGGGTGGGTGGGTAACAGGACTGAGGACATAACACAGTAAAAGTAGTAATTGGCTGAGGGACCACAAACAAAAGATACAGACCCAAATGGAGATTTAATATTGAAATCCTAAAAATGAATGGCTCAAAGAACAAATCATACAAATAATTAATTATGTGAAAGAAAATTATAATGATGATACAACATGAGAGGATTAATGAAATGAATATGCATTTTAAAAATTAGAAAGGCAACAACTAAACCTGAAATAAGCTCAAAGGGGGATGTATTAAAAATTAAAGGAAAAATGGATGAATTGGAAACAAAAAAACCCCATGGAAATGATGAGTAAAGCTAAAAGTTGGTTCTTTGAAAAGACTAATAAAATTCATAAACTTTTAGGAAATCTGATTAAAAAGAAGAGAGCAGAAAATCAAATCAATAAAATAGCAAATGACTGAGGTTAAATCACAATAAAACCAGAAGAAATTAAAAGAATCAGAATTTATTATGTGCAGTTACATTACAATGAAACTGAGAACACAAAAGAAATAGAGGAATACTTTCAAAAATATAAAATACCAAACTATCAGAAGTCCAGAGTGAGAGCTTAAATAACCCAATCTCAGAAAAGGAAACAGATTCACCCATAAAGAAACTAACAAATAAAAAAATCTGGTCCTAATGAATTCACAAAAGAATTCTATCAAACTTTTAAAGAACAATTAATACCCATACTTAACAAATTATTCCCCAAAATATAAAAATAAAGCATTCTGCCAGAATCCTTTTATGAGATGAATATAGTCCTAATACCTATACCAGGGAAAGATAAAACAAAGAAGGAAAACTACAGCAATTTATCCAAGAAATAATTTATTAAGACCAAGTGGGATTTACACCAGGGATGCCATGATGCTTCAACATTAGAAAAACAATCAATATAATTAATCAAATTGAAAACTAAAACATTGAAAACCACATAATTATTTCAGTATAGATAGAAAAAAGACTTTGACAAAGTACAACTCTAATTTGTGCTAAAAAAACTGTACAAAATATAAGCACAGAACATTATTATTTTTTAAAAATCGCAAAAAATAAAGGCAAGCATTACATGCATTGGAGATGCAGCTAGAACCTTTACTGATAAATATGAGACTGGAGCAAGGATGCCCATCTTTTTACTATTATTTGCTATTCTTTTAGAAATGCTAGCAACATCAATAAGACAAGAGAAAACATTAAAGATGTAAAGATAGATAAAAAGAAAATAAAACTACATATTTGTTGATTATATGATGGTATGCTTGGAAAATCCTAGGGAATTAACAAAGATACTAATTGAGACAATAGCTTTTGCAAAGATTCAGGCTACAAAATAAACCCTCAAAAATCAATAACATTTCTATGTAATAATAACAAAATCTGACAAGAAATAATGGAAAAGAAAATCCCATTCTAAATAGCTACAAAATGCATAAAATATCTGGTGATCAACCAATCGAATCACACAAAAGACCTGTATAGGTTCAATTATAAAGTACTCCTCTAAGAATCTAATAAAAATTGTCACTGGAGGCTCAGATCTTGGTTATGACCATGTAATAAAAACCATAATGTTACCAAAGTTAATTTACATTTAATGCTATATCAGTCATATTACCGAGGGGATATTTTATATAACTTGATAAAATAATAACAAAATTCTTTTGGAAAAACAAAAGATCTAGAATATCAAGGAAAATGATGGCAAGTGGTAGAGATGAAGAGGGAATAGCATTTCTAAACCTCGAACTATAATATAAAGCAGCAGTCATCAAAACCATTTTTTATTGGTTAAAATAGAGAAGAACAGATCAGACAAAAGAGAATCAGAAACAGTGGAATTCAGTAAACCAGTGTAAGTTGAAAACACAAATTATGTAGGATAGAATTCTCTAATAAAAACGTCTGGGAAAACTAGAAGCCAGTCTGGTAGAAATTCAACTTAAACTAACACTTGGACTCTATTCCACGATAAATTCTTAATAGACACATAACTTTTAAAGACCATACTATTAAAAAAAAATTAGAAGAGAAACATATCAGATACCTCTCAGCTCTAGGTGGGAGATGTATTTTCAACTAAATAAGGGATAGAGACAATAACAAAAATTAAAATAGATTACTTCTATTACATAAAATTGAAGTTTCTGCACAGACCAAATTATTGTACCTAGGATAAGAATGGAAGCAATTGAATGGGAAAAATTCTCTTTCATATTTCTCTAATAAAGGTTTGGTATCCAAGATATATAAATAATTGACATATATATTATATGTAATTAGTATCCATTACCCAATGAATATTCAAAGAGTAAGAATAAATAGTCCTCTAGGAAAATCACTCAGTGGTCTTCAGGGATCCCCGTCTCCTACTGAGTACCTTCTTTGCTTGTCATTCAAGGCCCTTAGCCAACTGGTGACAAACTACCTAAGACTTGCCTCATGTTCCTACACTCCATGTGTTCTTTGCACAAGCCAAATAGAATTACTGTCTCCCAAACTTGATGTATACTATCGGACCTGCATACTTTTCCTCACACTATTTCCCTGTCTAGCATATACTCTCTTCCTGTCTTTGCCTGCTGAATTTTGAGCCATCCTCTAAAGCTCAAGTCAAACACCAATTCTTTTGTGAAGTCTTCCCTGATATTCTCTGTTAGTAATGCCCTTCTTCACGAGGGAACCAGCCTTAAATTGTACTTAAAAAAATCCAACAAACCTTTCTCTTTCATTTATCATAAAATATAGTTATACCACCTTTATGAAAATGGCTTTCAAACCAAAGCATTATGATGTAATTGTATGATCTACATTTGTAACTTATTTTCCCAGTGGTATTTAAGCTTCAGGAGGACAAGGACAATAAATCTTCTAATGTAAGATTTTCCGCAGAGCCTACTATGGTGGTCAGCACTTAATCTGGTCCAAGGCAAAGAACATTGGATTTGGAGTCTAAGAACCTGAGTTGAAATTGAAGTGGCTGCCACTTGTCATCTTTATGACCTTGAAAAAGGCACTTAGATACTCAGATGACCTCTGTAGTTACTTCTAGCTCTGTATTTACAATCATGTTTTTTTTATGATCCTAAATGTTTGATAAACCTGTGAGCTGTTTAATGTAAGGATTATTATCTGTTCAAGGTGTCCCAAAAGTTTCACTGCACTTTTAAAGCTGTTCAAGCTTAAAAATTTGGGGGGCACCCTCTATTTTCTAGATGAGGAAACCCAGGCCCAAAGATGTCACATGACTTGGCCCAGACTCCACAACCAGTAAAGACTAGAGCTGGAACTTGACCTCACGTCTTCTTGACTCCAAGTCTTATATTCAAGCTCATTCTCTATGAACTGGCATAGACCTCCTTATTATGAGCCAGATTCTTTCCTTCTCCTCCCCCAGCCTATTTCCCTTGCAAGTAAATGCTTATAATCACTGAGTGTTTCAGTGACCTAGAAAAGTTGATAAATTCTACATTAATGGAAACATAGAGACCTACAAAAATGACTCTGAGTACTCTACAGTAGGAAAATTCCTGATGCCTAATAATTAGGCAGCTAGAATGCAGGTAATGAAGGAAATGCGCTGGTGGTATAGTTCCATTACTTTGAGATCAGGGAGAAAATATATTGGAGGAGGGGAGTGAAACCTTTTTAACAAGCTGCTAGAATTGGCTGGACTCATACTGGCCTTGCTCTCTCCCACTGCAGCCTAGATGTCTCTCTCATTTGTAAACTTTATTTGTATTCTGGAGATCAGTTGAATTTGCTCTGGGTCCCTAGTTTCTTTAATATTTTTGTCCTGTCTTGCATGCATATAAATCTGCTTCAGACCTTCAGTTGTCTATGTGCTACACCAGCTTGTGCTTCTGTAAGGATGAGAACCTTTCTTTGCAGGCTTATACCCAAATCAGGGCAGTGTGTCTGCAATCCTGGACATTGATATTGCTTGTCATTAATAACAAGTTGTTACTTATGGGACTGAGTTAATGGAGCAATAGAGGATTGTAAGATCATAGGCTAATCATGATAATAGCATTTCAGAGAGCACATTGATGTCTGCAATGCACTTCACAAGTATTTTCTCATTCTTGCAGCAACACTGGGAGGTAGGTGCTACTATTCTCCCCATTTCACAGATGAGGAAACTGAGTCAAACATCTGTTAAATGACTTGTCGAGTCACAGAGCTATTAGGTGTCACATTCAGACTCAGATCTTCCTAACTCCAAGCCTAGAACTCTATCTATCGTGCTACGTGGCTCCCCAGATTTGGAGCTGTAATGGGGCTTAGAGATCATCTAGTCTGATCCGTCATTTGACTTTAATAGCAGTGTATTAGAATGTAACCTCCTTGAAGGTATGGCCTAATCTCAGTTTTGAATTTTAATCTCAAATACATGGCACCTGGTAAATTCTTATGAATACTTTTCTATTCATTTATTTTTTTTTCATTTCTTCAAAGATGAGGAAACTGAAGTTAGAAGTTAATTGACTTGCCCAAGAGAGTAAATGGCAGATCTCAGGATTTGAACCCAGCTCCTCTGGGTCCAAATTCAGTGCTCTCTCAGTTATGCAGTAAGGCCCTTAGCAGTAACCTGCTATCAGTCTTAAAGAGTGTTCCTGGCATCTCCAACTCCCTCCTCTCCCCTCTCCTACTCTCCTCTCCTCTGTCCTTCTCTCCTCTCCTCTCCTCTGTTCTCCTCACTTCTCCTTGCCCCTATTCTCCTCTTCTCTCCTCACTTCTCCTCTCCTCTGTCCTCCTCTCCTCTCTTCTGCTCTCCTTTCCTTTCCTCTTCTCCCCTCCTTTTCTCTTTTCTTCTCTTCTCTCCATTCCTCTCTTCTCTCCTTTCTTTCTCACTCCTCTCCTCACTTCTTTCCTTCCCTCCTCCTCCCCTCCATTCTCTCCCCCTTTCTCCCTTCCTTCTCTCTTCTCCTTTACTCCCTTATTCCCTCTCCTTCCCTGCCTCCCTCTTTCCTTTCCTCTCTTCTTCTCTTTGCTCCTCTTGTCTCTTCATCTCTATCTCTCTCTTCCTTTGTCTCTCTCTCTCTTTCTGTCTCTGTCTCTCTTTTTTTCTCCCTCCTGTTTCCAGTTCTCTTTTCTTTGTGGGAATAGTAGGAGTGCAAATGAAAGCTGCAAATATAAAGTATAATCATTCTCTTAAATGAGAGTTTGCAAAATGAATGGGAAATATTATTTCTTCTGGAACTCTGTGTTTGCCCATAATTGTTACATCTTTATGTATATTATACATCAGTAGTCTTCTTGTTCTCAATATTGATTGAATGAAATAATTTTTCTGTCTTCAAATACAGAAGTCAAAGACTGGGGTGAATAGATAAGAGGGACAGACAAAGGCAGACGATGCTGAAATACATAAAAGGGGAAGATATTTAGTCATTAAGAAAATGACTGAAATGTTAAATTCCTTGAAAAAGAATGTCCATGAGGATGAAACCAAAAACTCTTTTCCTCTCCTCTTTAGAGAGAAAGCAAAAGCATTGCATTAGACTACAGTTATCCCTTCCACATCTGACTTTTCCCATTGTGGTTTTGATATAATGTGGGTTGGCATAAGAAATTAAAAGGGAATTTTGGGGGAGTTTTGTGGAAGCCACAGATGAATGCCAGAAGATGACACAGAAAAAGTTTGGAAACTCAGATATGCATAAAATATATGTATAGTATTGTATAACATCAACTCAGCCCAAATTTTATGATAAGTTATTATAATCAACCCATAAAATAAGAAGAAAAAATTGAGACTTCTCTGGCATGAAGAAAGGGCCAAAAAATTTTACACAGATTTTCTAGGTTGTGGGGTTTCTACATGTGATGTGGAAGGGATAACTGTACATATCTGAGAACAAGACAGACTGATACCTGATTTAGGGGAGGAAGGTAGGTTCTGGTCTTTCCAGAATCTGATGTGGAATTCTCCTGCATTCCTGACATTGGTATAGAAATGAGGAAAATGCCTGCTTAAAATTTTACCTCTGACACATCCTGGCTGTATGACTCTGGGCATATCATCTAACTTCTTAGTGCTCTAGGTGCTGACATGCATTAGCTGGAATTTCTGTAGTGGTGAAATTACAGGTTCAGTAGGGAAAATATATGGTTAAATGATAGAGTGATTATTTTATGTATTTTGCTGTATAGCTCACCCTCTCCCCTAATTAGGTTTAACAAATTTTAAAAATTAAACACCATTGATTTTTTTAAACCTGGACTAAGATACAATTGTCAGATGCTATTGTCCTCCTTGGTAGAGAGATGCTCCTGAAACAGAAGCATTCTGCTAGCCAAGTTCCTAGGGCTCTTGCCTTACTCCTGACCTCTTACTTGATTTGCATTCTTGGATCCTCTTTTGGTTAAGATGGGGTCAGGGAATGGAACAAGGGGACACATAGATGAAAGGGATCCTTGGTGTGACAGAGAAGTATAAGCCAGAGATCAAAGAGCCACCCAGGGCTCTTCTTTCTGTCAAAAGTAAAACCAGGCTACTGATAAAGCTTTGATCTATGGCAGGAGCCAAGGGACTATATTTAACACCTCTGCTTCTTCCTCCTACCCCATGCACCTTGGAACAGCTTGCAAATATAATCAAGTGGCTTAAATGGTATACTAAGTAATCAAAAAAGCACATAAGTGCTTACTAAGACATTTAAATGTCTTACTCAGACACCACCACCAACTACCTGTGTGACCTTGGGCAAGTCACTTAACCTCTGTTTGCTTCATATTCTTCATCTGTAAAATGGGAATCATAATAGCACCAACCGCCCAGGATTATTATGAGGATCAAATAAGATAATATTTATAAAATGCTTATCACAGTACCTGACACATAGTAAATGCTATACATAAATGTTAACTACTGCTGCTGCTGCTAATACTACTACTACTACAACTCTGTGCCAAGATAAACCTGAGGCTAAAAATAGTAAAACAAGACAATCTGTACTTTCTTAGAGCTTATATTTGAATTGAGGGAAATAATACATATTGGAGGCGGTTAAGTGGAACAATAGATAGAGTGCTATGCTTGAAGTCTGGAAGACTCCTCATTCTAAGATCTGCCCTCAGACACTTACTAACTGTGTGACCCTCAGACAAGTCACTTAACCCTGTTTGCCTCAGTTCCTCATCTGTAAAATAGGCTGAAGAAGAAAAAAAAAAGATACACTCCAGTATCTTTATCAAGAAAAACCCAAAGGGGGTCAAAAAGAGTTGGACAGGACTCAAAGGACTGAACAACAATAATACATATCAGGGGGTTTAGCGGCAGGGTAGACTGAAGGATTAAGAAGTCCTAAGGAGACATGTAAGGTCTGATGTCAGTGTCATGGGTTTGTAGTGATAGGACAGATGGTAAAGCCTTCATAAGAAGGACCTCCAGAAGTGGCAAGGCAGATTGATGACAGGCTGGTGCTCCTGAGTCTTTTTGGAAAGATTACATTTCTGTTAACTCCCAGCTCATCCAGGCAGTGTGATTTTCACTGTGTACTCTGCTAGGGGAAGGGATTGGGAGACAGCCTGGAAGGGCTTAACCTACCCACCTTTATAAAGCTGGGAGTGAGGCAGGTGGTCTGAGTGAAATGTTGATTCTGGATTCCCTCACACAAGGTCAGTGTTTGAACCGGAGGAGAGGAAGAGGAAGGTAGCATTAGCAGTATAGCTAAAGAAGAAGGGTCCCCACTGGTGGACTAGTCCTTCCCAAAGGGATCTAATTGGCACATAGGAGCTGGCAGAGGTAAGGGATGAAAAGAAAAAAGTGCCTTCTGTTGATGGGTCTTTCTTCCTAGACTGGGTAGGGTCTGGGTGATCTGGGATAGGGAAAGAGGAAAGAGGATCCAATCAATCAGTCAATCAGTAAGCATTTTTAAGAGCCTATTATGTGTACTAAGCCCTGGTGATACAAAAGGAGGCAAATGACAGTCCCTCCCCTCAAGGGACTGAAAATTTAATGGAGGAAACAACATACAAACAAATAGATACAAAGCAAGCCCTATATAGGATAAATAGGAAATAATTAACAGAGGGAAGCCAGAAAGTGAGATTTTAGTTGGAACTTAGAGGAAGTGTGATAATTTTTTCACCTTTGATTTACTTTTATTAATTTTTATTATTTGGGAGTTGGGGCTGGTTCTTCTGGTTAGAAGGTTATTGAGTTTGGCTGAAACCTATTCCATGGGATGTGAAAATTGACTTAAGGCTTCACACATTTCTCAGCCAAAATGGGAGTCAAGGCTTCTCAACTAATTTGATCTGCCTTACTTGAGGAGAGTATTCTATTGATGTAGCTAGCATCTGTGATCATGCAAATCTTCCCCTTCAGTCAGCCCATTGTGAGCCCACTACATGTAATTTAATCTGTAACCTGACTTAGTTACCTATGGAGTCTCTTTAACCAGATTTGTTTCCTTAGGGGATGTATGAGATTATGATTCTGTTTAACTGAGTTTATTCAACTTTTATGACATCCAAGGAAGAATGGGGTTGTTAATCTGTCTTTTTAAACTTTTAGAGCCTAAAAGAACATGCAAGATTGAAATATATAAAAGAATTTATTTCTCTATATTTCTTATATAGTTTATCTATAAAAACTTTTGTTTTTCTGCCTCCTTAACCTGTGCTTAAACATAATAAAACCTAGGTTTTGCCTCTATAATTTCTGCATTGTGATAGATTTATTTCAGTAGCAGTACCGACTACAGGAACTCAAAAAGGAGATCTTTCTCCCATAACAGAAGCCAAAGAGGTCAGTAGTTGGAGCAGAGGAGGAAGAACATTCCTGGCATGGGACACAGCCAGAGAAAAATACCTGGAGCCAGGAGATGCAGTGTCTTGTTTGTGGAACAGCCAGGAGGCCAGTGTCTTTGGATCAAAGAGTACATGCTAGGAAGTGGAGTGCAAGAAGACTGGAAAGGTAGGAGAGGGCTAAGTGATGAAGGACTTTGGATGACAGTGGATTTTCTATTTGATCCTGGAGGCAATAGGAAACCACTAGACTTTATTGAGTTGAGCAATATGATCACAACTGCACTTTAGGAAGATCACTTGCTGGCTGAATGGAGGATTGATTGAAGTGGAAAGAGACTGGAGGCAGACAGACCCACCATCAGGCTTCTGTAGAATACAGGTATGAGGTGATGGCCTGTACCAGGATGGTGACAGTGTCAGAGGAGAAAAAAGGGCATATTTGACAGATGTTGCAAAGATGAAGTTGACAGTCCTTAACTCCCAGGTCACAAGCCTGAGGGATTGGTAGGATGCTGTTGTTCTCTACAGTAATAGGGATGGGAGGAGAGGGGGAAGGGGTTAGGAGGTAAGATAAAGAGTTTCATTCTGGACATATTAAGTTAAATGTCTACTGGACATCCAGTTAGAGACATATGAAAGGCAGCAAGAGATGTGAGATTAGAGGTTAGCAGAGGAATGAAGACAGGATAGGTAGATTTGAGAATCATCAGTATAGAGATGGTATTTAAATCCACAGGAGTGCATGAGAGCACGAAGTGAAGTTGGATGTGAAGTAGGAGAAGAGGGTCCAGGAAAGAACCCTGAGGGACACTTATGGTAATAGGGCATAGTCTGGAAGGACATCCCCCAATGGAGACAGAGAAGGAATGGTCACATAGGTAGGAGGAGAACAAGGAGAGAGTCATATACTGAAAATCAAGAGAGAAGAGAGTTTCAAGGAGGAGAGCGTGATCACCAGTGTCAAAGGCTACAGAGAGGTCAAGGAGAATGAGAATCGAGAAAGATCATCAGATTTGGCAACTAAGAGATCATTAGTAACTTTAGAGAGAGCAGTTTTGGTGGACCAATAAGGTCCGAAGCTTCAGTGAGGACCCAGAAGCTACTGCTACCAGGCATCCTGAAGGAGGTCTAGACATCCTGAGGAAGGCATCTTTTTTTCTGGTACTACATGGGATCTTAATGCCATTCCTTGAGAATCAGCCCTTTGTTTATAACTATATTATTTGGCCAATTTGGATTAGTGTTAAGAGAGAGGGAGGGAAATAAATTATCATTTATGTAGAGCCTAAAATGTGCCAGACATTGTGCTAAGTGCTTTTATAAATATTATATAATTTAACCCTTACAGCAATGCTGGCAGATAGATTATATTGTTATCCCTATTTTTCAGTCAAAGAAACTGAGGTAAGCAAAGGTCCTGTGACTTGTCCAAAGTCATACAGCTAGTAAGTGTCTGAGACTAGATTTGAACTCAAAT
Organism: Petaurus breviceps papuanus; assembly: GCF_028583685.1. Classification (NCBI taxonomy): domain Eukaryota; kingdom Metazoa; phylum Chordata; class Mammalia; order Diprotodontia; family Petauridae; genus Petaurus; species Petaurus breviceps. The sequence goes on along the minus strand of NW_027185779.1, from coordinate 1,362,600 downwards.
CTTCCCAACTCCAGGACCAGCTCTCTATCCACTGTGCCATCAGCTGCAGTCTCTATATCACTTTGCCTAAATATACTGATACATAACAACAATCATTCTTATATATTCAAATGGACCCATTGCAACAACAATATGCATATTCTCTGCAGTGATGCATGTAGCAATTCATCCCACCTGTGGGATTGCCCACCTCGTGGGACTTCTTCTATCTATGCCTTCTTTTAATTACACCTTAGGTGATTCACTCAATGTCTAAGGTACCTTCCTTGATTTCTTTTGACATTGGGAGGATACCATTGAACTGTCCACATTGTTTTTATCCCTCACTCTGTCCTTGTGACTAGATCATCTTTTTTGCTTATGTGTTTTGATGTAATCTTTAACATGAACAACAAAAATGTAATTTCTTGTTTGTAATGTCTTACCTCCAGCCTCACACCCACCATGTGTCTCTGTTACCCTCTGGGTGATAGATATCTCAGTTTCATTTCTTCAGAAACTATACTGTTACATGATTGATAGCCATACAGCACTAGTAGAATATTGGCATTAAAGAGAAGGGCAATGATAGTTAGTATTAATAAAATGTATAGCCCTTTAAGGTTTGCCTCTAGTGAGACATTTTTCAGTAGCATAAAAATGAGAGACACAGGATTCTGGACTGCCCATTTAGAAGCCATAGATAGGCCAAGAAAGCAGAAAACAAAGATAAACTACTAGGCAGGGAGACTTAGACCAGTGTCTCATATTTACCAGCCTCAGTTCAGGAAAGTCTCCCTGGGGCTTAAGGAAGAAAAGGATGATCCTTTCCAAAAATTAAGTTTCAGTAGAACATCTACTTAGGTGAATTAAGAGGTGTGAAAAATTTCACAAATCCTTGGGGGAAAAGCTATGGCACTAACCAATCTCCGGTAGGCAGTAGAATCTTGCTCCTTTCTTTTTCAAGCAAACCTAATGAAAGCTAGAAGCACATCACTCATTTATTTCATTCAATTAATTTCTTTCATTTATTCAAAATATTTATTAAAGTTGTGACCCCTTGTCAGATTTGTTGCCATTTTTTTATATAGAATGAATGCCATTTGGCAATGTATCCAAAACATAGTTGGCCACCATTTACATTGAGGTCTGTCTTAAAACTATCATTGCCATGTAGGTTACTGTAATATGGTAACCATCCATGACTATATATTCCTCATTTCCAGATGGAATTTTGTACATTCACAGCCATTGACATTGTTATTCAAAGGTTTACTGGTCCTCTGATGAAGGCCCTACATTTGACCTATGATGGATATAACTTTTCTGGTCTAGTCAAGAATTTTTCCCAGAATTAAAAAATGCACACAAAACTATATTTAAAGACTGTCTTGGACTTAGTATATCTGTCTGGAATTACATAGTTCTTCAGTTATCAGTTCTTGTAATCAGGAGAGAATGCACTGGTCATGCTTAAAGAATCCCTCCTGGGGCTTCCTTTTGGTTCTGGAGAGAAAGACTACTGGCATTGTTTCATATTGAAATCCAAAGAGAGCCCTGTCTAGTTAGAAAAGAAGTTAGAGTGAGAAGTATGGTTTGCTGAAATGACAAGCTATAATGTTAGCCTCTAAAAAGACTAATCCGTGGGGAGGTTACAAATATCAGACTGAATCATGGAATCATGGCATTTGAAAGGTGGGAAGAGCCTCTGTAGCCATCTAGTCTAACTTGTACTCAAAAAGAATCCCCATTATAATATACCTGAAAAGTGGCCATCCAGTCCCTGCTAGAATCTCCAGGAAGGGAGAACCTGCCTCCTCCCTAAGTTGCCCATTTTCCTTTTGGACAGCTCTCATTTTGGTCTTTCCTGATGTCAAGTCTACATTTGCCCCTGCTATCTACACCCATCACCCTGCTCTTGGCTCTGCCCTCTGGGACTCAACAGAGTAAATCTAATCTCTCTTCTTCAGGAAAGCCCTTCCAATACTTGGAGCCAAGATGCTCTTCCTTTTCCCTCCACCACCTCATCTACTCTTCAGCAGACTAAACATCTTGAGTTCCTTCTGCCACTTCTCACATGGCATGGGCTCAAGATCTTTTCATATCCTTGCTTGCCCTCCTGTATTTTTCCAGTTTTTATTGATGTTCTTTTAAACTGTGGTGCCCAGGTTTGAGAGGGATGCTCCAGATGAGGTCTGATGTGGGCAAAGTGCAAAGGAACTTGTCTCCTCACTTCTAGAAGTCATGCCTCTCTTACTGCATTGTTGACACATATACTTGAGCTTGTAGTCAACTCAGATCACTAAGTATTGTTTTTAAACAAACTGGTTTCTAGCCATGTCTTCTCCAAATCGTTCTTATGAAGTACATTTTATGCTTATATGTAAAGTGGTATTTTTCCTTATGAGAATTTCCCCTTACTAGATTCAACTCAGTGTTCTGACCCCTCAAGATCTTTTTGGATATTGATCCTGCCTTCTCCTGTGTTGTATATCCTTTCTAGCTTAGTGCCATCTGCAGATTTGATCAGCGTCCCAACTATGTCTTTATCTGAATCATTGATAAAAATGTTAGTATAGAACCAGACACTCTGTAGGCTACCTCCCACTCTCATGCCCAATTCAAGGGCTGGTTTCCCAGAGGGAAGCTACTCCAGGTTCAAGTTACTCTTTGGGTTTGTAGTCATAAAATTATAGCTTTCCATGCCCCATTTATGTGTTCACCTTTAATAAGTCCTACTCCATCTGGAAATCCTGAAGGGTGGCCAGTGTGTTCTTGGGACTTCATCAAATGTCTTACAATATAATAGATTTATTTGTGCTGCAGGTGGGGAGTCTAGTCACTATTGTGAAGTTAGTCAACACCCACACTGTATAGCAAAGGAAGGGGGGAAGGAAACAAGCTTTTATTAAGCACCTACTGTATGCCAGCACTGTGTGCTATGTGCTTTGCAAATATTATCTCATTAGACACAACAATCCTGGAAAGTAGGTACTGTTACTATTCCCATTTTACAGTCGAGGAAACAGACAAACAGAAATTAAGTGTCTTGCCCAGGGTCACAGAGCTAGTAAGTGTCTGGGATTGGATTTGAACTCAGGACTTCCTGACTCTAGGCCTAGCATTGTATCTACTGTGCCACCTTGCTGCCTCTGATAACTCTCATCTAGGTATGTCAGACACCCTCACTCCTTTCTGGTTTTGGCTCAGCTCCATTGCTCTAACTGCTCTGACATTCACAGTTCTAATGCCCCAAAGATAGACTACCACCCCGTGAGTGCAATCAAACTCTCTCAGCATCTTAAGGGTAGTCCCTGTCATAAAGAAATGTACTTTCCCAATCACCCTCTAACTACCAAGCACCCATGCAATGGATTTTCTATCTATGTACTCATGAACACGAGTTAACCCATCTGCACAGTATATAATATTTATGTAACCAGTCATGCACAATAATAATAGTTTTGAATCTTAAATCTATCTATTTGCTTAACAATGAAACAAAGGAAATCACAAATACTAATATGAGAAAGTAAATCCATAAGTATTCAAATATATTACAATCCATGCATTAAATCCATGTCACACTCTCCCCTCATCATTTGTCCTTGTTAAGAGAGTAGGGACACACTTATAGGAACCTGACAGGACATGTAACTCACAGCTCTGGAGGCTAGGATGTTATTGGTCCATTCAGGAACATCTGAACTACCAGAAACTGCTTGAATGTTTGTTTGTGTTTTCTACTCCTATTGGGCATCAAAAATGTTCATCCATAACAATGGCAATACTTCTATCTTTTGACAATCAATATACATTTCTTTACACAAAACATTTTTTTCTGTCCCTATCATTGCTAAATAGTTCCATTTATCTTAAATGGTTAGTGTATCTTACCTGAGCATGTCACACTCAACATCAAAACATCCAAAAGAGAATTTGTCTTTTTTCCTAAACCCAATGTCTTCCAAAATTTCCTAATTATGTGTAAAGGTGCCACCATTCTTCTAATCATTATCTAGGGTCCTAATTTTAGAGCCATCCTTAACTCTTCTCCATTTTCTCACTTTCCCATATCCAATCCAGTCCATGCTTCTACAACAACAACCTTTCAACGGGAATTTTTAAGTACCTACTATGTCCTGGGTATTGGGGATACAAAAAGAAAAATGAAACAGTGTCCACCCTCAAGGAGTGTCCATATCTATCAGAGGAGACAAAACGTATGCATGTGTATATACACGCACATATGTATTTATACACATATACATGTATATATGTGTGCATATATGCATATACATGTGTTTATATACACACAGAAGAGATAAAAGTGATTTTAGCTGGCAGAAGGTACAGGGGAGTCATTAGCAGGGTTCAGGAACAGCTTCATATAAAAGGTTCATGTAAAAACAACCACTTCATTTGAGTGTTTGGCATCAAGCTTGGAAATTTTCTATGTATAAGGCACTTTGGTGGTCAATGAAGAACTAAAGGTAAAATGAAAATTGTCTCTGTCCTCTGCATTCTACTAGATGGTACAGGAATATAAAATAGATAAGAAAGTAGGAGATAGGTATGAGAGAAAGAGCACTGATAACTGCACCTGAGCTGAGCCTTAAAGCACACTATGGATTCTAAAAGGCAGAGTTGCATAGGAAGCACATTCCAGGCATATTAAGATAGCTCATGTGAAGATAGGAACAGAGCACTGAGTTCAAGGATCAGTGAATAAGCTAATTGGACCAAAACATAGAATGAGTTAGGACATGTAACATGAAAAGTTTAGAGTTAGATAGGTTTGAACCAGTGAATGTGAAGTATTCATTGCCAAGCGGAGCAGTTAGTGTTTTGTCTTTTAGGCAACAGGGAGCCATGGATTTTGAGAAAGAGAATAACATGTTCAGACCTGTGCTTAAAGAAGTTTATTTTGGCAGCTGTGTGGAGGATTGGAGAGGGGAGAAACTGGAAGCAAGGAACCCAACTAAGTAGTTATTTCAGTAGTTCAGGTCAGTAATAGACATATGAGTAGAGAAAATGGAAGAATGCAAGAGATGTTGTATAGGTAGAATTGTTAAGACTTGGAATCTGATTAAATGGTTGGTGATGGAGAAGAAAGAGTCAAAAAAAGATGCCAAAGTTGAGAAACTGGATGACTAATAGTTTGGTATTGCCTTCAGCAGAAATAGGGAAGGATTGCTTGGCTTTTGAGCTGGGAGAAGGGGCAAAGATACTTGCTTAGCAAAAATTAAGGGAGAAACTAGTCAATTTGAGAAAAAGTGTTTTTTCTTTTAATCCCTAACAGTTAGCACAGTGCTTGGCACATAGTAGGTGTTTAATAAATATTTATTGACTGATAAAACTCCAATGTGCAGATAATTCACAACCCTCACTTCAAATATGGGGAAATTAGGTTGATGAGTATGGTGCTTCTTCCAATAATGTGATCCAGATACTCTCAGAATTAGTCTTTCAAAGTTGGAGGGAACTTTGGAAGGAATCCAGTTCAACCCATACCCATTCCCCCATAAAAATCTCTACTGTAGTATACTCAGTAACTTAGTATTGTTCCTGACACACAGTAGGTGTTTGATAAATACTTGCTGACTTTATTTGAATTATGCAGTTTTTATTTGAGGACCTCCAGTGAGGGAAAATCCATTTCTTCATTAGATATCCCATTACATTTTTTCATATATCTAACTATGAAGAAGCAACTAGATGGTGCTATAGAATGCCAGGTCTGGAGTTGGGAAAACTTCCTGACTTCAAATCTAGCCTTAGACACTTACTAGCTGTGCTACCCTGGTCAAGTCACTCAACCCTGTTTGCCTCAGTTTCCTCATTTTTATTTTTTTTAAAGCAATTGGGGTTAAGTAACTTGCTCAAGGTTACACAGCCAGTTATTTCTGGGTGTGGTGCTAAGTATCTGAGCCCGGATTTGATCTCCAGATCATCCCGACATTGGAGCCAGCGCTCTTACTCGCTGAGTTACCTGGCCACCCCTAAGCAATTGGGGTTAAGTAACTTGCTCAAGGTTACATGGCCAGGTGTTTCTGGGTGGATAATAAGTGTCTGAGCCCGGATTCAATCCCCAGGTCATCCTGACACTGGAGCCGGTGCTCTTCCTTGCTGTGCTACCTGGCTGCCCCAGTTTCCTCTTTTTTAAAATGAGCTGGAGAAGGAAATGGCAAACTACTCCAGTATCTTTGCAAAGAAAACCCCCAAATGGGGTCAGGGACAGTCAGACATGACTGAAGAATGACTGAACAACAAGCAATAATGAAGAACTCTTCCCTGCTTATCAAGCAAAGGTTGTCTCTTAGAACTCTCAGTTATTGCTCCTAGTTCTGCCCTTTGATTCCAAACAGATCAAGTTTAATGCCTCTTCAATATGACGGCCTTCTAATCATTTAAAGTCATCTATCATGACTGCCTGAGTCTTCTCATCTCCAGTATTGAATAGTCCTCATAGGGACTACAGTTGATCTCTTCTAGTTATTCCTTTGCTCATCATTGTCCTTCCTGATCTGTTGTCCCTAGAAATGAACACAAGACAACATATGATCTGACCAGGGCAAACAGTACAGTTGGAATACTGCATCCTTATTCCTGGAAGCAATCCCTCTCAATATAGCCCCAAGATCCCATTAGCTACCATATCATGAGGCTGGCTTATATTGTTTTCATGGATGGTCATGACAAGTGGAAAAATCTCTGGGTAGGATTGAATTGCATGTTATGATTTATTGTCTTCATTCGAAAAGTAGATGAGTTACCTGCTGTCTTCTGGGGTCCCCTGCATGTGAAAAGTGCCGTTAAATTCTCCATTTTTATCCCAAACCTTCTCTTCTTCAGGCTAAAAACCATCAAGTATATGTTTTACTTCCTCCAACTCAATTTACTTGGGCCTTGTAAACCTGGATGTGGTTGACTTTTTTTTTCATTAACAATCTTGTAACATCCCCCCCCCCTTCCTCCATTCATAGCAATTTGTTTTTTGTAGTTTGTCTCTGTCTCAACAGTTTCGTGTGTGTGTGTGTGTGTGTGTGTGTTTGTATGTGTTTGAAGGGGGATGCTTTTCATTTCTACCCCTGCCCCTCCATTAGACTATATGGTTCTTGATCATCCTAATAACCATATCCCTCATAACTCCTAGTGCAATGTCTTTGATGGGTGTTGAATCAATTGTAGTTGATTTTATTGAATTAAATTGGAGTACTTGAAGATCCTGCTTCACATTTCTCATTTTGTGTGGCCTGACACACAGTTCCCAGTAGTGGAAATGTGGAATTTTTAATATTTCAGCATGCTGTAACCTTTGGGGGATTTAATGAAATAAGCAAATACAGTCCGTTGTGTGATAGTGGAAATGAACCAGGGCTGTTCTTGTAGAACAGATGATGTTAATTTTCAGCACACATATGGACCCAAGTTTTAAAATATTTGTTTGAAAAATGTCATGCTGCTTATTGTTTTATAGTATTTGAGAAAGCTGATGGATATTCTTCAAACAGTTATGCTTCTGAAAGGTTACTGGTTTCTGCATATTTTACTTTTTTTTTCCTCTCCTAACTTTTACAGGTTTCTGGTTGACATGGGGAATGAGGGGATGCCTTGATTTATCCTCTTATAATAGATCAAATTTCTTTTGAAAAAATTTTATTGCCATCTCTTGTTTTTACAACATTTTATTTTCCAAAATATCACTCCCAGAGAGCCATATAATATTAAAAAAAATTTTTTACAAAAGGAAATAAAAATAGTTTAGTAAAACTAGATGCCATGTGGTATAGTAAATAGATCACTGGATTTAGAATCAAGAGAAACTGAGTTTGAATTCTACCTCAGACACTTAACTGCATAACCCTGGGCAAATAATTTCCCCTATCTGGGCCCTGATTTCTTCATCTGTCAGTTGAGGTGACTAGATTTGATGGCTTCTAAAGTCCCTTCTAACTGTAAATCTATGATCTGGTGATCTTTTGTGCCAATATGTCAATCAACTCTGACATTATATGCAATCTTACACACTTTTTGTTCAATCATTTTTCAGTCTTGACCAACTCTTCATGACCACTTTGGAGTTTTATTGGCAAAGATATTTCTACTTAGTCACTTATAACAAAATGATTGTTGTGAGTAATGATCTTTGTAAACTTTATAACATTATGAAAATATGGATTATTTTGATTGCCATAATGGGAGATGTACTGTAGGAATGGAGGTTGACCATTAGGGTGCTGGTTTTCAAAATAACAGTGAAGGTATATTTTTCATACTGTAGTAAGTGAGCTCGACTTAGATTGCTGGCACTGTTCTAAGGAATATACATAATATATAAAGGAATGGTTTTGTGCACTTAAGAAAATGATGATTGCTATGAAAAAGCATTGAGTCATCAATCAAGGAAATAATGAGCATTCTAAAAGCACCTACTATGTACTAGGCACTATGCTTGGTTCTGGGAATACAGGGACAAAAATGAAGCTATCATTGTCCTCAAGAAGCTTACATTCTATTAGGTGATTCAACATATACACATGTAAATATGTACTAAATAATTAAAAGGCAATGTGGGGAGGCATTAATATCCAGAGGTGGAGTGGGGAGAGGTGTCTTTATGTGGGATGTAGCATTTTAGGTGAACTGTGAAGAAGACTGCAGATTCTGAGTTGGGAAGGTGAGGAGAAACTGCATTCCAGGCATGAGGGAGACAGTCTGTGTAAAGGTTTAGGGATACAATATGGTGTGTGAGGAACAGCAAGGTGGCTGGTCTAGTTGGACAGAAGACTATACGAAGGGAGGTAATTAAGAGCAAATTTGATTGGAGCCTGGTTGTGAAGGGTTTATGAAGAATGCCAGGTAACTTTCTTTTTCTTTTTCTTTTCTTTTTTTTTTTTGATTTGACAGGGTTACTACATTGGTAGATTTTGGGACATGCCAAAGGCATGACATAACTAGATTTCTTTTTTTTTTTTTTAATTTTTTTAAAGCAATTGGGGTTAAGTAACTTGCTCAAGTTTACACGGCCAGTTATTATTTCTGGGTGTGGTGCTAAGTATCTGAGCCTGGATTTGATCCAGGTCATCCCGACACTGGAGCCGGTGCTCTTACTTGCTGAGCCACCTGGCTGCCCCTAAGCAATCAGAGTTAAGTAACTTGCTCAAGGTTACACGGTCAGGTGTTTCTGGGTGGGTGCTAAGTGTCTGAGCCCGGGATTCGATCTCCAGGTCCTCTCAACACTGGAGCCGGTGCTCCTACTCGCTGTGCTACCTGGCCGCCCTGACATAACTAGATTTCAACAAGTTATTTGACAATGCTTCTATATGCTTGTGGGAAAGTAGGAGGCATGTGGACTAGGAAATTGATGGAATAAATGTGAAGTTTTATATGGTATATAAAAGTCAATTGTACAGATATGAGAATCTTGGCTAAGATGTAGACTAGGAAATGGATAGAATAAATGTGAAGCTTTACATGGTATATAAAAATCAATTGTACAGATATGGGAATGATGGCTAATCAACTCTTCATGTTAAAAAATGGGACTTTGGTTGACTAATGGCAATGAGTCAATATGGTCATATGGCAGCTCCAAAAGCTAATTTGAGCAATCTAGCAACAATCATTTATTAAGATTATACTGTATTCAAGGCACCATGTTAGGTGCAGAGACAAAAACAAAGCAATATTAGATTATAATAGCTCTCTAAGTATTTACAGGATTGCCTCATGGACAAGGTAGCTGATGTGTTTTCCTTGGTTCCAGAAACTAAAGCTAAGAACAATGAATGGAATTTAAAGAGACAGATTTCACCTTGATAGATCAAAAACTTCTTAACATAGTTGCCCAGAAGTGCAATGGACAGACGGGGAGTTATAATGAGAACCCTATCATGTTGTAGACACTATAGAGGTAAGGTGTATTCATGCATGGCTTGGACTAGGGCAGCACTTTTTAAAGTCACAGCCCCATATGAAGTCGAGTAACTGCATGCAGGGGTCGTGAAAAACTTGGCAACAGTAAAAGATTTCTGAATGCACAACTGCCAAAAATTAACTCAAAATCAAGCACATAATGAGATGTTTCTGGAAGTGCTTGACCATGTTATATTGCACAACTTCACTGCAACCTTGGTTTTGAACACAGCATTGAAGATTATAAAATCAAAATATTGATTAACTCTGAAAAATGTTGAAGATGCTCTACATCCTGCAGTATCAAATATTCCACCAAGATTTAATTCTTTATGTAAAAATAAACAAGCACATCCATCTCATTAGTGTACAAATTTTCTTTGTCCTTAATAAATGGTAAAATTATATATATATGTATATATATATCAAAGAATTGTTTTAAAATAAATTTCTTTATGATTTATTACCAGTAAACATTTGATTTGTATACCTGTTTTATATACCTATATACCTGGGGTTGTATACAAATTTCTCAGGCAAAAAGGGGTCACAAATGGAAAAAGTAACTGGACTAGAGGACCTCTAAGTTCTCTTCCAAATAGGAGATTCTGATTTTGATTCATGTCCTTGTTCTTTATATGACTTACTCTGTAGACTTCCCTGGCGTTGCTCTATTACATGATAGTTTTTCTTATCTTTCTCTGATGATATCTTCTTGATGTGCTACCATTTTTTCTTCTTCCAGTTACCCTGTAAGTGTGGCATCCTACAAGATAATGACTTGCACCATCTCTATTATTTATAGATTCTTTCCATCAGTTACCTGATCCCTTAAGGCTTCCCCCTTTACACCTTTCTGGTTCCCCTTTATCTTTTGTCTTCTTGTGTTAGAATGTAATCTCCTTGAAAGTAAGGATTATCTTGTTTCTTTGTATTTTTATCTCCATTAATCAGCATAGTGTCTGGCCCATAGTAAGTATTTAATAAATACTCTATTATCTATCTGTCTGTCTGTCTATATCTGTCTCTACCTACTCTCTATCTATGTATCTCTCTATCTATGAAGGGAGAACAAGCTTATATTTCTGGGTGACTTCAATGCTAGAGTGGGCGCAGACGACCAGACTTGGCAAGGAATTCAAGGGGGAATGGAGTTGGAAACAGCAGTAGCAATGGTCACTTACTGCCGAAGAGTTGTGCTTCTCAGGACACTCTCATCACCAGTGCTGTCTTATGTTTATCTCAATGCAATAAAACTTGGTAGATGCATCCTTGCAGCAAACATTGGCATTTAATAGACTATGTAATTGTAAGGAGAGGAGACAGACCGGATGAGAGAGTGATGAAGGCAATGTGTGGTACAGAGTGCTCGAATAATCATAGGCTCTTCTTCTCCAAGCTAAATATTCGCATTCAATAAAAGCAGTGTCCCCAAGGCAAAATTACTACCAGAAGAATTAATGTCAGCAGATTAGAGTTCTTCTCTGAGTGAGAACAGTTTGTTGCTAATTTGGAGGGAAAGTTGAGACAACACACAATTAGCAAGTGAAGCAGAAAAGGAGTGGGCAGTTTTCAGAGATTTGGTATATAACACTGCATTTACTCACTGGGTCAGAATACTCCCAAACACCAAGACTAGTTTGATGAAAATGATGGGGAAATTCAGATGCTGCTAAATGAAAAATGAGAACTCCATAGGGTTTACCAGCAAGATAGTTCATCCTTCTCTAAGAAGGCAGCATTTAATTCCATCAAAAGTAAAGTACAAGCAAAGCTGAGATGCAGGATTCTTCTCAGTAAGAAGGCAGATGAAATTCAATTCTATGCCGGTATTAACAATTCAAAGTACTTTTAAGATGCCCTGAAGGCAATTTATGGGCCAAAGACTTATGATGCATCTCAACTATTCAGTGCTGGAGCCACATTGATTAGTGATAAGGACATGATACTAGAAAGATGGACTGAATGCTTCCATAGTATTCTCAACAGACCATCATCAATCAATGCTGAGGCCATTGACCTCAGGTTGAAGTCAATCCATCCCTAGCAGAAGTTCCAGTTTAAGAAGAGGTTTTGAATGCCATTAGGCTCATTTCATGTAGCAAAGTACCTGGTGCTGATTCTATTCCAGCTGAGATTTACAATGTAGGGGTCCATTGGTCATACAAAAGCTGACTCAAATTTTTTGGGTTATATGGCAAGAGGAGGTTATCCCCCAGGAGTTAAAGGATGTCTCCATTGTCCATCCCTATAAAGGTAAAGGAAATAGATTGTCCTGTGACAATCACAGGGAGGGTCTCTCTCTTAGTCATTGCTTGCAAGATTCTTGCCAGAGTCCTCCTTAATAGACTGATCCTTCACCTGGAAGATGGTCAATTACCAGAGAGCCAGTGTGGCTTCAGAAAGGGCTGAGGAATAGTTGATATGGTGTTTGCTGCCTGCCAACCACAAGAGAAATTCCAGAAGCAGAACAGAAGTCTATAAACATTTGTAGATCTAACCAAGGCCTTTGATACTGTAAGTTATGAAGGAGTATGGAAAATTATGTGAAAATTTCATTGCCTGGAGAACTTCACCGGCATTGTATGACAATTTCATGACAGCATGCTTGCCTTGGTTCTAGATAGTGGACAATGCTCTCATGCTTTTCCAGTCACCAATGGGGTGAAACAAGACTGTGCTTGGTTCCTCCCATGCTTTTTTGCGTGATATTTTCAGCCATCTTGTCAAATACTTTCAATGAGGATGAACATAGTATCAAAGTCAGCTACCACACTAATGGTAAATTCTTCAACTTGAAAAGGCTATAAACCAAGACCAAAATGGAGGGAGTGATGGTGCATGATTTTCTGTTTGCAGATGATTGTGCACTCAGTGAAGCCTCCGAAACTGTGATGCAACAAAGTATGGATCAGTTCTCATCTGCTTGTGCTAATTTTGACCTAACAGTTAACACCAAGAAAACACAGGTGTTCCACCAGCCACCACCACACCATCCATATGTGGAACCATTGATTACAGTAAATGGAGAAGTTCTGAATGCTGTGGATAAGTTCATTTACCTTGGTCGTGTACTTTATAGGGATGTACACATTGATAATGAGGTTGATGTATGCATCGCCAGAGCTAGCTCAGTGTTTGGGAAGCTCTGAAGGAAAGCATGGGAGAGAAGAGGTATTAGACTGACTACCAAACTGAAGATCTACAGAACCACTGTGCTGACCTCGTTGTGGTATGCCTGTGAAACCTGGACAGCACCATGGCAGGAAACTGCATCACTTCATTTGAATTGTCTTAGGAAGATTCTGAAGATCATCTGGCAGGATAAAGTAATAGACACTGAGGTCCTTTCTTGAACTAAACTACCAAGCATTCAAACTCTGCTTCAGAGAGTGCAACTCTGATGGACTGGCCATGTTGTTTGAATGAAAAATGTACGCTTACCAAAAAGACTGTTTTAAAGAGAACTCACACAGGGCAAGCATTCACATGGTGGTCAGAAGAAGCAATACAAGGACACTCTTAAGGTCTCTCTTAAGAACTTTGGAATTGGGGTGGCTAGGTGGCACAGTGAATAGAGCACCAGCCCCTGGAATCAGGAGGACCTGAGTTCAATTTTGGCCTCAGATACTTAACACTTACTAGCTGTGTAACCTTGGGCAAGTCACTTAACCCCAATTGCCCCACTTTCCCCCCTCCAAAAAGCAAAAAAAAAAAAACAAAACCCAAAATAAAAACAACTTTGGAATTGATTTGTGATATGGGAGACACTGTCACAGGCACAAGACCACTCAGCATGTCTTGCCCACATCAGAGAAGGTGCTATGCTCTATGAGCAAAACAGAATTGAAACAGCTCAAAGGAAATACAGGATGTGCAAATTTAGAGAATCCACCTCAGATTATTTGTGCCCAACTCGTAGTAGAGCATTCTGAGCTCATATTGGTCTGATCAGCCACAGTTGGACACACTGAAACTTGACTCTTGCATAGTGATGTCATTTTGGTCCTCTTTGAGAATGCAGGACAACCAACCATCTATCTATCCATGCCTGTTATCTGTCCATCCCTACTTTCTCTCTCTATGTACTATCATATGTACCTGTCTGCAGATGACTACAAAATCTTTATCTCCAATCCTGACTAATATCCAGAATTCCAGTTCCACGTTTCTTACTTTTGGGATCGATCAACCAATACTTACTTGGTTGATTAATTGGATCATAGATTTAATGATGGTAGGGATCTTAGAGAAAGGTCATATTGTCCAGTTTCCTCATTTTTTCAGTAAGGAAACAGGACCAGGGAGGTTAAATGATTTGCCCAGGGTCAAAAAGTCACCAAGTAACACAGTTAGGGTTTGAACCCAGGTCTTGTACCTCCAAATCCAACACTTTCCTCTGTGCATCTCATCTTCACCTACTGTTCATTATATCAAATTCAGCATGTCAAGAAAATGAAATACTCACCTTATATATATATAATATATATAATAAATATATACATAATATATATTATATATATATAATATATATTATATATATACTCACCCTCTGCCCCTTCCAAAAAAAACAAAACAAAAACCAAAGACACTTCCTCTTTCCCTAACTTCCCAGTTTCTGTTGATGGGACCACCATCCTCAGAATTATCTGGGCATATATAAAGTATATATAAATATATAGTTCATATGTAATATAGCATATATTCAATTCATATATAATGTAAAGTATATAAAATGTATATAATGTTTTACAAAGAACTTAACATGACATTTTTCATAGGATTCTTATAGCATTGTACAGTAGAAAGAGCACTGGATTGAGAATAAGAAGACCTGGATTTGAATCCTGACTATGTTGCTTATTACCTGTGTAACCCTGGTCACTTCAACTTTCTTTCTGGGTTTCAGTCCTTCTCTTGTAAAATGGAGTGGGGGGTGAAAGTTCATGTTCTGGGAGAGTGAGTTGGACTACATGTTCTTTAAGAAACCCTTTCCAGCTCTAAATCTGTAATCCCCTATATCCTTAAGAAGAATGCAGTAATATTTCTACTTTAGAGGTGAGAGATGAAAGCCTAGAGACTTTCAATGAATTGTCCAAAGTCACCCATCTGGTAAATGGCAGATTTTACCCCATGCTTCTGACTCTTATTCCAAGGCTCCATCTCCCTTGAAATTTTCAATTTCCCCCTAAAACTTCTTATTTTCCAACCTGATGATTTCACCAGAGTTTTTCACATAGGGATTCTTCTTTAATTGGTTTTCACTTATTCCCCATTTTCTGCAATAGACAACTTCCACCTTTTGTTGTTGCTAACCCTGTTTATGCTTGTTTATTACCTGTACCTGGCAACACTGTGAAATGCAATTTACCAAAATCAGCTGCAAGGTGACTATCCTTCAGCAGTGGCCTTGCTTTTCATCCTGCAGGTGTGTTGATTGGATGATGCTGGCAGAAAATCAGACTACTCAGGTGTTATTTTTTGTGATGTCAGTCTTTCATTGGACTTTTCCCAAAGACCTATTTCTCTGCTTGTGTTTTTCAGATATTTCATTGTTTTCTTCACAGATAATCTTTTGTATCCTCAGCACTTTAACCCAATGCCTGGCCCATGTTAACCAGTGAATAAATCTTTTCTTCCTTCCTTGAACCCAAGTCTTCCTGAGTTTAAGGTCAGCATTCTCTCCTCTATATCATGGTACACAGATAGAACTTTGAAAAGAAAACCCTGGATGTGTCTTTCCATAACATTTTTTATTAAAATTAAATACTTAGCTTAATTTCACATCATAATACTAGACAATATGAATGGTGGTTATGTTTAGTAAGTATCAAAAATGATATTATTGTTCCCTATTCAGTTGTCCTTTCTGTTTTTTTCTGTGCTTGAAAGGAATTATTTGCAACATGATATGTGAAATAGTTGCTAGAAATTAAATTGTTTCTCTGGTTTCCTACATTCCTTTACCCATCAATTCTAATAACAATTCTTTTTTGTTTGGTTGGTTTTTTTGGAGGGCAGTTGGGGTTAAGTGACTTGCCCAACGTCACATGGCTAGTCTTTGTGTTAAGTGTCTGAGTCAGGATTTGAACTCAGGTCCTCCTGACTCCAGGGCCAGTGCTCTATTCACTGTGCCACCTAGCCGCCCCCTCTAATAACAATCCTAAAATCAGAATTTAATGGATAACTTTTTATATTTGTGTGGAATACTGTAACTTATCTCTTTGAGTTGCCATATTTCCCTTAAACACTGAACCTAGTGTATGCAGGAGACCCTGAATGTGTAACAGACAAACCACCCTCTCCTCCAGCCAACACAATGTGTTGTTTACAACCCAAACTGAACTCCCTGTGTGTCCTTGGGAGTCAAGATAGGCACTAGGTAGTCTGTACTAGGTTCATGTAGCTGGGACCCTTAGGGACAAGCAGACCATCCTATCTTCATGGTCTAGTAGTCCCCAAGGGAAAACAGTATGGGTTTTGCTATTGCCTTGCTCCTTCCCTTCAGATAGGTTCCCCACCCACCCATACCATGCCCTTTTAGGTAGAGATTTCTGGTATCTCCTCCTCCCTTTGTCCTGCTGTTATAAAAATGTAAACTTCTTTAAGGATCAAGAACTCTTGTGTTCCACATGAATGTTCATTTCTCTTGTAATAAACCTGGTTTTCACATAAATTTCATGAAGTTGTGATTGCCTGTTGACAATATCATACTTTTAATTTCCTGAATTTTGTGATTTCCTGCTAGGAACCTCCACATCCACAGCAGATAAATCCTAATCTGTGACTTGTAGATAAATCCTAATGAGTTACTGAGGTTAAATGACTGGCCCAGAACCACACAGCTAGTGAGTCTCTGAGGCAGCTTTTGACCTAAGGTCTTATGCTTTACAGTTCCAGTATTCTTTGCATTATGCCTGATGTAGTTTGGAAGATACATTATTGCAATGGAATTACAATGGAAAGGATTTGGAGTCAAAATTTTGTAGTTGAGTTGTGTTAGACTTTTCATAATCCCATTTAGAATTTTCTTGGCAAAGATACAGCAACTATTTGCTTTTTCCTTCTCCAACTCATTTAACAGATGAGGAACCCAAGGCAAATAGGGTCAAATGACTTGTCCAGCCTGACCCAGTTATTAAGTGCCTGAGATCAGATTTGAACTCATGAAGATGAGTCTCCTGATTACAAACCCGGTGCTCTATCTACTCTGCTACCTAGTTGACCATGGAGTCAAAATATCTTATTTCAAATCCTACCTTTGCCCCTTGGTACTTATGTGAACTTGTACTTCTCTGAATCTGTTTCCTTATCTCTAACATGAAGGGAGATGCCTCCTAAGGCCCCTTCCAGATACAAATTTATGATGCTCTGATTATTTGCTCCATACACACGAAAGTATTAAATAAGTCAAATGGAATTACAGAATTTTCTACTTAATCCAAGAATGAAAGCATTAAACAGGTTGGTGGTGCTACATGCAGCAAACAAAATGGGAACTAGGTTCCACTGTAACATATCAGAACAACAGAAAGCTTTTGAGACTTAAGAATAGTTTATACCACAGAATGCTTTTAAACAGGAAAAAAATGAAAACCTTTCCATTTCAAATGTTAATTTGGATATAGTCATTTCAGAATGAATTATTTTTGCTTCCTGTAGTCACACCTAAGACATGTCAGTTGTATTAATTGGAATTCTAATTTCTGTTTTAAAGGACGTTTCTGAAAATCTTGTCCCCAAAGTTAATGGTAAACAATTTTTGTCCTGAAACTAAGTTTTGAACTGCCTCTTGTTCTTTGATAGCTGAATAATTTTCACCATTACCTTTGTAATCATTTTTATCTTCCTTCCTTTCTTATGATCCCCCTTAAGGCTAATGCCTTTCCTTTGTTGATCATTTTCAGTTTATCCTGTGTATTTTTTGTTTGCGTATAGTTGTTTGCATGCTTTCTTCCCCATTAGACCATAGTGAGTACCTTAAGGACAGGGACTATGTTTACCTTTCTTGTATCCCCAATGTTTAGTATAGTGCTTGGCACATAGTAGGCCCTTAATAGATGCTTGTTGACTAAAATGTCCTAATTTGTATGGTTTATGGTCCTGTTGTGATTCTGATTTTTGAAGGGCAAACTAAAGGCTAATCCTTTTATGCACATTCTTCAGACTCAGAGAAAATAAAGTGAATAATAAAATGCTTGCAAACTTGTTTAGTATGTTTTTTGACAAAAGTTGTAAATGGGAAAAGAAATTATTGGAAACATGGTGGGAATCACACATTGATCAGAAAGTAATTTAACCTTTATGTTAGAGATTGAGCACATTTCTAAATCATATATTACTATCAAAGAAACCAAAGTCAGTTCATTGATTAATTATTCAGTGCTTACAGTAGATATGTCTAACATTTCCCAATATTTGAATGAATCTGTGATCTCTTGGGTTTGGGGACCTCCTACCAGTAAAGCAGATGACAACCTTTTCATGCTTGCTCATCCTGTGCAACTTCTATCCATGTCCTATAAATTTGCTTCATGGAGTCCACTCAAAGTGCTGGAGGTCTTCCTTGCTTTCCTCTGCTCTCACAAGAGTATTAATGGAGAACTCTGGTTACCTACCCATGTTACCTGACCAGCCCATCTTTGTATCATACAATTCCTTGCTGGCATCTTTTTACTCCTTTTTTCTAAAATTCTATATAGATCATATGTTGCAAGTTGATCACACCCACCATGCACCTCTCCATTACTCTCTCATTTTTATTTCTTTAGAGGCTTTTAGTCCATGTCTCACTGGCATACAACAACAATGGTAGAATGTTGGTATTAAAAAGATGAGCCTGTGTCTTCCTGGGAAGCTTAGGGTCATTAAAGGAGCTTTGCAATTTTCCAAAGAAAATCTAGGCAACCTCTTCTCCTCTTTATATTCAACTCCACACCCATCCTCACTGTTAAGCTGTGCATGTTCTGTCCCAGATATGTGTACTAATGTCTGTTCTCCTAGGACCATCATAGCTAACTGTGGAAGCACGTCACTAATAGGCTGGCCAACAAATAAAGTTTTTTTTTTTTAACCATGGTAACACATGAAACAAATAAAAATTTTAAGATGATCCTTAGTCCTATGTGGCCCCTTTCTAATTTTGCCATGATATTGAAAAGGGATCTGAGGCTGAGAAAAGGGATCATCCTAAGGCTAAGAATCACATAGTTTTTAGACTGTCAGATGCTTGTTTAATTCTTGGTACTCCTAAGTGGAAGACCCATGCTCAATGGCTGAACAGCATGTTGCCAGAGGGAATGAATCTTCCTGCTCTTGATTGAACATTAGGTCATAACCACTCCCAGTATTAGCTAGTTACTAAGATATTTAAAGGAGCTGTGTTGAAGAGAGACTGCATGTAGTCAAGCTATGTGTTGTTGTTGACAATCAAATCTTTGCAATGCAGATGTTGTAAATGAGTGTAATATACTTTGAAGTCTATCAGTCTGGGACAAATTTTATTAATCACCTAATCTGTGCCAGGTACTGCAAATATGAGGTTCTGGGCAATCAGATATAAAAGTGAATTGGTCCTTGCTTTCAGAGGAGGCTAAGGAAGATGTACCAATATCTGGAAGGTAATTTGTTGTTTGCTGTTTACTTCTGAAGCTGAGAATTACATTAGGTTGCTCCTTTCCTTTTGATATTTGTAGGTAAGAAATAACTTTAGATGCCTAAACTTTACAATAATGTTAGCACCTACTGAAGACTGTCCTCTGACTATTTACAGTTTATAGGACTTCCTTGCGTTCTCAACATATAATAGCACTCTACCATTTTACAAATAAAGAGACTGAAGCTCAGAGAGGTTAGAAAATAACTAGAAAAATAACTAGAGGCTAGAAAATAACCTTATAACTAAAGTTCTATTTGAGAATGCTACAGTTATGTTATTCCTTGCTATGCAAATTCCCATCCAGTTATTCAACATCAAGATACAACTCAGTTATTTTTTTTCTTGCCTTCATATGGTATATGATGTTTTCAAAGGAAATAAGTTCTCTTGGCTTGAATTATGCTTCCCAAACAAGATATTTTAGAATATTTGTCACATTTCTCAGTAATGGGTACTTGAGAATGAATCTCTCCATAATTTAAAGTGACAGGCAATAATGATTGCTCCCCAAACAGTGTCTATCCATCGAAAATTTTTTTCTGAAATCTACTGACTGTACCCATGTGCCCAAAAGGAACCTTTACTGGTGAAAACTGACAATAATACTGAAGACCAGTCTTTAAAACAGATAAGATAAAAATAAAAATGATGAATTTAGGTAAGAACAGATTCCTCATTGCTTTTAAATATTTTTTTTATTAAGACCTTAAACAATAAACACAAGCTTTCCCATAGTAAAAAAGGGGGGGATTATATATAAAACCATGAGGCTCTAAAGTTTGGATTTATTTTTTAGAAGTATCAATAAAGTTCAACCCAGTAGTCTTAGTACTGAACTAGTTGTTTGTAATTTTTTTAACTTTCTTTTGCTCTCTTCTGTATATATTTTTTAGTGTTTCAATGACATTCTTTTTTTAGTATCTCTATTACTACCTATTCACCCCTCTTCCACAATACTGAGCACCTAAAAATACAGTTATAAATAAATGCATAAGTAAGAGCAAGCCTTCCCTTATAACAATTAAGTACAATCGAGTAAAACAAATTCACACATTGACTATGACTGAAGATTTAGGTCTAATTCTGTGCCTCTAGTATATTAGCTCTGTGTCAAGGGATAGGAAGGTTGTTTCATCATCATTCAGTTGGAGTCATGATTGGTCATTCCACTGAGCACTTAAGTCTTTCTAATATATTTGCTTTGCATTATTATTGTCATTGGATAAATTCTTCTTCAAGCTTTATTCACTTCACTCTTTATCTGTTCATAGAAGCCTTCCTAAGTTCTGAATCCAAAACTTTGTATTTTCCTGTGTGACAGTATTTCCACTACATTCATATACTGTAGTTTGTTTAGCGATTTTCCAATTGATAGGCACCCAGTGTTTGTAGTACTCTGCTGCAACAAAAAATGATACCATAAATATTCAAGCCAAGAGAACTTATTCCTTTGAAAACATCATATACCACATGAAGGCAAGAAAAAAAAATAACTGAGTTGTATCTTGATAGGTACCCACTGTTTGGTTCTCTGCTACAATAAAAAGTGATACCATAAAGGACATATGAGCCCATCCTTTCTGTCTTTCACCTTTAGTAATGGTGTAGGGTCATGGGTATATAAAGTTAAATACTTTTCGGGTATAGGTACAAATTGTTTTCTAGAATGGTTAGTACAATGCATAGGTCCATCAACAATGCCTTTATGTTCCTGTATTCTCTCCACTTTTTCAACACTTGATATTTTCCTTGATTTGTCATCTTTGACAATCTTATGTGAGTCAGGTAGAACGTGAGTGGTTTTAATTTGCATCTCCCTGGTTAGTGATTTGGAACATTTTTCTTTTCTCTATATGGTTGTTGATAACTTGTATTTCTCATTTGAAAACTGCCTCTTTAAGTCTCATGATGGAAAATGCTATCTACATCCAGAGAAAGAATTACAGAGTCTGAACACAGATCAAGGCATACTATTTGCTCTCTTTTTTGTTTTATTTTGTTTTGTTTCATCTTTCCCATGGTCCATTCCATTGGTTATAATTCTTCTATACAACATTACTAATGTCAAAGTATGTTTAATAAGAATGTACACGTAGAGCCTACATCAAATTGCATGCTGTCTTAGGGAGAGGAGAGGAGAAGGAGGGGGAGAAAATTTAATACTCAAAAGCTTGTGGAATTGAATGTTGTAAACTAAAAATTTATTAATTAATTAAAAGAAAATTGTGTTTTAATATCCTGTACCATTTAACTATTGGGGAGTAGGTCTTGTTCTTATATATTTATATAAATTCCTAATCTGTACATGTATATGTATAATATTATTAGGTATGCATATAAACCATATATATGTTTATGTATACATATGTGGGTATGTGCACACAAATATAGGCTATATATATTGTGTGTATATTATTGGACCTTTGTCAGAGAAGTTCACTAAAAAGGTATTTACCAATTAATTGTTTCCCTTATAATTTTAACTGCATTGATTTTTAGTTTGGGCAAAACCTTTCCAGTTTTATATGATAAAAAATTATATGTTTTACATTCTATCCGTCACAATCATCTCTCCCTTGTTAGGCCAATAACTCTCTGACTAGATAGAGTTGTAAAAGATACTTCCTTCTTTTCTTCTATATGACCATATAACATACATGGTTTGTATCCATTTGGAGTTTATTATGGTATTAGTTGTAAGACTTTTGTCTCAATCCATTTCAACCATACTGCTTTCCATCTTTCCAAGGAATCTTTTTTTCTTTACCCAGTAATTGATATCTATCAGTTTATTAATCACTTTGCTACTATGGTGAATAGCTTTTGCCTGTGCTATATCTGATCTGATCCATTGATCAACTTTTTAATTTTTTAAACTAGCACCAAATTATTTTGAGGATTATTGCTTTATACTGTATCTTCAGATATTGTTATTATGGGTCCCTTTATTTCTAACTTTTTTCATTACCCTTGAAAATCTTGACTGTTCCTCCACATGAATTTTGTTAAAATTTTGATTAGTTTTATAAAATAATCGTTTGGCAGGTTAATTGGTTTGGCTCCAAATACGTAAATTAATTTAGAGACAATTGCAAATTTTATTATATTGATATGGACCAGTTGAACAGTTACTATCTCTCTAATCATTTGAGTTTTCCTTTTATTCTGTGATGAATATTTGTAGCTATATTCATGTAATTCCTATGAGTATCTTGGCAAATGGACTCCTGTATATCTAATAAATTCTGTAGTTATTTTAATGGGATTTCTCATTCTATCTCTTTCTCCTGGGTTTTGTTGGTAATAGTAAGAAAGGCTGATGATTTTGTGGGTTTATTTTTTATATCCTGTATTTTTATAGAGGTTATTAATTACTTTAATTTTTATTTGAATCTCTAGTGTTCTATAAGTAAACCATCATATCATCTTATTTTTGATTGGGTTCAGCTACAAATAACCTAAAGACAGGTTGCTATCTTTCTACTTTTATTTCATATTTTATGTTTTGCAGGCTGTTGCACAGATGCATAAAATGACTACTTTTTGTAATTGAAAAAGAATATTGGATTTTAGCTTGTTTCTAGAGAGTCACTCAAAATTTTCTTTGTAACAGCTCTAGTAACAGACAGGACAGTGGGAATGGCATGTACCTCATATTGTTCTCACATGGTTTTAATTTCTTTTGTTGGTTTCTATATTTTAAAGTCTTTTCATTCATGTAGTTTAGAGATTATGAGTAGGCAGTATGGCAACAGCTATTAAACATGTTATTCTTTTTTTTCTATTTTTTGGAGGAGGGAGGTTGGGCAATTGGGGTTAAGTGATTTGCCAAAGATCACACGGCTAGTTTTTTGTGTTGTGTCTGACGCCAGATTTGAACTCGTGTCCTCCTGACTCCAGGGCCGGTGATCTATTCACTCTGCCACCTAGCCACTCCAAAACATGTTATCTTAATTTTTTAAATGAAACATGTTATATTTTGGAAGTTGTGAGCAACAGTTCTATCTATAAACATGCAATGGATCAAATGCAGTTTATTTGCTGGTTTTTATATGTAGTATGTGGATTTTTTTTTCTCTGAGTTAATAAAGGATAGTGAGTTTCTGGTGTTTTCTTCTAGCCACCTAGTTATGACTTTCTGGGAATCTAGTAGATGCTAACTTTTTGCAACCTGTAGTGATATATCACATAGTTTCCACCACTGCATTGCATTATCTGCATCAATGGACAATCCCAACTTCTTAAGGTTAATATTTCTGTAATATCAGGTGACACTGACCTGAGTCTGAATCATGATCATAAACTTTTTTGTTTCAATGAGTTTTACTATTCCTTGCCTTCTCAATTGGTGGGGAAGGGGATAGAGGAAAGAATAAAATCTGGAATTTAAATTAAAATGAAATTATATATTTTTACAAATCTCCTTTGTTTCTACAAACAAATCCACATGACAACTATTTGTTCCACATTTCTCTTCCAACACATTATTGAATGAGTTTATGTGGATGTTGCCCATGGAGTACCTTTTGATTTCACTCTTGGTTGGAGCTCTGCTGTTTCTTAGGCTCCATCTGGAGATAAATCACATTGGGTTACATTCAGCAAATTAAATAGTGTATACTTGTGATCATCTTTTTTTTTTTTTTTTTTGCTTTGGGAAGTGGTCTCTTCCAAAAGTATATGCATAATTATTTGCACATTGTTTCCTCTTACCTCCATCTGAATGTGAGCTCCTTGGTTGCAGGAACCATATTTTTGCCCTTCTTCTCATCCTCAGCACTTACCACAATAACTGGCACATGTTCAATGCTTAATAAAAGCTTGTTGACTGACTATGGATAGAGAAGGTTTTCGTCTTTCTGTGACAGCCTTATAGTAAAGGACTTTGAGTTTCATTTATGTATGATGGGTTTTATCGGTGTGTATGAGGTGTTCAAAGATTAGTACCTCTGGTGTGAGGGTTTGCCCAGTCCTTATCAGAGTTGCTCATTCACATTTGGTGTCCACCTCACCCTCAACTCTCACTTATAGCTCCAAGAAGCTGTATCATGCCCAGGAGCTGAAGCAGTAACTGTGGAGCACTTAGAACTTGGTCAAACATCAAAGACACCAAAGTCATCCACTGACTCTGGGGCATTGCCAGTTAGTTGTCTTGACTTTTGTCTTGTCGCTGGATTTTGATGACTCAGGAAGAGAGAGTGGGACTTATGGCTTTGTGCGACTCTGCCTCACTTAAATCTTATTCACAGATGAGTCAAGATATCACCCTGTGATGTTATTTCTGTTTAGAAAAGGAAGGACTCATAACAACATGGGTTTTGTTAAGATGCTTTCCATATCCATTATGGTCTATTTTAAGATTCTGAATGTGTATATTAAGACTGGTATTATGTGGTATTAAATTGTTTTACATGGTTTCATTTAGGTAAGATTTTACACCCCTCTCCTTGATATCTTTGTGTCCAATGTATCCTATTTGTAGGAGACTGAAGTATTTGTAATTAATTACTTTGGGCCATTAATTTGACCTGACCTCTGGATTTACTCTTAAAACTTATTGTAAGCCTTGCTATCTTGTTCCTTTCATCTTTATTGCTAGGGTTCAGATGGAAATAGTGCTGGGATAAGTCACTATCTTGCTATTTTTATATATTTAATATTTTATGGATTGTTGTGCGGGTGTATATATAACTGCTGTTGGTAGAAAAAGATAAACCACAAGCTCATCCTCTCTAGGTTCGTTGAAAACATGCTCAGTACAATTCCAGTAATAGATAATGCATCTACAGATTATGCAACAGAGATGATACACATTTAATAGTGTTTGCACTTGGTTTTGAATTTATCCATTAGGTCTCTATATTTTGAAATTCTTCATTTCATATAGTTTGATAAGTATGAGTATTCAGCATAGTTTCATATATTGAAAATATTGTTCTTGTTGTGTTTGTCCTTTGTTTTCGAAGAAGACCATGACATCAGGGAAATAGTGACGTGACTTGCAGTTGACTTGGATTTGAGTGAGGGAGGGCTGTACAAGGTCACCAGCCTTACTTTCTCTTCCAGAGCCATCTGGATGCAGTGACCAGATATTTATCAGGATGACTGGGAGATGACCCAGGATGCAATGGGATATGTTTCCCCTTTTAGGCTAGGGCCTTTGCAGGTTCTCACTTTGAGTGAGGTAACACCCATTCAGTGAATAGGCCTCTTTAAGAAATGAGTCAAGGGATAGCCCCTTTAAATAAATTATGTGTATATATATATTATATATATATTAATTATATTTGCGTATGGTTTTAAATTCTTCTGTTAGGTCTCTATATTTTGAAACATTTCATTTCATATAGTTTTTTTAAGTATGAGTATTTAGCATGGCTACATATATTAAAAATATTATTCTTAAGTTTTTTATGAATTTGTGCTTTTTGTTGAGTCATTTTCTCATTTGTGTCTGTCTCTTCTTAACCCCATTTGAGTTTGTTTTTTCAAAGGTGCTGGTTTAAGATTTCCTTTTCCAGCTCATTTTGTACATGGGGTAACTGAGGCAAACAGGGTTATGTGACTTTCCTAGGGTCACACAGCTAGTAAGTGTTCAAAACCAGATTTGAATTCAGCAAGATGAGTCTTCCTGGTACTCTGTGGATACAGTACTACCCTGGGATCAATGCTAAGTTCTGGCAATTGTAAGCAACATTTTGGTACTTGATAATGGTCTCTTTCCAATATACTTCATGGATTCAGTTCTCCAGGAAATTTTGAGAATTTTTTTGTAGAGATAAAGGAAATAAACATTTATTAAACACCTACTATGTAATAAGCACCGTGCTAAATATTTGACAAATATTTTCTCATTTAATCCTCACACTATCCCTGGGAAATAATTATCCCCTTTTTAGAGTTGACGGAACTAAGGCAAACAGAAGTTAAGTAAATTGCCTAAGGTAACTTAGCTATTAAGTGTCTGAGACCAGATTTGAACTCAGGTCTTCTTGACTCCAGGCCCAGTGCCTTATTCTCTGTACCATCTAGATGTGCCACCAGGTATAAGGATTTCTCATCTATCAATCTATGGAAGATTGAATGCTGTTGATATACAACTTTAACCACCAGATCATATCTTGCTAGGTAATCAGTAGGTGCTAGATTTTTACAGCCTGCAGTGATATTTTGCAGAGTTGCTTCTTTTTATAATTGATACGATATATGATGTATAAAATGTGATTTGATATAATTAATATAACAACATAACATAATATAATAATGCATATATACATACTACATACACACACACATATATATATATATATATATATAATATGTACCTTCTTTGACAGCTTTGCCTATAATTAACCAAATTATTAAGATTCCCTGTATACCACTGAGATTTGCTACTATTTCTGTTTTGTTGTAGTGTTGTTATTATGATTATTATTGTTGTTCCTATTGCTCATGCAACAGCTCTATTCTAGGTATTGGGGATTTCAAAACAAAATGAAGTAGTCCCTGCCCTTGAAATGCTTACATTCTATTAGGGAGATACAGTAGACAAGTAAATATAAGGTAATTTGAGAAGATGGCAAATATTTTCAGCAACACATATCAGCGAAGATTCTATGGAGGATATTTTCTCAATGACTCCTCAACAAGATAACACTGCAAAGTGACAAGTCTTCCCTCTTTCAGAATATGAAAGCTGGATAATCATTTAGCCCTTCAAGCCAGTCAAACTTGTTCACATTCAATTTAGTTTATCCACTGTGTTTCTATTTCAAAGACTCTAACTCTGCTTTTCTCAAATGAAAGCTTACAAGCTATCAATGCTGTTTAAAATCCACTTTTCCCTTGTTAGATTATTTTTGACTGTTCCCACTAATTTATTCTTGGGAGTAATACATTTTTCAAAAATTTTCAGTATATTATTAGGCCTTTTTTATTAATTTCAAATGGATTGTAGTCCTACATGATTCTGATTGTATTTCCCTGAAATATATTTCATATCTTCCTTGCTACCTGCAATACTTTTGTCCTTGACATAGCTTCTCAGGACATTGACACATTTCTTTTGAAAAAAACTGAACTCAGGGCTTCTAACTTGTGGCATCCTATGAATTCCATGTTACTGTGGTATGGTACCTTTTTGACACCAGTACTTCTGATCCTTCATAATTTCCCAAAATATTTTATTCAGGGTTTGGCTGTTTGTTGTAGTTATTTTTGTTGTGGCTGCTGCTGCTGCTATTTTTACTGATTCTCCTTCATCCTATTTTTCTGGGAGAGCAATGATCCTTAGATGATCTTTTTAAGATCTTTTTGTTCAGCTCAATTTTTTAAAATTTTAACTCTCACAGAATCACAGAATTTGAGAATTAAAAGGGAGTTCAAAAGATATCTCCTCTAACCCATACATAACAAAAACAAAAATCCCCATTACAGCATTCCCAGTAAGTGATCTTCCATACTTTGCCAATGAGGGAGAGTCCACCACTTCCTGAAGCAGCCCACTCTGCTTTTGGCTAGCTTTAGTTGTTCAGAACATTTTCCTGATATCAAACCAAAATTTGCTTCTTCCTACCTATTTCTACTCAATGCCTCTTGTTCTTGCTTCTGTGGGAGGAACACCTTGTGTTCTTCCAATTTTGATGCTTCTGAATTTGTGATGATATTTCTTAATGTTTTGGGCTCCATTTCTTCCTTTCATGGTGCCTCCTACAGGATGGGGTTGGCTTAAACAGGAAGCTAATGCTGTGTGTATGTAAGGAAAAGCCCCAGGAAGGGACAGTCAGAATTTCTTGGAACCAGCATCTCGAGGCAGAGCAGCTATAGAAGAGAAGTGAGAATGGAAAACTGAGTCAGAATTTCCTGAGAACTTGTGTTGGCAGAGCTTCTCCTGAAGAGGAGCCCAGGAGTGCTGAACAGAACCCAGGAGGCCCTCCCTCACCTCCCAGGCTGGATGAGGTGATTCTGATTTTTTAATGAGCTGCAGAAGACTGAGGAAGCATGACCATGATGCTAAGACTTTGTTTGTGGCTTGGTTGAGCCTTGAATTCCTGGGAACAGAAATTGTGAAGGATTTGAGATGGACTGGACACTGTGAGCTCTAATATGGAGCAGGAACTGATCGGAGAACTGGACAAGGACCTGGGAGCTGTCTGCCTCTGAATCCAGGTGACTTTTTGGGAATCTGAGAGACCACCCCGAGTCAAGTGGAAAGAAGACTTTACTTGAATACTGTATACTGATTGAGGAATTGTAAATTTACTAGTTACCTAGGGGTGGAGGGTCTGTGTATTTTCTAATGATTGTACTTAGTGATTAATGATACTTAGTAATTGATTACTGAATAAGTGACTGATTGAGTTAATTTAGTGTGCCCCATGAGTGGAAGACTTTGACTATTGTACTTTGACATGATTTTTCTTTGTTTAAAACTTTGTGGCCACTATGGTGGAAACTCTGTGGCCATTTTAATAATAAGCTGTTGTGAATACTATATTGTGATTTTCTGTGATAAGTTGTAATGTTGTGAATGCTGTACCTTGATTTTCTGTGAATGTTTTGCTTTGATTTGTTACTGAATAAATAGAGTGTTCACTATACTGTATAATCAGAATTGTAAAAGCTGTTCACAGCAGCAGTCCTCTGGAAAGCTGCTCATGCATGGCATTACACCTCTGTGTCCCTGGGCAAGTCTCTTAACCTTTCTTTGCCTCAGTTTCCTCAAAAGTAAAGTGGGGATGATGATGATGATGATGATGGATAACAACATTTCCCCAGGGGTGTTGTGAGCATCAAAAGAGATTTTTGAAAGGTACTTAGCATAGTGCCTGGTATATACTGGGAGCTTAGCAAATACTTATTCCTTCCTTTATCTGTATTCTAGAGGAACCTGACTAAAATGGTACAAATACTGGAGACGGTTTTCTGTTAGGATATTTTGGAAGACCTAGAGATGTTTAGCAAAGAGAAAAGAAGTCTCATGGTAGGAGAAGAGAGACATACATGAAAGTCTTCTTCAAATATATGAAGGACCACTATGTGGAAGAGGGGAAGTACTTATATAGTACCTACTGTGTACCAGGCATTGTGCTAAATGCTTTACAAATATGATCTCATTTGATCTTTACAACAACCCTGGGAGGTAGGTGCTATTATAATGCATTATCCCCATTTTACAGTTGAGGAAACTGAAGCAAGGAAAAATTAAGTGGTTTGCCAGGGTCACACAGCTAATAAGAGCCTGAGACTTATTTTCTATTTTTTATTTTTTTTTCTCATAGTTTTCTCCTTTTGTTCTGATTCTTCTTGCACAACATGACTGATGTGGAATATGTATAACATGACTGCACATGTATAGCCTATATCAGATTGCTTGTCTTCAGAAGTGGGGGAGGGGAAGGAGGAAGAAAAACATTTGAAATCCGAAATCTTATAAAAGTGAATGTTGAAAACCATCTTCACATGTAATTGGAAAAATATAAAATAATATTAGAAAATAAAAGGTACCCATTGTCAAAAAAAAGAAGAATTGTTCTGCTTGACCTGAAGGCAGAGCTAGGAACATGGGTTTGAAATTGTAGAAGAGCAGATTTTGGCTCCGTGAAAGGAAATCTTCCTAACCTTTCTGACCTCGCTTAGGTTGTCCAAAAGTAAAACAAATTTCCTTTTGAAGTAGTGGGTACTATGGACATAATAGGCATTGTATACATACATATATATAATCGAAATAAATCCCGTCAAGTCTTCAAATGGAAAAACTGACCACTTTTTAGAGATTTTTGCAGATGTTTAGTTAAAGACAGGTAGAACTATATGAGATTTATTTGAATTCTGTAATGTTATAGTTTTATTCTGTTCATTTGGACCATCATTCTAGGCCCCTAAGTTCTTTTGTTTGGGATGCTAACCCCTATTAACTACCTCTCTCCCCTATCAACTTCATCTCAGATTCAATCTATAATTTCTCTATATCCAATGATTTTTCCCAAAAATTAATAGGATAAGCGAAGGGCAGAGTCTTATGTCACCCATTCTAGGGTGACATTGACTCCTTTATGACCATCCTGTGGAGGTGGTCCTCATTCTTAAAGGAAAGGCTAGATAAGCAGCCTCTTATGTGGACTTGTGAGTTGAAAGCAGCCTCAAAATTGGAAATGGTAACCCTACTGCAATAAAAATCTCAGTTGGTGAGCAAGCTTTTCCAGTAATTCAATTTCTTATTGAGGATTAAAATTTGAAATCACCTTTAGGTTTAATTCCTGCTTTCTGACAGTGTCTAAAATATTTCCATTTGTGTTCCTACCTCATTGAGCACAGTTATATTTCAGATATTTTATTCTTTTTTAATTATTTGGAATGTTACAAGACCCCAGGATCTCATTCTGAGAATCAGTTGTCACCATATAGTATTTTAAATGTTGATATGGAAAGCATAGCAGATTGGACTGAATTTCTAGGTTCCCAGGGAAGTATCCTGGAACTTGGTTGTTGTTAATGATTCATTTGGAAGAGTGATGGATTTGGATTCAGAGGACCTGGGTTCAGTCCCAGCTCACCTACTTACCATTTGTGTGACCACAGGCAATTTACTTTACCTCTCTTTCCTTAACTGTGAAATGATGGGATTGGATTAGATGGCTTCTGTGGTCCCTGTTTGCTTGTCGTCTGTTGTTTATCAAAATTGAGGAGAGAAACAATAATCCCACTAAGATGGAAGAATATACTCTGTGTGTGTGTGTGTGTGTGTGTGTGTGATGCCTGTTCAACTATATGTTTTTGAACTGGTCATCACTTTGCTTTAAATTCTAATTATCACTTAAGGGCTGGGAAGTTAGCTAGCTGGCAACATTTAAAAGAGAATCAAATGAAAGAAGCTAAGATATTTAGGTTTAGTTTAGCTTTTGCACAGAGCAAATGGAACCCCTTAAGAGCAGGCTTAGGGTCAGAGCTACAAGGCAGCATTTTTGTTGCCTCTCTTTGGAAGGATTTCTTAATCATCTTTTCTCACACATGCACTCACAACTACTTCCCCATCCATTGAAGACTGAGGAGTATGTGTTTATGATTTTTCTAAGCCTCTCATTTCTCAGTATGACATCAAGTCAACAGATTGAAGTGAAGATGGAATCATCCTAGGGTAACCTTATAAGGCTGCAAGAAGGTTGTCTTGAAGATAATATGGGTCCTTGTCATTTTCATCATGCGTGCTTCCAAAAAGTTCTAGTGCTGATTCTTACTCAGCAGTCCTTGAATAAGGGAATGGGAAAGCCTTTATTAAACATTTCCTAAGTGTCCGGCACCATTGTAAGCCCTGGGGAAATCATACAAGCAAGAAAGATAGTCCCTGCCCTCAAGAAACTTATGAGGTATAAGAGGTATGGCCCAGAAGCAATGTTTAGCAGCTGTTCATTTGATTACTGTTCTCCACGCTAGAGTATGAGGGGGTATGGGAGGGAAGAACCTGGGCTTCATGGTGTGAAATGGCTGAGAAACAGAGTGGTTGGCATGATTCCAAGTTACTTTGGGTGAATAGTTAATAATCAGAAGTCCAGGAACTCTGGGTAGGAGCTTTGAGATCTAGGTTGGAGAGGGTAGATGGAGGATAATTGTATGGTACTCTGAAGATGTTCCAGAAGTGGATGTGGATAAACTACTTTGTATCTATTTCAAAACTTTGAAATATCATGCTTAAATGTGTCGAAAAGATATGTTTCGAAAAAATAAGACTTTTTTTCATAACTCCAAGTGTCTTAGCAGAAGGCAATGTCTTTCATCTAATTCCAAACGTCAGAGCTGAATAACAGGGTATCAGTCCTGGGGAAATGGAGGTGCAATATAGTTTGTAGAGGACAGAGGATACAACAGATATCTTCTCAGAATGATAAAAGTAGAGAGGTGAGTTAAGAGGAAAGCCTTTAAAAAAAACTAGGAAAAGGTAATGCTATTGTTCCTTATTAGAAAAAAAAAGATATAGATTGTGGTGGCCAGCAAACTCAAGAAGTATAATGTGATATGGCAACTTCCCCTCAATGCAAAACAAAATAATGTAATCTTGGGCTGCATTAAATAAGGCATCTCTTAGGAATATGAAGGTGTTCATCCCATTGTACTGTGCTTCCGGTCAACTTCCTACTCTTCTCCCTGTTCTCATTCTGTTTACTGAGCATGTGACTTCTTAATCTCCTGAGTAAATTGAGGCTTGTGACTATGAGTTTCCTTTTCTCCTCTTTTCTTCATCTCAAAATGTCTTTATATCAGCTTCCTCTCTCTCCTCCTTCCCCCCAGTTTCTGATTCTGTCACTCTTCTCCTTGACAAGGTAAACCCTTCTACATGGTTCTTGGATTCCATCAGCTTTCATATTCTCCAGCAGATTGCCTCTCCTTCATCCCCCACTTCCCTAATATTTGTCAATTCTTTCCCTACTGCCTTTAAACATGCCCAAATCTTCTCCAGCATTTACAAAGAAAAACAAAGCAAAACTCTTTCACTACATCAACTCATGGAAATCAACCTGATCAACCAGCCCATACCAATCAATAAGTATTTGATGGTAAACTTGCAAAGAAGACTGAGAAGGAATGGTTAGACAGGTAAGAGGAAATTCAGGAGAGAGTAGTGTCTTGAAGTTTCAGAGAGGAGAAAATGTCCAGAGGGAGAAGGTGGTGAATAGTGCCAAAATTAGCAGATTGGTCAACTCATTTGAATTCTGAAAAAAAAAAAAGACCTAAAAAAAAAAGCGATTAAGAATTAATTTGTCCACAAGTCAAGACAATGAACAGATTGACTAATTAAGGATTGGTAACTTTGGAGAGAGCTCAAATGAATGATAATATCAGAAGTCAGATTGCAAAGAGTTGAGAAGTGAATTGAATGAGAATAAATGAAGTGGAGGCAATGAGTATAGACAGCTTATGTTTTCCCCCCTAGGAGTTTGGCAGTGAAAGGAAGGAGAGATATACGAAGTTGAGGGGATAATAACCAATTAATTCTTAATTGATAGATCTGTTGGTTGGCTTGATTTGTTAACTAATTATTTTTTTCACTACTCCTTTAATTTTTTTAGCATTCATTAAAATTTTTTTGAGTTCCCAGTTTTGTGCTTTCCTCCAGTACCTCCCCCACCCATTAAGAAAGCAAGCAATGTATCAATTATATATGGGAATCATGAAAATATATTTGAATGTTAGTCATAATGAGAAAAAAAGCAATAAAAAGCAAGAAACATTTTCAGAGAAAAAAATAAGTGTGTTTCAATCTGCATTCAGAGTTCATCAGATCTCTCTCTCTGGAGGTTGATAGCATTTTTATCGTGAGTCCTTTGGAATTGTCTTGAATCATTGACTTGATTAGAATAGCTAAGTCTTTCATAATTGATTATCATAAAAATATTGCTGCAACTGTGTACAGTCTTCTCCTGGTTCTACTCATGTCACTTTACATTACTTCATCTACCCTAAGACTTCCCAGGTTTTTTGAAACTACCCTGCTCATTATTTCTTATAGCATAGGAGTATTCCATCACAGTCATATACCACAGTTTGTTCAGCCATTCCCCAATAGATGGACATCCTCTAAATTTCTAATCCTTTGCTACCACAAAAAGAACTGCTGTAAACTTGTACAAATAGGTCTTTTCTCCTTTCTTTTGATCTCTTTGGGGTACAGACCTAGTTCTGGTATTGCTGGGTTAAAGGGTGTGTGTACAATTTTATAGCCCTTTGGGCATAGTTCCAAATCACTCTCCAGAATAGTTGGACTAATTCACAACTCTACCAACAATGCATTAGTGTCCCTAGTTTTCCATGTCACCTCCAGTATTTATCATTTATCTTTTCTGTTGTGTTAGCCAATCTGATAGGTGTGAGGTTGGTACCTCAGAATTCTTTAAATTTTTATTTCTCTAATCAATACTGATTTGGAGTATTTTAATGTGATTATTTATAGTTTTGATTTCTTCTTCTGAAAACTGCCTGCTCATATCCTTTGATCATTTATTATTTGGGGAATAGCTCTTAGTTTTATAAATTTGACTCAACCACTGGGTAGAAATTGGAAAGGAGGACAGATTTCAGCTCCAAAAGTAACTACTTCTAAATAACTGAAGCCCCTAGCCCTTGAAAGAGAGTAGCTAGTTTCATGAAATAATAAATTTCCTCTCATGATAAGTATTTGATCAGTCTTGAAGGGAGGAAAGGGAAAAGAGAGAGAGGAAGAAAGGGAGTAGGGGGCTAGAATAACTGTCTAGGTCATTGTAGAAAGAATTCATACTTAGTGTTTATATTTCTTTAAATCTTGTTTTAGCTGTAGAACTTATTAACATAAAACATATGCTAATACTAGTTGATTTTTATGTTAAGTTATTTTAACAGGTAGCTCTATTTTTTTAACCCACAATTCAATGAAAAAGCATCCTCATCCTTTCTACTTAACTACATGAGGGCACAGCAGCCTATCAGAATCCATGGCTATAAACCAGGCACTATCATTTGCCTGTGATTAAGGTAGAGTATTACCAGGTAAAGTACTTAAGAGAAAATAAAGAGCTTCCTAAGTGTTGACCTCATAAACCCAAATCTATGAAATGCCAGTAAATGCCATACTACCTTTGCTTCCACTTCCTTGATGATCATTTTAATTAACTTCAGTTTTGGAGAGGAGGAAGCTAAGGCAAAGTATTCCCAGGCTTTGTAGAGGTCTAAAATTACCTTGTCTCTCCATCACATTCTTTTTTTTTTAGTAGTCCCTCATCAACTCTCAGGGTAGAATAGCAGCTAATTTAGATTAATTTCTCTCGGGCATCTCCTCCTTCATTGCACATTATGACAGTTTTTGTATTTCAGGCTCCTTTCTTTGCCTTGTCACTGACTCATCATTTAGAGAGGGTGGGGGATAGTTGGTAGGTTTTATTTGAGATCTCTGTTAGGGGGTGACCGTTCTCCCTGCCCAACCTTGGGCTCTGCAGAAGCAGCAGCTTTCAGAATGCTCTTTGTGAGTCAAGGTACTGAACCTTTAAAAGCTAATCATCAGGTTTTAGTAGCTAATGGCTTTTGAGTCTTATGAGACTAGGAGTGTCACTTCTGGTACTCCTGAAACTCTGTCATTTAATCAAGAGCTTGGAAGTTAAGATTTATTACATTGCATTTCAAGTGCTTAAGATAGGCTGACTTCCCTCTCCCCCTATTTTATTCCTAAACTGTATGTATACACAATGTATACATTTTCTCAGATTCTCACAGAGCCTGTACAAACATCATTTGTCTAGGATAGCTATGCTAAATAGTGCCATGGGAAAAATTCTGGATTTAGCATCAAAGGAGGGACACAGAAGCAGAGGGTAATGTTAAGAAGAGGTGAATTCAAGCTCAAGATCAGGAAGAACTTGCTAACAATTGGAGCTGTACAGTGGAGAAGGAGATGGCAAACTACTCCAGTGTCTCTGCCAAGATAAGCCCAAATGAAGTCATGAAGAGTAGGACACCACTGAAAAATGACCTAATGACAACAGTGAAATGAGCTTCCTCAAGATGTGAGCTTTCTGTCTTTGGAGATTTTCAAGTAGAAGCTGAATGACTATACTGTATTAAGTTACTCTTGGGGTGTGGGTTAAATCAGCTCACCTCTTCCAGATTTAAAATTCTATGATTCTATGCTTTAGATTCCAGTCCTATCTCAACTATTTACATCCTGTGTGATTTTGAAGAAGGTATTTAATGTCCATGACCCTCAGTTTCCTCATTTGCAAAATGAAGGAGTTGGACTGGATGACATCTGAAATTCCTTCCAGCCCTAAGTCTATGGTCTTAACCGTGATAAGAGATGAGAAGGGACCAGGCTTAATATGTAAAAATAGTATTATTTTGGACAAGTATGTGCATCAATGAAATACTTAATATTTGTTGTAGTCCTTTTGTGGAGAGAGAGATGTTCATGGGAGTTTCCTCTAGAAGTTTCCAACCTTGTTCTCCCAAGAGGAAACAGAGCTTATGATCAGAAATTGTTTTAAAGTGACACAGAAAGATAAATGATTATTGTGAGAAGCATGAGGGTCAGTTAGCATTTATAAAGTACTTACAATGTGCCAGGCATTCTGCAAAGCATGAAAGCTACAAAGAAAGGTATAAATGTGGTCTTTGCTCTCAAGGGGCTCATTTTCTGGAGGAAAACGGTGGGTTACACTTAGAAAAATGGCTGTCTTTCAGGAGGACCTTGCTTCCTTTTGACTGAATTGTTAGCCCACTGTGTCAGAATCTTAGGGCTAGAAGAGTTGAGAGGGTTGTTTCTCAAGTTATAAAATTAAGTTTGTGCTAAACATAACATTATTTGATGATAATAGCTAGCATTTATATATTGCTTTAAGATTTCTAAAGAACTTTAAAAATATTATTTCAGTTTATCTTCACAATAACCCCATGAGGTAAATACTTTTATTATCCCATATTACATATGACGGAACCAAAGCAAACAGAAGTTAAGTGACCTTCCCAAGATTGCAAAGCTAGTAAGTGTCCGAGACTGCATTTGAACTCAGGTCTTCCTTACTCCAAGCCCAGCACTCTATTCACTTTTACTACCTGGATGCTAATTGTGTGACACAGGGCAAGCCCCTTAATTCCTGTTTGCCTCAGTTTTCTCAACTGTAAAATGGAGATAATAACAGCACCCTCCTCCCAAGTTTGTTGTGAGGATCAAATGATATAATATTTGTAAAGCTTAGCATGGTGCTTGACATATTATAGGCACTTAAATGCTTTTTTTCTTCCAAAGTGACCATTGATCTCTTGACTGTGGAACGTGATATTCTTGTCTCAGTCCTTAACCTTCTTAACCTGTCTGCTGCATTTGATACTGTTGACTGCTCTGTCTTCCTGGATACTCTCTCATCTCTGCATTTATTTTCATGCCACTTTTTAATCTTGGTTCTCCTCTTATCTGCCTTCCGAGTCTCTTTTGCTGTATCATTCCCTCTAATTTTGAGTGTACACTAAAGCTCTCCTGCTTCCTCTTTCTTTTCCTCCTTCTCTTTTATCTTGCTGACTTCATTCATCTCCCGAAAGTTCAGTTACCATCAATGAGACAACCAGGTTGCAGTCGGTTAGACTTGCGTTTGAGTCCTGATGTAAATGCTTACCAGCTGTGTGTCCCTGGCCAGGTCACTTAAACTCTCTCCACATCAGTTTTCTCACTTGTAAAATGAGGATATTAATAGCCCTTATTTCACAGGGTTGTTAAGAAGATCACATGAGATACTACAAACACCTTGCAAACCTTAAAGCCATATATAAGTGCTAGATACTATTATTGTTAGCTCTATGCATCTGAATTCCATATGTGTGTGTGTGCTTTTCTAGTTCTCTCCTGAACTCTTGTTCCACTTTTATGAGGAGACTATTGACTATTTCAAACTAGATGTCTCAAAGACAACTCAAACTCAATGTGTCCAGAGCAGAACTCGTGATCTTTCCCCCAAAGAAACATACCCCTTTTTGGTAAGTTCTTTATTTATGGTGAGGGTCCCACTATCATTTCATTCATCCACATTCACAACCTCAAGATCATCCTTCACACCTGTAATGTTAATGGGATTAAAATCTTCCCCATCCATCAGTAGCCCTCAGGTACAGCCCAGTAAGGGAAACTTGCTTAGGGGAGGCTTGTTTGTAGGAAGGCTTCCACATCTTTTGCTAATTTCTAATTAGGCATTGAGTTAGGAAGTTTGTGATGCCTTTTGGCTCTGAGAAGTGTATATATACTGAGTTGGTAGTTTGCTTTGGCTTACTTATGAGAAGGATTTTGTGATTCCCTGGTCGATATTCTGAGTGGCCATATGTTCAGAGCTCCCCAACTGCTCAGATGTAAAGGCTCTCTCGATCCAGGGATGTATGTAAAATGTATAGTTGATTCAGCCAAACTTAATTGTATTTTCTTTTATATGTGTGTGTGTAAATATAAAAAATAAAGCATATTATATATGATGATATATGTACATATATATAATAGTATGTAAAATATATAGTTGATGTCTGTTGGTCTTTATTTCTCTGCTTGTATTTTCTCTGAAGTTCAGGGTGCTGACGCTTCCCCTGAACTAGTGAATGTAATTGAAAAATATTGCTGACCCCTCAAACAACTGTCTTTCCTAGTAAAGGGGATCCAAGAGCCTAGACTAGCAGCATCCCGGGTATGCCAGTGTAGTCGCTGCTACACATTACTCTTGCTCATTGTACACACCCAGTCAGTTGCCGAGTCTCGTCAATTGTACTGCTTTATTTTTTTCCTTTCTTCCCTTTTCTCCATTCACAGAGTAGCACTCTAGTTCAAGTCTTTAGTTACCTACTACCTGGACAAATGCGAAGACATCTAATTGCCTTCCATACTTCAAGTCTATCCCTTCTCTAAACCCCCTTCACACAACTTCCAAAATTATATTTTTAAAGCATAGTTCTGACCAAGCCACTCCCTTACAGGGTAAGCTCCAATGACCCTCCTTCACTTCTAGGGCCCTCTTTTGGGCATCTAAACTCCTTCACAACCTAGCTTCAACCTCCCATCCCAGTCTTTTCATGTATTAGTCCTCTTACCAGACTTTGTGGGTCAGCCAGACTTAAAATCTTGCTGATTCTCATGACATCCCATCTTTTATCTCTATTCCTTTGTACAAGCTGTCTCCTATGCCCCAAATAAACCTTCTACTCACCCTTGCTTCTTAAAGCCCCAAATTTCCTTCAAAGTTTCTTTCAAATGTCACCTCTTACATGATACATATCCTGATCATGTGCCAGTGTGACCCTCACCAACTCCAATTAACTTATATTTATTTTGTGTATACACAAAATAGGTCACCCTCCTGATAAAATATAAGCCCCTTGTGGTCATAGACTGTTTAATTTTGTCTCTATACCTACAGTGCCCAAGATAGCGTCTGGCACATTTTAGAATTTAACAAATGCCTTTAGGTTGATTGAACATTCTGGTCTAATCAACCATATAAAATTTTACTCCAGGCTACAAATGACTTCCAGTATTTCAGAAACTATCTAGGTCCAAAAGGACTCTTAGACTTCTTGTAATGGAATAAAAGTTGAAAAAACCCAAACAGTAAGACTGATACGAAAAGTTGATATTCTTATATAACTTTTAAAATTATGAAGCTTTTTCATCAAAACAGCTCTATGATGTATTATTTTATAGATGAGGAAACCAAGACGTGGAGCATCAGTTCATATGATACAGGTTATACAATGCCTGAATGAATGTAGGAGCTATGATGATAGCTAGCATTCAAATAGCACTTTAAGATTTGTAATGAGCTGAATTTATGTTGCCTGATGTGATCCCCACAACAGGAGGTAGGTGTCTTTATTAGCATCATTTTACAGTGAGGAACTGAGCCTGAGAGAAGTGAGATGACTTGTCCATGGACGTACAGCTAAGTAAATGTTTGAGGAAGGGATCAGTTCAGTTCTGTCTTCCATCTAGATTCGACATTCTCTCTACTGGGTGACGCAGCTACCCTAAGAGATTAGGCTGAATCTCTAAGGTACCAGAGATAGCCAAACACCATAAGATCATAGACTTAGAGCTGGAAAAGAAACTCAGTAAGAAAGAATACAATATCCTTTCATTGAATTGTATTTTCTTTTATATATGTGTATGTAAATATAAAAATAAAGCATATTATATATGATGATATCTGTATAGATACATATATTATAGATTTTATATGTGCATATGTACATATTATATGTGGTATCTATACACAAATAGACATATACACACATATACATATGCATACACACGCACACACTACTACTACTACTACTACTACTACAAGTCCCATGGTTGCTAGGACCAGGGTGCAAGGTCTGACTCCATGCCCAGTGCCCTTTCTAGAAGCCCTCAAATTCTGTAACAAATGATTTCTATGTTATATCTTGCTCTTCTTGAGTTGTAAAGAGTCTTATGTTTTCTCTCATGTTCCTATGGAATTTAACTAAAAGGGGAGATAAAACTGAGCGTTAGTATTGTTAGCTTGATGGCATAGTGGAGAGAATACTGGACGTAGAGTCTGGAAGACCTGTTTTCAAATCATGCCTTAGATATTTACCTGGTCCCTTGGGGTCACACTTGAGGGTCACATTGGCCTCAAGGCCACAGGTTGCCCACCCCTGGTCTAAGGGAAAGG
Source organism: Petaurus breviceps papuanus (assembly GCF_028583685.1). Taxonomy (NCBI): domain Eukaryota; kingdom Metazoa; phylum Chordata; class Mammalia; order Diprotodontia; family Petauridae; genus Petaurus; species Petaurus breviceps. The sequence goes on along the minus strand of NW_027185779.1, from coordinate 1,321,863 downwards.
AGTTCTCTCTCTTCTTTCTCTTTTACTTTTCTCGTTCAGGAAACTAAAGGACCATTGCTGGAAGGCAGTCCTCTGGCTTCTCTCATTTTCTCATGCGGGATAGTACATCTCATTGGATGGTCACAGGGTACTCTTTTCCATTGCTTAAGAGATTATCTCCTGTTGCAGCCAGTCATTACCACTGTTCCAAACCCCACTGCCTTCATTTAATCAGAATGATTTCCTCCCACAGACATTCTCTGTTTCCCTATCCCCAAATCAATTTTTAATCCATTACAGCCATTTTTCTCTCCGAATGCTTTGCAGTCCCATTTTGTAAATCCATCAATGGCTTGGCTTTCTTGAGCCCCAGATAAATTAGGTCTCCTCATGTTTTGTCCTCATCTATCAGTTCAATAATGCACTAAGAGATTTCAACCAGGAACAGGCATGATTTTCCTTTCATGAAGCAAATCTGACTCTCTCTCCTACACATAAGAGACAGGGCAGGCTGGACAAGCCTTGCTTAGTACTTCTCACAGTAGCACCTCATCAGTCAGTGTGAGCATTTGAACAGATGGCACATTTCCTTTTGAAAGTGATAAGTGTCCTCAGGACTAGCAACACCCAAAGGCTCCTTAGCACAAAGCTTCGAGATAAGGAATCAATTGGATGAGGAATGTCCCAGTGTTGCTATGTAGGAGTTGGACACAATTTTCTATTGGGAGGCCTATTTCTGTTCCACAGACATCTTCCTAATGTTTGCATAGGGAAATATTTGTTTAAACTAAGCCACATTTGTCTATGCTGAGTAGGAACCCAAATATATTCATCAACAGTTTCTTGCAAAGAAATTGCATGTAGTGTAGTGGATAGAGTATTGGCTTTGAAATGAGGGGATCTGGGTTCAAATTCTACTTGTGAGTTAGGTATAATTTCTACCACTAGGGAGAGTGAGGATGGTAGATTTCTTACTGAGTTGCAGTAGGGCTAAATAAAGCTCATCAGGGTCTGAATTATCTTGCACCAATATAGTCAGCCATGGGAAGCTGAATGCCCAAGAAAGGGTGAATCACTTAGGCTGGAAATAGAAAGGGTCATAACACTCATTCTAATCTGTAGTGGGATTGAAGCTAAGGGAGATAGGGAAACCTACTTTCAAAAAAAAAAATCCAGTTCTTATGCTTAGTACACTTGTGATCTTCGCCAAATGTCTCTCAACCTCAGTTTCCTGATTTTGAAAACTAAACAATCCATGCCCTCTAAGAGCATAATTCTAACAAGGGAGACAGCATGTGCACATGCATGCATATATATGCATGCATATGTATATATAGAGATCTATGTGTGTGCATATAGGTTGCAGTATGTATATATGTATATGTGTGTATGTATATGTATATACATGTAATCACATTAAAGGTCATTTGGTGATGGAAGATACTAGTATCTGGGAAGATAAGAAAGGCTATATATACATATATATGTTCAGTTTTGAAGAAAATTAGGGATTCTAGAAGATAAAGTTAAGAAGGAAATAAATTTCAGGTATGAGGCATAATCAGTTCAAAGTTATAGAGAAGCATCACATGTAAAGAACAGTAAATGGGCCATTATGTCCATCTGTTCCTATGAGTTATAGAGAGTCACTGGAGTTTATTGAATAGGAAGTGGAGGTTAGGAGAAATACACAATCAGAGCTGAGCTTAAAGGAAAATCACATTGGTGGTTATTTGTTGGATAGATTGAGACAGGGAGAGATTTGAGACAGAAACCAAATAGGAAACTATTGCAATAATCCAGGTGAAAGGTGATGATAGTCTGAACTTGGATGTTCTCTTTGTAGGAAGAAACCAGAGGACAGATGTGAGAGATATTGTGGAAGTAGAAACAAGAAGATTTAGCAACTGGTTGTTTGGAGATGTCTGATGAGTAAGAGTGAAGAGTCAAGGATGGAACCTTGACAACAGGAGAGTGCATGACTCAGTGGCTAGAGTTCAGGACTTGGAGACAGGAAGACCTTGGTTTGAATGTTGTGACATTAGCTGACGCTAGCTGTATGACCATGGGAAAGTTACTTGATTTCTCTGAGCCAAAAGAATCTCTCTAAGACTTCATTACTAAATTATAGATAGGTTATGAATGTGTGTGTTGCTTTTCCTAGGCTGCTGTTTTTGCTTTATATCACTTCATATGTCTCACCATATTACCTTGCCTTCTTCATATTTGTTGTTTCATGGTACCATATCTAAATCTATACATGTGTGTGTGTGTGTGTGTGTGTGTGTGTGTGTGTGTGTATCTCCAGATTTATGGTTTCATCAACAGAGGGAATTCCCAGCTTGGAAAATCCCTCTGTAGCTGATAACTTCTCTGGAACTTAAAGTCTTGAAAAAGTCGGCTGGGGCATGGAGAGGAATAATGACTTGACCTTGATTGAAGTCACATAGCTAGTATGTGTAAGGGCAGGACTTGAACCCAAGGCTTCCTGAATCTAAACCCAAAAGTCCAACCACTATCACATGCTGCATCTCAAGATTTATATTTTTTAATTTATACAGCCGTTTCCTAATTGTTGGACATAGAGGTTGTTTTCAGTCTTTTTTCTATGAAAGAGCAGCTCTGACTGTTTCTGTGTAGCTATTTCTTCTTTCCCTTTTAATAACATCTTTAGATTTTTTTTTTCAAACTAGTTCTTCCCCATTAAAATGGTCTCTGTAACAGTGGGATGCAATGAAAACTGGCATGGAATTATAGTCCTCAGTGGGGCCTGGCGAGGTCACCTTATCCTCTTAGTCATTTCTTTCCTTTCAGGCTTCTATTCTAAACATGAAATGATCCTATTTTAAAAATCTTATAAGTAATAGGCTTCTCCATCTTCCATTGTTATGCAATCCTATGATTAGCCACCTCCCTCTGGAAATTTTTCCCTTTATGAAACCTAAATTCTTGTTGCTATAGTTTAATCCCCTTTTCTTTGTTCTTATTCTCAGCTATTCGCCATCTACAGAGTACCCCATCAAATTTAAAAACCATTACTAGACCATTCTTCAGCCTGTTCCATCCACAGGCTCAATAAGCTGAGTTCTTTCATCTTTTCTTTTCCTTTATAGTTCATAGTCTTCAGCCTTTTACTGTTCTTCATTGTTAGGAATTTAAGGATTTCCCCTGTGGTCTGGGAAATGCGTCATCACTTGGATCTCATAGTATAAATAACCCTTTTTTACCTCCTGAAATGATCCAATTCAATATGATCAAAGTAGTCAGTCTGGGGGAAAACAATCAAGGACACCTGGTTTTCCAATTTCTAGTCCATAATAGAATGTATGTAAAAAAGAATATTCTCCAATAAAATGTAACATCTTCTGGATTTCAAAGCTCTTCACAATCCATTCTGCCCCCACCCCGTCTAGTCTTTTTATGCCTTATGCCCCAGTGTGTATTTGTGGGTCAGTGACATTGACATCTTTGCTACTCCTCAAACAAGACTCTAGGCATCTTCACTGGCTGTTTCCCATTCATGGAATGCTCTTCTCCAGGTCTCAGCTAAAATGCCATCTCCTACAGGAAGCCTTTCCCAACCCCTTTTAATTGTAGTTTCTTTCCTCTCTTGACTATTTCCTATTTAGCCTCTATCTAGCTAATTTATACATAATTGTCTCCACCATTAGGTTGTGAGTTACGTGAGAATGGGGACTATAATTCACCTTTCTTTGTAGGTTCAGCACTTAGCAGTGTCTGTTACACAGGAGGTATTTAATAAACATTTATTATCTAACCATCTTACTGATTGACATTGTTTAGCAAATATTCTCCTTCTCCATAGTGCATCCAGGAGGTCATAGTCATAGTTATAAATCTGTGTAAATAGCAAAATCTGAGATACAGAATATTAAAAGCCAGGTGTGAAGATCAGTTAGTCAAGCACCAAAATCCTATGAAGACTTTTTTTTCAAGCATTTCTGACTTCTTGTTACATGTGGTTTGGCATGGGTGACCACAATCAACTCCGTGAGGTCCTAAGCTAGTGTATGTTGGAAATAAATGTCAAACATAAATGAGATTAGTAATAAGAGAGGGCCACACAGTTTGATCCTTGACCAGGAGCAAATTAGACAAAAATGGGAATGATGATGGGAGTTTAGGGACAGGAATCTAATAAAGAAGAGAAGGATAGTACTTCTTCTGTTCAATTTTTGATGGTTCTGGAGAAGGTGGCCGCATTTATGCTTCACTTGGTCATAAAAAGAATTTGTATTAAGCAAAATAATGTAGGTCTCCTAACAGACTTGACTATTACTTTTTTTAAAAATTTTTGGTCTTTATTAATTTGTTTGTTTGTTTTTAGTTTACAAGATTCAGTTCCACAAATCCTCGAGTTTCAAATTTTCTCTCCCTCCCTCCCCTCTCAGCTCCCCCTCACCATGGTGGCATACAATTAAGTATAGGATCTGCAAACACTTTCATGTTAGACATTTGACTATTGACTTATACAGTGTTAAAACTGTAAGGGATCTTAAATATCTTAACTCACTTTATAGATGAGGCCTGTTGAGATGAAATTAATTGCTCTAGAATAAATCATAAAGTGGGTTAGTTGTAGTGGCAGCTCCAAAATTCAAATCTCATGGTCCACATGGTATAGCACATTTTTTCCACATCTCACTACCATTCAGTTATATCATTGGAAACTTAAACTTTGAACAGAAGATATTGGATATTTAATCTGTTATTTAGGCCTCTGGCCTCCTAAAATTTCTATTTAAAAGTCCAAATCTCCATGTAATATTTTTTTTTAACAGTCTAGACTTCTTCCAATTGCTCCACGCGTCTCTAAAGCTGCAGGAAAGTGAAAGTATTGGTCATATCCCATTAGAACAAAAACCTCTGCATGGTGAAAAGAAGGACACACATCAGCAAATAGCCCACTTATTTTCAGAAGTGTTTCAATGCACTAAAATTTCTATACAACAAAAGAATATTGATCATTCCTTGAAAGTCACTCTAATGATATTTGCCCTATATTATCCCAAGAAGAGTGTCAAGATTTAGATAAAATGAGAATATCCTATGTTTAACTTAGATTCCTATGTCCCATTATTATGACTGCTTTCCTTGTGGCTAGCTAATATTAAGTCTGTGAGCTCTAAATCCTTTCCTGTATCTTCACATGTTGCCACTTGTTTGCTCATTGTGTCCTTAAAAAATTCCTCAGTTGTGCTGTCATACACTCACCTGTAACAAGATTCTGATCACTTTGATAATTTATTCAGAATTCTAATCTAGTCCTCCAAGTCTAACCTCATTTCCAGATTGGGGTCCTTTGCAAATGTCCTCATCATTACCTGTGTCAGAATTCATTTATCTGTAGGCAAGCAGTTGCAATGCAAGTCTCATTTATTGCATTTGTCTAATATTAAGTTTATAGTAAACCATTAATAAAAATAGTAATAGCTGACCCTTAAGGCCTCTTTCCCCATAAGTGAAAACCTCAAAGATTTACAAAGTGCTTTACAGACATAGCATCATAAGGTATCTCTGAGGCCATCTTGTTTCAGCCATTATCAAGATGCCCCTTTACATCGTCCCCTAAAAGTCATCATCCATCATTTGCTTAAAGACCTCAGTGAAGGGAGGCCAACACACTATCTTCTGAAGCAACCCATTCTTCATTCATTCTAAAAAATTTATTAAGCACCTGTCAGGCACTGTGCTAAGCTCTGGAGGCACAAAAAGAGTTAAGAGATGGTCCCTGCCCTCAAGCAGCTTAGAGTCAAACTAGAGGAATCCATTCAACTTTAAGTTCTAATTGTTAACTTTTTTCCATACAACTAGTTACCTTATGTGAGAACATAACAATTCCTATGTGAATATAACTATAGTTAATATTGTGTTGCTTTTACAGATGAGAAAACTGAGGCACTGAAATGTTCAGGGCCTTGCCCATGGGCACATAGCTGGTATCAGAGGTGGAATTTGAACCCAGGTTTTATCATACTCCAGGTCCAAAGATTTTTATCTAATCCATTCCTTGTTATCTCCAGTATTTCTATTCATTATTCTACTGTCCAGATGAAGGATAAAGATGCTACAGAAACAGCAAAGACCAAACTATATAGAATGTACCTTGGTTTCCTGAATCTTTTGTCTTTTTTGACTATATTTCTACTTCCAATTTTATATTTAATCCTGTATAGGATTTTATTTTGGGGAGTGGAGGGGGAAAAGACATTTTGGAAAAAATTATCAAGAAGTACCATTTACCAATCCATAAAACCTTATGCCGAATAAAGGAAAGAAGCAGAATTAACTTTTCTTCTATTCTTTAAAAATAAAATCCTGATCTAAGTAAAAGTTCATTCAGAAAAAAATGTTAAAGTCTTTTCCACTCCAGTGTTCCTTTTAATTGTGTCAAGTCGGGGATTGTAAGAGAGATGAGAATGCCAACTGATTAGAATATCATCCCAAATGGAATTACACCATTTTTTCAATCAGAGTTTCCTGTTGTTGCAATATGTGTTCATTCTTTCTCTGGGGTCAAAGGAATCATTCCTTCTGGGTCAGCTCCATGGCTATGTAGGGGAACAGTGTAATAGCCACATATAACAACAAAGAAAGAGGACTTTGGTTTTGTCTATGCAGACAGAGACAAGAGAGGAAAGGAATTCAGTTCCTTCTTAAAGGCATCCAGTCAAGATAATTCATCTGAAAGACCTCTGTTAGCCTTAATTATCGAGATAATTAGTCCAACTCCACTTGGCAGTTGTTCAGAATTTATCCACACACACAAAAACAGCTTCAGGTGGAAACTTTTTATATTTTCTAAAATTACTAATTTTTTTAAAATCACAAAACATGATTATTTTAAAACCACAGAAATTCTACCTTTTAGAGGATGATTTTATCTCAAGGCTTATTTAATAAGCAAGTTAATTTAAGTATTATATGGACTGGAGTCAGGAATACTTCAGTTTGTCTGTCTTCCCCCAGACACTTACTAGTTCTGTGATCCTGAGTAAGTCACTTAATTTCTTAATGCCTCAATTTTCTCATTTGTAAAATGAGGGAGCTGGACAGGAAATCTTATGAAAGTCTTTCCTGTTGTAAATTTTTTTGGATCATAAGACCGTAGGTTTAGAGCTAGGAGGGGCTTTGGAAACTATTTAGTCCAACCCCCACATCTTTTTTTTTCCTTTTGTTAAAAAAAAACATTTTTAATTTATGGAATAAAACAAGTATTTCCATAGTACAGTACAATAAAAAAATGATTGCCCATGAAATTTACAACAAAATTATCATATAAATTCCATTTTTTTATTCCCTTTACCCTCTCCATTCAAGAGATCATAGAGATATATGTGCGTGAGACACAATACATATGTGTATATATGTATATATGTGTGTGTATAGATATGTGAAATTATTGTAAGCATACTTCTACTTCTCAGTTCTTTCTCGGGATCTAATAGATAGCATATTTCTTCATATGTCCTTCATAGTTAATTTATATATTTATAATAGTCAAGATAATTTATTTTCTCAGTCATTATTAAAACAATATTGCTCTTACTGTATACAATATTCACTTGGCTCTGCTCCTTTCACTCTTCATTATTTTGACAAGTCTTTCCATGTTTTTTTTCTAAAATCACTGTGCATATCCCACAATCATATATTTCTTATAACACAATCATATTACAGTATGTTCATCCATTCCCAACTGCTGATGAAGCCCAAAGAGGATGGACAACTTGCCCATGGTCACACAGGTAACTAGTGAGTGATCTAGAATTAGGACTGAGGTCCTTGATTCTAAATAGAGTGTTCCATGTACTGTATCAAGAGGCATCATATACACCAATCAATTGTCAGAAATTTATTAAGCACCTACTTTAAGTGGCAGGAACTGGAATAGGCTCTGGGAATATGAAGATAGTAAATTTAAAAATCCCTGCTAACAAGAGAATTAAGTAAGTCATTCCTAAATGAAGGCAAGAAGAGGTCATGGGATCATAGATTCAAAGGTGGATGGAACTTTAAACAGCAGAACTGGAGAGGACTTCAGGATCCACCCCCTTCATTTCAAAGATAGGGAAACAGACCCAGAGAAGTTAAGTGACTACTCAGAGTCTTAGAGGTTAAGATAAGCAAGCATCTTTCCTACTATACTCATAACAAGGTTCCTTCTCTACCCAGCTGGAGGTTATGTGTCTCCCTCCAAGGTAGCCCATCTGGCAATAACATAACTAATAAGTATCTGAGGAAAGATTTAAATACAGATGTTCCTGACTCTTATTCTTACTATCTATCCATGATACCATTGTCGGGGGCGAGGGGGGAGGTTGGAGGAGAGGCACCACAGGAGGTGGAGAATTGCCTTTGTAAATTCTCTTGTGTCTAATGTATTTATAAGTTTTCTTTTAACACATTTTGTAAAGAGAATAATTAAAATCCAAATAGTAAGTGCCATTTTTTTTCTTTTTACATTTGGCAAATTAATGTCTCTGTATTTGTATTTTCTAGGTTGTCCTGGTCAGTGGACATCTGGACAGCTGGGATGTTGGTCAGGGAGCCCTTGATGATGGCAGTGGAGCATTTGTGTCATGGGAAGCCCTCTCTCTTATTAAAGATCTGGGTAAATATTTATAAAGTTGTTAACTGAGGTGGAAGTATTTCAAGAGTGGTGTTTTTTTTTTTTAATTTGTTGTTGTTGTTCATTGGTGTTTTAGCTCTAGGCACAAGCCATGTGGTTGAATGTTGGTTCCCTTGTGTTTGCAAAGCCTCCAGAAGGTCATGCATTTCCCTATCACTGGTTTCCTAGAACAGACTAATCATGTATCTTTAAGAGTGAAGTCCTAAATTGTATTCCAGACACTAAAGTACTATATAGACTAATCATCATGAAATATGAGCATGCCACTGTAACTAAAACAATCTCGTCATTATCTCTGGTTGACATCTCTGCTGAACTAATGAGGTTATGATTTCTGTGAGGAAATAGGGGGATTGGTTTAACCCTTAAGACCAGTATGGCCCTGTTCAGTTGTAGGAAAACTTTATTTTTGTCTAGATTTTAGTCTAGTCCTGTGCATGGAAGCAGCATTCTCAATCACAGAATTCAAAGAACAGCCCAAGTGCCGAAGGTGGTATCCATGAGTCACTGCATTGAAGCCAGCAAGGCAGATTACAATACCCACCTTAGCTATGTCTAGACTTGGAAGTTAGGAGGGGAGAAGAATTAAACAATTGTATTGTAATGAACACCTTTATAAGTACAAGACAGAGGTGTTTCTATTGTAAGGGCCAGAAGGGATGGTTCTCCTGGGACTGAGAGCTTTCTGTTCTATTAAAGAAATACTGCTGTAGTCATCTCCAGTGGGAGTTGAACTTTTTACCTTTCATTGGCTGTGGTCTTTGAATTAGTAGTGTACCATGGCACTCTGGGATTGCCTGAAGTTTTAATTGTTTTGTTATTTTGTAGGGAAGATCATGGGATCATAAATTTAGAGTTGGACGAGTCCAACCCTTCATTTTGAAGCTAAGAAAACTGAGGTCCAGAGTGGTTAAGTGACTTGCCCAAGGTAACACAGGTAGTCAGAGTCAGAGCTGGGATTTCAACCCAAGACTTCCAAAGTCAAACTCATTGCTCTTTCCAGTGCTCCAAAGAAATGGAAAATACTGTCTGTTTTTATATCACAGTCATATCCGGATATGTCTAATGTATGGTGTATACTTGTAGCTCAGTTATCATGACATATGCTAACGAGTGTGGTGAAAACACATATATTTCTTACATTTCTCCCTTCATGAAATCAAGACTTTATTAATCAAAGCACACACACCTGAGAACAAGCTAAGAACAAACTACTAATTTAAGTCTCAGAGGTTAAGATAAGTAAGTATCTTTCCTACTGTGCTTATAACAAGGTTCCCTCTCTTCCCAGCTGGAGGTTGTGTGTCTCTCTCCAAGGTAGATCATCTGGTAAGTTTCTGTCAGTCAGTCAGTCAACATTATCCTCAAATATGAACTTGCTTGAGTCTCAAGTTCAGGAAATGCCATAGTCACATCTTAGGCTAGGGTCTCCAGGTTTTTATGCTTCTATCCATGGGTATTTCTAAGTGTTGTTGTTTTTTAAAGCTGCATAATTTGTTTCGTAGTTTACTTCATAAATTAATGATAAAGTTGCTTGTAATATTTTTTCATTGGTGATCTGTCTTATCAAAGGGTCCACATATGTTTATCAATTGTTTAAGAACACATACATATTGTTTATTACATCATACCATACAAGTACTTATCTTACTGTTGAAGAACAACTTATATAAAAATAACTTATTCCAAATAACCCAGTGCCAAAATGGGAACTTAAGATAAAATGAAGTCAGTTATTTGAAACTGATAAACTTATTACTACTATATCATTAAAGTACTAAAACTTATTCTTACTAAACTATATCACTCCCTCTCTTCCTCCACAAATTTAGCCCTTGTTGCTCGTAAAACAGAAAGATAATTAAGTAACTATAACTTACTCAATAATAGAATCTAACAATGGGTACAGTGTTCTGTTCCTCTAGCCTTCTGTCTCTCTGATGAGATCTAGAAAGGAGGCATGTTTCGTTATTTCTACTCTGGGGAAAATAAAGTGTAAAATATCTCACTGGAAAAACAACTGACCTGGAGAACAGATGCAGGAGAGATAACTTAAGAATTATTGGTCTACCTGAAAGCCATGATGAAAAAAGCATCCTGGACAACATCCTCCAAGAGATTGTGAAAGAAAACTGTCCTGCAGTCCTAGAATCAGAAGGTAAAATAGTTATTGAAAGAATTCACCAGTCTCCTCCTGAAAGAGATCCCAAATTGAAAACTCTGAGAAATATAGTAGCCAAATTCCAGAATTACAAGATTAAGGAGAAAATATTGCAAGCAGCCAAAAAGAAACAATTAAAATATTGTGGCATTACAGTAGGGGTTACACAGGACCTAGCAGCTTCTACATTAAAAGATCAGAGGGATTGGATATTTAGTAAGGCAAAAGATCTAGGGCTACAACCAAGGATTATCTACCTGGAAAAACTGAGCATAATCTTTCAGGCAAGGAGATGGTCATTTAATGAAATAAGGGACTTCCAGACTTTCCTGAAAGAATCCAGAGCTCAATGGAAAATTTGATCTCTGATTACAAGACTCAAGAAAGGCATAAAAAGGTAAACAAGGAAAACACTCACACATACACTCATGCACACATGCACATAACTTGGGATGCAATAAGAGCAAACTGTTTACATCCCTATATGAGAAGCTGATAATTGTCAATATCAAAATGTATATGATTATCATGACCTTTAAAAGGGTTATACATAAAGGGTGTGGGTATAAATGAACAAATCTGATGATAAAAAAAACCTTATTAAGGGGGTCAAATTGATTGTAATGGGATAAAAGGAAAGGATGAGGCAGAAAAAGGTAAAATATACAATATGAAGAGGCATAAAACACTATAGTAGAGGGGAAGGAAAGAGGGAGAGGAATATCATTTGAACATTATTCTCACTGGTTCTGGTTCAAAGAGGGATCAACATAATCAGTTAAGTTTAAGATTCTAACGTGAAAAGACACAAAAACTCATTAAATAGAGGGAAAGGAGGGAGGGAGAGGAGCACTGTATGAAATTTATGCTCATTTGTTTGGGGTCAAAGGGGGAATAACATATTCTGATAAGTATAAAAATCTATTGTGTCATAGGCATTAGGAGGGTAAGGGGGAATAAGAAAGGGGAATTAGAAGGGAGCGAAATAGTAGTAAGGGGAGAGGGTAGGTAAAGAAGGCAGGGCCACAGGGAGGGAACACTGAGGGGATGGTGGTAAAAAGGAAAACCCTTAAGGAGGAGAAGGGAGAAGGAAGAAACAAAAACATAAGCAGAGGAAGGAATAGGATGGAGGGAAAGAGATAGTAATTGTTACTGTGAATGTAAATGGGATGAACTCTCCCATAAAACAGAGGCAGATAGCTGAATGGATTAAAAACTGTAATCTTACAATATGCTGTCTACAAGAAACACATCTGAAACAAAGAGATACCCACAGGGTAAAGGTAAAAGGCTGGAGTAGAATATATTATGCTTCAGCTAAAATAAAAAAAACAGGGATAGCAATCCTTATCTCAGATAAAGCAAAAATAGATATAATTAAAAGAGATAAGGAAGGAAACTATATCCTGCTAAAAGGCACCATTGAAAATGAAGCAATATCATTACTTAACATATATGCACCAAGTGGTGTAGCATCAAAATTCCTAGATAAGTTAAGGGAATTAGAGGAAGAAATAGTAAAACTGTACTAGTGGGGGACCTTAATCTCCCCCTTTCTGAACTTGATAAATCTAACCTCAAAATAAGCAAGAAAGAAGTTAATAGAATAGAAGAGACAAATAGAATTTTAGAGAGGCTAGATATGATACATGTCTGGAGAAAAATGAATGGGGATAAAAAGGAATATACTGCAGTTCATGGCACATACTCAAAAATTGACCATGTACTAGGGCATAAAAACCTCACAATTCAGTGCAGAAAGGCAGAAATATTAAATGCATCTTTCTCAGATCACGATGCAATAAAAATCACATGCAATAAAGGGCTATGGAAAGATAGACTAAAAAATAATTGAAAGAATGAGTGGGTCAAACAAGAAATTATAGAAATAATCAGTAACTTCATTCAAGAGAATAACAATAATGAGACAGTCACATACCAAAATTTGTGGGATGCAGCAAAGGCAGTTCTTAGGGGAACTTTTATATCCCTGAGTGCATACATGAATAAATTAGAGAAAAGGGAGGTCAGTGAATTGGGCATGCAATTGAAAAAGTGAGAAGAACAACAAATTGAAAATCCCCAATTAAATACTAAATTACAAATACTGAAAGCCAAAGGAGAGATTAATAAAATTGAAATTAAGGAAACTATTGAATTAATAAATAAAACTAAGATCGGTTATATGAAAAAAACAATAAAATTGAAAGACCCTTAGTCAATATGATAAAAAAAAGAAAACCAAATTATGAGTATCAAAAATGAAAAGGGTGAATCTACCTCCAATGCAGAGGAAATCAAAACAACAATTAAGAATTATTTTGCCCAATTGTATGCACATAAATTTGACAATCTTAGTGAAATGGATGAATATTTATAAAAATATAAGTTGCCCAGAATAACTGAAGGGGAAGTAAATTACTTAAATAAACCCATCTCAGAAAAAAGAAATTGAACAAGCCATCAGTGAACTTCCTAGGAAAAAATCTCCCGGGTCAGATGGATTTACTAGTGAATTCTATCAAACATTTTTTAAAAAACAAAATTGATCCAATACTCTACAAACTATTTGGGAAAATTAGTGAAGATGGAGTCCTACCAAATTCTTGTCATGACACAAATATGGTACTGATACCTAAATCAGGAAGAGATAAAACAGAGAAAGAAAATTATAGACCAATTTCCTTCATGAATATAGATGCAAAAATTCTAAATAAAATATTAGCAAAAAGACTGCAGTAACTTATCACAAGAATAATACACTTTGATCAGGTAGGATTTATTCCAGGAATGCAAGGATGGTTTAATATTAGGAAAACCATCAGTATAATTGATCATATCAACAATAAAACTAGCAGAAACCACGTGATCATCTCAACAGATGCAGAAAAGGCTTTTGACAAAGTACAACATCCATTCCTATTAAAAACCCTAGAAAGTATAGGAATAAATGGAGTCTTCCTTAAAATAATGATGAGCATCTATTTAAAGCCATCAGCAAGTATTATATGTAAGGGGGATAAACTAGAAGCATTTCCAATAAGATCAGGGGTGAAACAAGGGTGCCCACTATCACCCCTCTTATTCAGTCTGGTACTAGAAATGTTAGCAGTAGCACTTAAAGAAGAAAAAGAAATCAAAGAAATCAAATTAGGCAAAGAAGAGACCAAGGTATCACTCTTTGCAGATGATTTGATGCTATACTTAGAGAATCCTAGAGAATCAAGTAAAAAAACTACTTGAGACAATAAATAAATTTGGCAAAGTTGCAGGATATAAAATAAACCCACATGAATCCTTGGCATTCCTCTATATTACTAATGAAATTCAACAGCAAGAGATAGAAAGAGAAATCCCATTTAAAGTTACTGTAGACATTATAAAATATTTGGGAATCTACCTGCCAAAACAAACCCAGGACCTATATGATCACAACTACAAAACACTTTTCACACAAATAAAATCAGATCTAACTAATTGGAAAAACATCAATTGCTCATGGCTGGGTCAAGCTAATATAATAAAAATGACAATTTTACCTAAATTAAATTATATATTTAGTGCCATACCAATCAATTTACCAAAAGAATACTTTATAGAACTAGAAAAAATAGTAACAAAATTCATTTGGAAGAACAAACAGTCCAGAATATCAAGGGAATTAATGAAAAGAAATGCTAGGGAAGGTGGACTAGCTATACCAGATTTTAATCTGTATCATAAAGCAACAGTCATTAAAACTAGTTGGTACTGGCTGAGGAATAGAATAATGGATCAATGGAATAGATTGGGCACACGAGACTCAGCAGTCAATGACTATAGTAATCTATTGTTTGATAAACCTAAAGACCCCAATTTTGGGATAAGAACTCACTATCTGACAAAAACTGCTGGGAAAACTGGAATATAGAATGGCAGAAACTGGGCATAGACCATTGTCTAACACCATATACCAAAATCAAGTCTAAATGGATGCATGATCTAGATATAAAGGCTGATACTGTAAGCAGTCTCAGAAAGCAAAGAATAGTTTACCTGTCAGATTTGTGGAGAGGAGAACACTTTATTACCAAACAAGAATTAGAGAGCATTATAAAATGCAAAATGATTAATTTTGATTACATGAAATTGAAAAGCTTCTGTACAAACAAAGCCAATGAAACCAAGATTAAGAGGGAAGTGGGAAATTGGGAAAGAATTTTTACAACCTGTGCCTCTGATAAAGGACTCATTTCTAAAATATACAGAGAATTGAGTCAAATCTATAAGAATACAAGTCATTCCCCAATTGATAAATGGTCAAAGGATATGAATAGGCAGTTTTCAGAGGAAGAAATTAAAAATATCTATAAGCATATGAAAAAATGTTCTAAATCACTATTGATTAGAGAAATGCAAATCAAAACAACTCTGAGATACCACATCTCACCAATCAGATTGGCTAAGATGACAAAACAGGAAAATGACAAATGTTGGAGAGGATGTGGAAAAATTGGAACACTAATGCATTGCTTGGTGGAGTTGTGAACTGATCCAACCATTCTGGAGAGCAATCTAGAATTATGCCCAAAGGGCTATAAATAATTTCATACCCTTTGACACAACAATACCACTTCTAGGGTTGTATCCCAAAGAGATCATAGAAGTGGAAGACCCATATGTACAAAACTATTTATGGCAGCTCTTTTTGTGGTGGCAAAGAATTGGAAATTAAGGGGGTACCAATTATTGGGGAATGGCTGAACAAGTTGTGGTATATGAATGTAATGGAATACTATTGTGCTATAAGAAACAAGGAGCAGATGGACTTCATATTTACCTGGAGAGGCTTTTACAAACTGATGCTAAGTGAGAAGAATAGAGCCAGGAGAAATTTGTACACAATTACAAACACAACGTATGTTTGACGACCAACTGTGATAGACTGGGCTCTTCTCATCAATGCAGGGTTATATGTTAATCCCAAAAGACTCATGATGGAGAGAGATGTCTACATCCAGAGAAAGAAGTAGAAAGAACTGAGTTTGAAACCAGATTGAAGCAAACTACCTGATCTTTTTCTTTTTCTTGTTTCATTTTGTTTCCTCTTCCCCATTGTTCATTCCATCTGATACAATCTTCCTTTATAACCTGACTAATGTCTAATGTGAAAGTATTTGCAGATCCTATATTTGATTGTATGCCATCATGGTGGGGGGGTGGGAGAGGGAGGGAGGAGGGGAGAGGGAGGGAGGAAGGGAGAGAAAATTTGAAAGTCAAGGAATTGTGGAACTGAATCTCGTAAACTAAAAGTAAATAAACAAATTAATGAAGACCAAAAAAAAAAAAAAAAAAGAAATTCCCTGAATATCCTGTATTTTCCTGCCTCCATGCCTTTGCCTTCCTGAAATCTGTTATGTGTCCCATATATGCCTTTTGAAATCCTACCCATTCTTTAAGACCTTTAAGACTCAATTTCCATCTCCACCAGGAAGTCTACCCAGATCCCTCAGGCAGAATTGGTCTCTCCCTCCTCTGAATTTTTTTGTATCTTTTATTTATACCTACAACATTGTACTTTGCATTAATAGTTATGTTTTATTCCTCTATTATATTCTAAGGTCCTTGATTGAAAGGACCCTAAGATCATAGATTAATAGTTGGGGAGGAGTTCAGAGGTCATCCAGTCTTATCCTTTCATTTAATAGATGAGGAAGCTGAGCACTAGAGAAATTCAGTGGATTTCCCAGGGTCACACAGCTAGTAAGTGACAAAACTGTGATTTGAATTCAGATCTTTTAAAAGGACTCCATCTCATTTGTCTCCCATGAAAGTAGTAGATGCTCAAAAATTATGTGACGAGTAGATAATTAAGTGGACTTTCTGTGTTATTGGAATAATGTGGAGTTGTTTCCATATTTCATCAGTGTAGAGAATTCCTTTTCTAAAAACTCTCTCTGCTAAGGCACATTGATAGTCCTTTTGTAACTTGTAGTCTTAGAGGATTGCCCAGTCCACTTAGAGATTAAGTTGTTTGTAAGGGGTCTCCTACTATCTATCAGAGGCAGAATTTTAACTCAAGGCTAGTCCTTTTCCCCTGATGCCAAAATAGCTCTTCTTTCAATGGTAGCAGACTTATTTCATGTAAAAGAAGTTGTTCATTTCAGTTTTTGTCCATGTTAAACACTTGTAATGTAATGTAAACTGACATTAAAAAAAACTTTGGGAAAAGTTTCTGAGTCTTTACTTTCAAGCAAAAGGGATTAACGGTGGCTTTCTTTATAAGGTCCACTTTAAAGCTAGCCAGGGCTTTCAAAACGATCAGTTATCCCACTCCAGAAATCTGTGGTGGGCTCTTCTATTATTGTTGTTATTATTCTTTTCGGAATCATGTTCACGGTTTTCTATCTTTAGTTTGTTTTTCCTGTGTGTGTTCACAGCAACAGCTGAGCCCCTAACATGCTGAGAATCAAAAATCCCTAATGAAGGAACTGATACAGCAGAAAGAAACAGGATATGGTACTGGAGGGCAAGAAATGGGCTCATAATTACATATAATAGCATGTGGAACCAAGAATGTTTAATTGGTGAAATCTGGAAAATCCTTTGGGGATAAAACTTTTTTTTTTTTTTTTTTTCAGAAAAACGAGAGGGTTTTTTTTTTCTAAATTTGTTTTGTTTTGTAGTTGTTCCATGGATGCTGTGTCATATAGCATGCATGTCAGAGGTCCTTGGTGGAATTTGTATGAAGTGTTGATAAGTTATGGTGTTGGCCTATTGGGATATCTTAAAAACTAGGAATGTTTTTCTAAGATATTTCTCTCTGTTCTCCTTTTTCCTCTCTCCTCCCTTTCCCCACCCCTGTTGTTTCACTCCCAGCAGCCAGA
This sequence comes from Petaurus breviceps papuanus, assembly GCF_028583685.1. Classification (NCBI taxonomy): domain Eukaryota; kingdom Metazoa; phylum Chordata; class Mammalia; order Diprotodontia; family Petauridae; genus Petaurus; species Petaurus breviceps. Next base: position 1,304,204 of record NW_027185779.1, on the reverse strand, counting down.
AATGTGAACAATAGTCAACTAATCCAACTCCAGAGTTATTTGTGCTTTATCAGTGCACAAACTCATCCCTGAATAACTGTAAACAAAAGGTTACTTTCCATGCAGCTCCACTAAGTACTTTTTGTGTGTGTTTGTAGTTTTGGGGTTTTTTGGGAGGGGGGATTTAAAGCTTTGTTTATTTTTACTATCCTTGCCAGGAATACTTTGGTGCCAGTGGACAAATCCTTTGGTTAAAGATGTTTTGCTTCAGCTTATTAATTTGTTACTCAAAAAATAAATACTCAATAGCCAGTCCCCAAAGTTTTCCAGTTGAGTTATTTCTGTCAAAGCCAGAACCCTGAAATTTTGGTTCTAAAAAGAGGAAAGATAGTACCTGCCATGTTAAAATGGTTACCGTTATTAATTGGGCCTTCACAATTTGGGATATATAAGAAGCCTTGTTGCTTCTGGGGGATGAGGAGGAGAAAAAAAATAGTACTGTTAGAAAAAAAGTAATGACCTTTCTTGCACACAAAGCCTTGTATGTTCCCCACAGAGCATCTTCTAAACAGAGTGGGCATGAATCTGGTAGAGGACTGGTCTGACTTCCCCTTCCCTCACAGGAACAATTCTGTATAGGTTCATAGGAATAAGACTGATGTTCACTGATACTTGACTGTAACAGTTTGCAAAGCTGGATTTGAAAGGGAGGAAAATCATGAAAAGTCTGGCAAGTCATTAGTATAAGGACCTAGAATATATCAATGAAATCATTGACATTTATGGTACATCTCAGAGTACTCTTATCTCATACCCATGAACTTACATCAGTGCTAATAGTGGATATTAATTAATTGAAGATTGGAGGCAAAATGTGGGGCATATTCTTCTACCCTGGGATAGTCCTAGGTGACTAATTCTGGAGAACTAAGGGTAGAGAGATAATTCTGAACTCTTGGAATAAAACTTCCAGCTGTAGCTTATATTGGGACTGTACCCCAAAGGAAAATGCTTGAAATAACTATTGTCCTGAGACCAGTCTAAGTCAAAATGTCAGATCTTATCTGGGAAAACTTATCTGGAAGAATATCTGTACATTTCTACCCCTTGGATAGGTCTGGGAATGTTAGGACCAATCCTGAATCTTGAGATACAAACAGCTTAAAATCTAAAGTATATCTGACTGACTTTGTGGGGTTGTTTTTGTTTTGTTTTGTTTCCATTCTAGTATTTGAGAAGCTGTCTTTCTACACCTGAGTATTGTATAATGTTGATCTGGTAGAAACATTTAATGATGCTATCTGTAGTCAGAAGAAAGAATGAAAGTGCTCACAATCATAAAACTTCAGAGTTGAAAAGTGCTCATCCAGTCCAGTTATACTTGAACATATCTAACATCCACAATAAATATGTATCCAGCCTTTGCTTAAAGACCTCCAATGATAGGGAACCCACCAGCACTGAAGGCAGCCATTAAACATTTGGATACCCAATAGTTAAGAAATTTTTAGGTGATTTAAATCAAGCCTAAATTTGCCTCTTTGCCACTTCCATTCATTTGTGGCTCCTACTTCTGACCTCTAGTGTGGGGTGGGGCCAAGTGTATTTTCTCTTCATGTGACAACTCTAAAATCAATTCTTCCTAAATTGTGTATGTTAGTACATACTTGAATGTAATTTGTATCAAAAGAATTCCTTCCCTATTCCATGAAGCTGAACTTTAATGAATATGCATCTTACTGATAACATTTGAAAAAAGACAAAACACTCAATGTGCCAAATTTTCATGTGATTCCAAATGATTCTGAGTTGGGGAGGAGATTTTTTTTTACTTGATTGATTAATGATCTTGTGAAATCTCTGTCCTTTGACACTTAGCATTTCTTCTCACTACTGGATTTTGTACACTGGGAAGAATACTATGGACACGGGAAAATGTATTCCTTAAAACATTACTGTTCTCACAGCATCTTCTGGGAAATGGTACTCATAAAACTCTTCAAGGGAAGAAAATGTTTTAACTAAAGCAAAGGCCTCCTAAATTCCTTACCATATTTTCCCTGTTAACATCATATTTATTATTTTTATTTCCTTTCTTTGTTTTAATTTTAATGTTTAGAATTTTATATTTGCTTTTACTGAGAAGGACTTGCTATATGACTGACTGGATTTATATTTTGTTGATGCCTGAATCATAAATATCAAAGCCAACAGAGAAATTCTTTCAGCTACTTTTTCACTTTTGGTGTAGACATTTGTAACTCCAAAGGGTAGGATGGTGGTGATATGGAATATATTTTGTTTTGTGTCATGGCTTCTTTTCATGGAGTTATAAAATGAGTTGCTCATTTCTTGTTAAAATATTTTACTTCCTCTGGTGGCAAGTTATGTAGCTTCTGTGTTTATCATAAGACCTGTGGTAGATATATATTTTCTCAGCTAGGAATTGCTGGGTTCCTTTGCTATGGACTGGTTTGAACTCACAAGTTTTCTCCCTTTCATCAACACTTTTAATGTCCTTGCCTCTTGTGTTATCAACGTAGGAATTTCCACTGTCTACAAAAAAAAAAAAAGGAAGAAAGAAAGCAAAAAGAAAAGAGAGAAACAAAAGAAAAGGAAAAGAAAGAAAATATAGGAAATCATACTTGGTAAACTTGCATGCCAAATATAATAATGGCATAAACTAAGATTTACTTGAAATTAATCACATAGAACGTGGTTTAATTTTTAGATTAGATGAGGCAAACTCCCTCTTTCTCCTTTAGCCACTTTAAAACCTCTCCTCTGCCTTAGAGTGTATCAACAATACATCTATTTATTCATTTTAGCTTTAACCAAAATAAGTGCTATGTGGAGAATGCGTCAAAGACCCTGCCCCTGGGACATAGAGAATAGTGATCAACTTTTATGACTGTATGAAAAGAGGTTATTTAGAAAGTGGGAAAAGGGTATTCTTTAATAAACAAAGTTAAGATTCAATGGGCATAAATACTACCCAGCTTAAGATATTTTAGTTAACAGTTAGGAGAGATAATAATCTTCAGCACTTTAAGGTCTAGATCATTTTACCTGATACCATATTGCCTCTCAGGAAGATTATCTTGACCACAAAGACCATTAGATACCAGGTTATTATTGAAAATGATGAGATGTCCTATAAGGATTTAAAAAATTATTAGTATCTTTTGTTTTAATATTGCCTTAATTTCTCATACCTAAAGAGCCCATCCTTTATGACAAATAATAAAAAATAAAGAGAAGAGGGAAAAAAGCAGTTCAGCAAAACTAATTGACATATGAACCAAGTTTGACAGTGTGTAGAGAAAAAGTAAGGAAGGAGGTACATTTCCTCATCAGGTCTTTAGGGACAAACTTGGTCATTATAATTCCAGTATTCAGTTATGTTTTTCTTTTCTTTTTTCCATTTATATTGTTGTATATATTGTTTTCTTTGTTTTGTTTACTTCACTCTACCTCAGTTTATCTAAGTCTTCCCAGGTTTCTCTGAATTTTTTATATTCATAATTTCTTATAGCACAATAATATTCCATTACATTTATTTTTATTTATTTTGCTTTGCCATTCTTCTGGGGCCCTTTTTAAAAACTGTTTTTTGTTTATATTTTTATATCACCTAAATTCCCCCCATTATCTTCCCCTTTCCTTCTCAGAAACCAACCTTTATGACAAAGATTAAAAAAAGACAAAAATAGTAAAACCAATCGACACATTGGAAAAATCTGATGTTATAAGCACTATTCACTCCTCTGGTCCCTGGTCTCTACAAAGGAGCAAGTGGGTAGTGTCTTCTCACAACTCTTCTTTGAAGTCAAGTTTGGTTATTATAATTTGGCAGCATTCAGTTTTTATGGTTTTGTGGTTGCTGTTCTTTCCATGTATATTGTTGTGTTTATATTATATTTATATGTTATATATGTATGTATATATAAATATATATTATATATACATATTTATGTTATATATGTATGTATACATAAACATATTATATGTATATACAAATATATTATATATGTATATATTTGTTATATAAATGTGTTATATTATATGTACATGTATGTATACATAGCTATATATATGCAACAATGTATATATATGCACAAATACATTGTGTACATATACATATACGCACATGTATGTTGCTTTCCTGTTTACTTTGTATCCATTAATGTAAGTCTTCTCATGCTTCTCTGTATTATTATACCAAAATAATATTTGATTACATTCATGTATCACAATTTGTTCATTCCCACTATAGTCCTTTTAAAAATATTCTTATTATTAGAGAAAGAAAAGCAGAATTAGATGACTACCCAAGGCCCCTGCCAGACTGATTTGGTGATGCAGCAAGACATGACATAATTAGGCTCTGGGGAGCCTGAGCCATGAGCATTAGTCAGGAAGAAGATCCCAGCTGGGCTGCTCCTTATGAACTACAGCCTCCACATTCCTGGCTAGATTCCCTGGACCATGTGGTTATTGATGGTGAATCTGTCTCCTTTCCCTGAATGTACTAAAAGATCAAGAACCAGAGGTGTACCTTTCCCAGTGATCTCTTCAATCAATTAGTTGATCAACAAGCATTTAACTAAGTGCCTTTCAGGTGCCAGGCACAGTTCTAGGCACAGGGGATATAAATACACAGGATTAAACCAGTCCCTAATCAAGATAAGTTTGTATATTCCATTGGAGGGAGGCAACAAATACTTATCTAAGTATATCCAGGCTAAATATTAAGTGAATAAATACAAATACTAATAAAAACAAGGTAGTTAGGGAGAGTTGATACTGGCAATTGGGGGACTTGGGAAAGGCTTGGTGCTTGAGTAGTATTAGAAGGAACTCTATGAGACAGAGGATATGCATTCCTTCCCGGAAGCCCTCTTGCTCTGCCTGTTCCTCTGAGTTCATCTGGGGCTGTGGTCTATGGTGGCTTTCAGAGTTAGTCAAAAATCTGCTGCGTTCATGTCATTGATCCTAAAAACTGAAGTCTACCCACCAGGACAGGGAGTTTCTGATAAGGAGATGCAATCCGAGATCCCTGTGGCTCTGAAGTCACCCATCCATTGGCCTTTTTTGTGGACAGCTTCATTTTAAAAGTGGTCCTTGGGAATTGAGTGAAATTCTACTTTTCAGTGTGTGTGGCTCCTTCTCAGATCCCCTACAACCTTGTGCTTCATGCTGGAGGAAAGACCAAGTAAGGAAAGAGTACCTGTTAGAAAAATTAAAGGTACCTTATAAGGGTTGTCAACATGTTATAATGGAATGAGCATTGGGTCTGATATCAAAAGTTCTGGGTTCCATTCATGCCTTTGATCATTATAACCTGTGGGAGTTTGGACCATCAATCAGCAAATATTGATAAAGCACCTACTGTGGGCTAGGCATTGGATGTACAAGGACAAAGAATGATTCCATTCCTATTTACAATGAGTTCCTTATTTGTAAAATGAAGCAGTTGGACTAAATGGCCTCTGAGATCTCCTCCAACTATTATTCTATGTTCTTTAATACAACAGGGCTATATCAAGAGTTCTTAAACTAAGGTACAGTAACTTATTTTTCCAGTATTTTGATCAATGTATTCTGATACAATTGCTTTTCTTGGTAATCTCATATATTTATGCATTATTCTGAGAAGGGGTTCAAAGACTTTGCTATACCGCCAAGGAATCCATGACACAGGAAAGGTTAAGTGGAATGTAATTTCCTATATCATGTTCCCTGCCCCAGACCTAAATCACTAGCCTTTCCTCTTTCTGGCAGCTTCTAGCACCTTCTCTAAAAAAATTATTCACATATATTTGATCCCACAGGCTTACCTGTTATCATCCCCCAATAGAATCCAATCTCCTCCAGGGCACACACAAACTCTTTCATTTCTATCTTTGTATATATTCTCAAGAGCTTAGACAAAATAAATGCTTATTGATTGATTGCCTTATTGATTGAAGTCATTGGACACCGTTCCTGTTGAAGATTTTTACCATCCTTTTTCATGTTCCCCTATCTTAGCCCTAGGAAAATCAGACAATTCAAAATCTGTGAATGTGATTCATTACTAGACTGCAACTCTTCCAGGAGTGAGCTCAGACTCAGTGTCAAGCTCCTAGTGACTCAACATATGTACCCATGGCCCATTGAAGTAGTTCAGCTCAGCCCAGATTCTCCTTAGCACCCTGACCCACCTACCATTATCTGTTTAATAGGGACTCATAAACAACCTTCTCACATCACTTTAGGATTGTGGCTTTACAAAATGGTGGAGTAGAAGCAGGATCTCCAAGCGGCTCTGGCTTCCACCTTCCCCAATCAATGTAAAAAGGGGGCTCTGAACAAACTTTGGAGCTGCAGAACCCACAAAATGTCACAGAGAAGCTAACCTGCCACTGAGGACAGCCTAGCAGGCTGGCAGGAATCAGCCAGCACAGCACTCTGGTTGCCAAGCCTAGGCCGTGAGCCATAAGTTTTAGCCCCAGGGCAGGTCTGACCAGCTGCCAGCTAGGGGGACTCTAGATCAGCAGCAGCTGTGGCCATTTCCAGAATTTTCAACACATAGATGTGAAGGACAAAGTGAGAGGTCAGTGCAGTCTGGGCTTTGGGACCCAGTAAGTGGGGGTGCGTCAGCTTTTGCCCCTGGGGCAAGAAGCCACTGAGATGCCTGGCACATCCAGACAGCGCCATGTGGCAGCTTCAGCTCCTGGCCTGCAGAGTGCAGGGGGACCAAGTGACCAGTCTGAGGGGAAATCACTCTTGCTTTAACCTGCTTGGATCTGGATTGCAGTCTACGGTGGAGGTCCTGGGGTATGTGTCCAGCTTGCCAGAGCATATGGAGGACTCAAAGAGGGCACCCATCTAATACCTCCGGCAGCTGAGAAAACCCTAGCATTTGGGACAAGAGCTCCCCTGTCTGGTGGCAGAGTCCTATTGTGGCAAAAAGCCCAGGGGTCAAGTAACTGAGGGGCTACATGACCAGGCAAAAGAAACAAAGCAAACAGAAGGTTCCAACATTAGACTTCTATTTTGGGGACAAAAGGAGCAAAACATGGAACAGGAGGAAGACAGTGAAGTCAGAACTCCTGCACCAAAAGCTTCAAAGGAAAATATGAGCTGGAGGACCTTAAGAAGCAGATAAGAGAAGTGGAGGAAAAATTGGGAAGAGAAATGAGAGTGATGCAAGAAAATTATGAAATGAGAGTCAACAGCCTGACTGAGGAAAATCATACCTTAAAAAATAGACTAACTCAAATGGCAAAAGAGGCTCACAAAGGCAATAGGAGAAGAATGCCTTAAAAAGCCGAATTTGCCAGATGGAAAAAGAATCTCAAAAACTCACTAAGGAGAATCATTGCTTCAGAATTAGATTGGAGCAAATGGAAGCTAATGACTTTATGAGAAATCAAGATTCTGTTAAAACAGATCCAAAAAAATTAAAGAATAGAAGGCAATGTGATATATCTCATTGGAAAAACCACTGACCTGGAAAATAGATCCAGGATAGATAATTTTAAAATTATTGGACTACCTGAAAGCCATGATCAAAGTAAGAACCTAGAAATCATCCTCCAGGAAGTTCTCAAAGAAAACTGCCCTGATGTTTTAGAACCAGAGGGCAAAATAGAGGTTGAAAGAATCTACCGATCACCTCCTGAAAAAGATCCCCCCCAAAAAACTCCTAGGAATATTTTAGCCAGGTTCCATAATTCCCAGATTAAGGAGAGAATATTACAAGCAGCCAGGAAGAAACAATTTGAATATTGTGGAAACACAATCAGGATAACCCAGGATCTGGCAGCTTCTACACTGAGGGATTGAAGGGCTTACAATATGATATTCCAGAGGTCAAAGGAGCTGGGATTAAAACCAAGAATCACCTACCCAGCAAAACTGAGTATCATGTTTCAGGGGAAAATATGGTCATATGGAATAGATGACTTTCAAGCATTCATGATGGAAAAACCAGAGTTGAATAGAAAATTTGACATTCAGATACAAGAAGCAAGAGAAGCATGAGAAGGTAAACAGGGAAAAGAAATCATAAGGAACTTATCAAAGTTGAACTATTAACATTCTTACATGGAAAAACAATAACTGTATCTGATGAAACTTTTCTCAGTATGAAAATAGTTGAAGGGAATAGAAATCTATATATGTCTATATATGAGGGTATATGGGCATATGAATATATATGTGAATGTGTGTATATATGTTTACAGGTATACATAGATAGAGGGCACAGGACCAATTTAACAGGAAGGGATGATACTTAAAAGGTGAAATTAAGAGGTGAGAGAGGAATATAATGAGAGGAGATGGGGAGAGACAGAATGGGGTAAACTATCTCATATAGAAGAGGCAAGGGAAAATGGTTACAATGGAGGGGAAGAATAGGAAGGCAAAAGGGAATGGGTCAATTTTATTCTCATTGAATTTGGCTTGGGGAGGGAACGAAATACACACTAAATAGGGTATCTCACTAAATAGAAGCATAGGGAGGAAGGGGATGAGAGGGGGATGATGGAAGGGATGGCAGGCTTGGGGGGAGGGAAGTTGGAAGCACCCACTTTTGAAAAGGGATGGGAGCAAAGTAGAGAATAGAACAAGTAGGAGGTGGTATAGGAGGGAGAGAAATATAGTCAGTCTTTTACAATATATGTTCTATGTTATTGTTTTGCATTAGCTACACATGTACAACCTATACTGAACTGCTTATCTTCCCAGTAAGGGTGGGTGACAAGGGAGGAAGGGAATGAATCTGGAATTCAAAGTTTTAAAATCAAATGTTTAAATATATATATATATATATATATATATATATATATATATATATATATATACTATTAGTAATACTATTTTACATGTAATTGGGAAATAAGATTACAGACACTGGGACATAGAGATCCACCATGCCCTACTGGAAAAGTCGAAAGTGGTATGGGAGAAAATATGGGAGAGAGCAGATTGGAGGAGGGGATATCCTGTGGGACTGCTGTTTTGGGGCAGTGGGTAGTGGAAAAATGGGGAGAAAATTTGTAACTCAAAATCTGGTGGAAATTAATGATGTAAATCAGAAGTTAATAAAGCATTTGAAAAATGGAAAAATTCTTGAGAGATGGTAAGAAAAATGCAATTATTCATTAACAAAGTGGTAACTACATTTTGTTTTCTAGGACACATAAATTAGTCTACTACATTGAGCAATGCAAAATGACTCCTGCAAAAATGGATATATTGATTGCTTACTGTCTTGGGGAGGAGAGAGGAAAGGGAGAAGAGAGGTGAAAGGGGGAAAAATTGGAACTAAAAATCTTATAAAAAATGAACATTGATAACTATCTTTACATGTAATTGGAAAAAATAAAATATTATTTACATACACACAAAAAAAGGATTGTGGCTTTACTTAAAAAGTTATATTGTTGTGTTTGTCCTCAGTTTTTGAAGAGAGCCATGGCATCAGGGAAATGATGACATGATTTGCAGTTGACTTTGATTTGAGTGAGGGAGGGCTGTGCAATGTCACCAGCCTCACTTTCTTCTCCAGAGCCATCTGGATCCAGTGACCAGATATTCATCAGGATGATTGGAGATGACTCGGGATGCAGTGGGAGCCCCTGGCTCTTTTAGGCTAAGGTCTTTTTAGGTACTCTCTTAGAATGAGGTGAGGCCCATTCGGTGAATACATGTCTTTAAGAAGTGAGTCAAGGGATGGCCCCTTTGATTAGAAAAAAAAAAACAGAAAAAAACAAGCTGTCAAATCTTCTGGTCCATAGCTTTCTCTCTCTACTCATAATTCAGGACACTCAGAGACAGCGAGGTGGTGCAGTAAATAAAGTACTGGGCCTGATCAGGAAGTTGTTGTTTTGTCATTTTTTCAGTCATGTCCAAACCTTCATGACTCCTTTTTGGAAATTGTTTTTTTTTTTTTTTTTGGCAAAAATACTAAAGTGATTTGCCATTTCCTTCTCCAGTTGACAGATGGGAAAACTGAGGCAAACAGGGTTAAGTGACTTGCCCAGGGTCACACAGCTAGTGTTTGAGGGCAGATTTGAACTCAGCTCCTCCTGACACCAGGCTCAGCATTCTACTACAACATCTAGCTGCCCCAGAGTTAGGCAAACCTGAGTTCAAATCCAGTCTAGCTACATAACCTTGGAGGAGTCACTTAACCTCTGTTTCCCTCAGTTTCTTCTGCTGTAAAATGGAGATGATAATAATAGCGTCTACCTCCCAGGGTTGTTGTGAGGATCACATGAGATAGTAGTTATAAAGCATTTACAGTTCCTGGTACATCATAAGCACTATATAATTTCTAACATATTGCTTTATTTTTCTATCTTTTCATGACCACAGGACCCTTGCCGTTCTCATTCCCTGACTTCTCTATATGTTTATAAACACAGACTTACAATATTTTTGAAAAAAGAAAGTAATGGCATAGGAAAGAGCTGCTCAAGGCCATTTCATTTATTCAAAAATCAATTGTTTTAAACAAATGACAAAAAGAGGTTAAAGGCATGGGATAGAGAAAACAGAGGCATTATATGCAGTGCTCACCTTATTCCCAGTGAATCAATTCCCAGATGACTTTCTGCTTTTAATATATTCAAAGCCCACAGATTTTTAAGGCAATACCACAGAAAATGTTCAGGCATAGACAACTGATTGTGGCCAATGGTGCTTGTATTATTGCTCCTTCATTATAATAAAGACATCTTTTAAAAAAGAATGTATTTCAAAATGTAATTGAAACTATCTTGAATTATTGCCTTGATTAATGTGTCTGGGAAAACACAAGCCAGGAAATACTTTGAAGATGATTTTTATGTTCTAAGTACTGCAACCCAGGCATCACTTTATAAAGCCCCTTCAATATTTCCTGGTTTGCTGCAGCCCCTTAGAAGTGAAGCAGTATTTTATTGATTTGCGAATTGTTTCTATTCTGTTAGTGGAGTGGGTGATTTCATCTCTTATAATAGAAGAATTTCATATCAATCCATATGAATGGCATTTTTAACCTACATTGAAGAGCTGATAGTGGTTTTCATTTAATTCTGTATGGTTTCATTAATTTGGAGTAGAGTTTATGGTAAAAGCTATGAAGCAAGCCTTAACTTGATAAAAAAAAAAAGGTTGTATTTGGAGTTATTTCTTAATCTGAACATCAGTCTCAGTCATACTGTCTCCTTGTTCTTTGGCATAATCTTAACCAGCATAAAGCTTGTTGTCATTGTTCATTCATCTTTCAATTGTGTCCAACTCTTCATGTCCCCATTTTGAGTTTTCTTGGCAAAGATAATGGAGTGGTTTGCCATTTCCTTCTCTGGCTCATTTTACAGAAAAGGAAACTGAGGCAAACAGGGTTAAGTGATTTGTTTGGGTCACACAGCTAGTAAGTGGCTGAGGCTGAATTTGAACTCAGGTCTTCCTGACTCCAGGCCCAACACTCTCTGTTCACTGAGGCACCTAGCTGTCCCAGAATGATGCTGTTCTTGTGGAAGTGATGGAAAGAGGTAAGCTAGAACCACCTAAAGTTAGGTGGACCCAGGCCTCGTTGAATGACTGGACCTAAGATTGTAAACTGCTTCAGGACAGGGAATGTCTTTTGCCTCTTTTGTATCTCCAAAGCTTAGCACATTGTAGGTTTACAGAAGGTGCTTTCTAAATGGTTACTGAATTGAATTTAGTTGAATTTACAAAGTAGTATATACAATGAAGTACCCCAGGGGTCTAAGTAAAGGTATAGCTGGCATACATATTAAATTTCTGGGTGAAAGGAAGGTAAAAGGGATAAAACACATGTACTATAGGATAAAATAAATTTAGAAAACTCCTCTGCTTTATATTTACAGCTCCATAAGTCTGATTCTTGCTCATCTTTCTAGAATTATTACACATCCATAACCTCATCCCCGCTTCCTATTGCATAATCCATCCCCAGTATCTGGAATGCTTTCTCTACATATCTCTACCTCCAATGCCCCCCAGTTCCTTTGAAGGTTCAGGTGCCAACTACTATAAGAGATTCTTTCTGATTGCCTCGATTACTCATGTTTCTTGAAATTATTTTCTTTATATTTTAAATTTACATATTCATATACCTCTTGTTTCTCTCCAGTAGAATATAAACTTCTTGAAAATAGGGAGTATGGGCATCCCCAGTGCCTAGCACTCTGCCTGGTGCATAGTATGTGCAGAATAAATGTCTGTTGAACTGAACAGGTAGCTAACACATTGGATGATCCGAGCCAAATCTTGCCAAATTGTGCCAAAAAGATAATTTGATAGGTATAACTGTAAAATATTAAACTTATATTTAAGGAATCAGCTTCACAAGTATAAAATTTCTTTGTAGTAGGGGCAGCTAGGTGGTGCAGTGAATAGAACACTGACCCTGGAGTCAGGAGGACCTGAGTTCAAATCCAGCCTCAGACACAACACAAAAACTAGCCTTGGGCTAGTCACTTAACCCCAATTGCCCTCCAAAAAGCAAAAAAAAAAAAAAATCTTTGTAGTGAAAGGCTTATAGCATCATAGATTTGGAGTTGGGAAGGACCTCAGAACCCATATCACCAAACCACAAATCGAATATTCTCTTTGCTGCTCTGTGATACCTCCCTTTTACTTGTTGCCTTCAGAGACATGGTATTCCATTAATGCACAGGGCCTGGCATATGGAACAATGCTTGAGTCTTTTTTGTTTACGTCACTTGTTGATTAGTGTACCACAATATATTCAACCATTTCCTATTGCTAAACATTTAGGTTGCTATTTTTTTTTTTTGCAATTATGTATAATGATTCTGTGAACATTGTAGGATGATATATTTTATAGGGTGATAGATTTTAGAGTTTAAAAAGTACATTAGAGGTCATCAGTTACAACTCCATTATTTTACAGTTAGAAAACTGAATCTTAGAGAGCAGAAGTGACTTGTTTATGGTCACACAAGTAATAAGTGGCAGAAATAGAATTGAACCCAGGATGTCTGACTCCAAATTCACTGTTTTTTCATGTGTGTATGTATGTGTATGTGTGTGTATTTTTATAAATATGTGTGTATATATGTAGATGTATATATATATATATATCCACACAGGTATATATGTGTATGTATGTATATCCACACAAATATATGTGTTATATGCACATATATTTCTATATAATATATATTCCTATATGTACACATATAATCTCTAAACCTGTAAGTTTTTTTGTTCTTTTTGAGAACATTTTCAGAGTAGTCACTCAACAATGGGCTTAGTGGGTTAAAGGTATGATTGTTTTTTTAACTTTAGGTGCATATTACCATATCAGTCTCCAGAAAGATCCCATAAGTTTCTCTTTTTTTTGCCAGTAAAGAATGAATATTCTATTTATCCACAAGCCTGCACCTGCATCATTGGATTTTATGTTTTTAATTATTTTTGCCAGATTATTTGTGTGAGGTGATATATCAAATTTATTTAATTGATATCTCTTTGACAGTTAGTGAGGTTAAATATTTTTCAAGTCATCATCAGCCATCTATATTTCCTTTTTTGAAAATTATTTCTTCATAATCTTTCTTCTCTCCCTTTTTAGTCTTTACCCAGTTCAGTAAATTACTGTCATCAAATTTATAAAAATACAAACTATTCCCAAATTGATAATTGATTAAATGATATGAACAGGCAGTTTCAGAAGAAGAAATCAAAGCTAATCAAGTCACATGAAAAATGCTCTAAATCACTATCGATTAGAAAAATGCAATTTCAGAAACAATTCTGAGATACCACTCCACAACAATCAGAGTGGACAACATGGTAAAGAAGGAAAATGACAAATGCTGGAGTTGTTGTGGAATAATAGGGACAATCATCCACTGTTGGTGGAGTTGTGAACTAGACCAGCCATTTGATGATTTACTGCTTACTCCACCATGTTGTTCCTGGAAGTCTAGTCCAGCCATTCTGGAGAGCAATTTGGACCTAAGTCCAAAGAGCTAGAAAACTGTGCATAGCCTTTGACCTAGTAATACCAGTACCAGGTGTGTTTCTCAGAGTTGATAGAAAGGGAGAATGGACCTCTTTGTAAACACACACACATGCATACACACATGTATATGCACACCTATATACACACATGTACACACACGTGTATTGCATGCATATGTGTACAGATGTACATGTATACAGGCATATACCTACATACACAATGTGCATTGTGTTTGTGTATATGCATACACGTGCACACATATACACATGTTTGTGTATATGTGTGTATGTATGTGTGTGTATATATACATATATATAATAGCAGCCCATTTTGTGGTGGCAAAAAATTAGGAACAGAGGATGGTCATCAATTAGGGAGTAGCAGAACAAGTTGTGGCATATGATTGTGATGGAATACTATTGTGCTATAAAAAAAAAAAACAGCGAGCAGGATGGTTTCAAAAAAACCTGGGTAGACTTATGTGAACTGATACAAAGTAAAGTTAACAGGAACAGGAGATTATTGTACACAGTAACAGTAATAATATTAGGATAATCCACCATGAAAGACTTAGCTACTTTGGTCAAGACAATGATCCAATATAATTACAAAGACCCACGATGAAAAATGCTTTCCAGCAGAGGAACTCTGCAGATTGAATCACTCTTTTTAAACTTTATTTATTTCTCTGTGTCTGTATGTGTTTGAGTTTGCGTTTGCAACATAGCTAATATGGATATATTTTTATATGACTTCACATGTATAATTGATATTGTATTACTTTCTCAGAGAGTGAGGGGGGGCAGGAAGGAGAGAATTTTGAACTCAAAATTAAAAAAAAACAATGGTAAAGGTTTTTTTAACGTATAATTGAGAAATATTTAATGAAATAAATTTAAATGTATTAGCACTGTCCCTGAATTCAGAAGGACCTGAGTTCAAATTTGACCTCAGACCAGACACTTGACATTTACTACCTGTGTGACCCTGGACAAGTCACTTAACCCCAAGTGCCTCACCTCCCCCCCCCAAATATATATATGTAGTAATCTCATCTTAAGTCTCTTACTATCACCTCTACCCTCACATCCTTCCATTACTCCCACATTCCTAATTCTCAACCCTTGGGTCATCCCCTACCATCTCCTTTTTCAATTCCTTTTACAGAATCCTTGATCTTGGCTAGAGGAAGTCACAATATCATATCAAAACATAGACCATGTGCTTCTTAAGAGCCTTTTGCCTTGCTTTGTATCATAGCACTTAGCATAGTGCTTTTCACATAGTAGGTATTTAATTAATATTTACTGACTCACTAACTAAATTACTAACTGAATCTATTAAAAAATCATACTATTTAACCTCAACCAGGCCTTCACCTCTGCACAATAATCTGTTTATTGTTTTTCTCATTGACTTCCTAACAGAGACCCTACAGTGGCTGTTTCAAATCTTATCTCTCTCCCCCCAATTACACACCACTTCTGTCTCAGTGCATGAACTCACCTACTTTACTGAGAAGTCACTCCTTCTAAGCTCCCCCTTTACATCTCAAAATCTCTCAAAGCCTTTGCCCTTTCTTTGCTCTACTATTAAAGGGTAAAGTCATCCTCCGTGCAAGGATAACTTTTCCACATATACCCTTGAACCCATTATCTCTCATCTTCCTGGGCGCTCTCTCCACTCACCTGTGCTCACATAGTGTTGGTCATATAGTAAATACTTGGTAAATGCTAGTTGTCTGAATAATCACTTTCCCCTCTCCTTTTCAGACTCTTACTATTTATTAGGAATTTCCCCTTCACCTGTATCATACTCATATTTCTCCTTTCTAAAAATTCTCTGCCTTGACCTTGTCATCTCCATAAGCTGTTATCTTGTATCTCTGTTCTCCTTCACTGATAAACGTCTATAAAAAGGAGTTTAAGTCCTACTCTTCCATGTTCTTCAGGTAACATTTGATCCTGTTAACCAATTTGATTAAGTCTCCTCTCCTGGCTATTTCTTGTAATTAAACTCTGACTACTCCTCTTATTCACTGAGTCATCCATTACTATCTTTCTCTGGGTAGGTAGCACTGTCATCTTCTTGGTTAGCCATGCTTGTAAACCATGAGTCAGAATTGACTCTTTCCTCATCCTTTCCTTCCCCACCCCATATCTAATAAGTTGTTAAATCCTGCACATTTTACTTCCATAATATCTCTTACATCCATCCAATTTTCTCTATTCCACATTGCTACCACCTTTGTTCCCATTTTTATGAATCCTTAGGTAAATGATTGCAAAGCTTTTCTAGCTGGTCTACATACATCTGATCAATTTTAATGTCACCCAGATGAAAACTGATTACACTAAGTCTTGGAACCATCACTGGTTTCTTTTTTTCATTCTCTTCTTAAGCATTTTGTTCTTCACATGTCTTGGTCAAGAGATATATAGAATCACTTAATTGTATGTAAGAATTCATCAAATTATCTGGACAAGCTAGGATGTTTTCATTAAATTATTGAATGAGGAAAAAATATCTGTCAAATTTATGATAAACTCTAGAATTGCCTTGCAAGCAAGCAAGTTCATAGACAAAGCATAAGAAAATATTACAATAGTCATGTGTGTTTGTGTCTTTTCCATTTTCTATTTTAAAATTTAGTCTGGACCCTTTTGCTGCTGAATTGTGTATTACTGAGTAAAAACCTCAAATCCCTTTTCAATCTATCCCTTACACAGCTGCCAAAATAATCTTTCTAATCCATTGGTCTGATCATATTATTTGTTGCTTAGAATCCTTTTTGTGGCCCTCTATTGCCTATAGTATAAAACCCTAACTCCTTAGCCTGTCATTTAAAAGATTCCAAATTCTGGTCCTTCCAATGCTTTGTGTCCCAGTCCAATCTGACTTCTCATTATTCCATGATCTTGCCCTACCATTTCTTGTATTCACCCAGACCAGCCCTTAAGTCTGGCCTGCCCTCTCTTCTCATTTCCACCCATTGAAATCTGGTGCCTGAGGCATGAAGCCTTCATGAAACCTACCCTGCTCACCTTCAAGTGTTATCTTCTTCCAAATTTTCCTGAAGCACTTTGTCTGGGTCTGTTCTTTACACACATATCACTTGCACTTTATTTTATATCTGGTTATGTATGTATCCTTCTATAGTAGATTTAAAACTCTTTTAGGAAAGGAAGAAAACTCATTTGCTACCTTATTTTATGCTAATTTGTATATGTTTCTTCTCCTTTCTAGTGGATTTAAACTCTTTGAAGGCAGGGGATATTCATTTTTGTAACCCCAGAAAAGAGGAGGCATATAGGAAGAGGGCAGTTGATTCATGGTAGGAGACAGACTGGCCTCAAAGTGAGTAGGAAGGTTGATATGTGTATGTATGTATGCATGCATGTATGCATATGTGTGTATGTACTTAGAACTTGAGGAATGTCAATATTCCTTTTGTAGGCAGAAATGAATCTTTTATAATTTGAATAAATGTTTTGCAAACCCTGAATCAAATCTTGATACAACAAAAATATGTGTGTGTCATTTTCCCATTTTTCCCCTGTTGCCCCTGCTCTTTCATCCATTGAGTCAGAAAGTGTTTCAGTCAAATAATTAGCATTTATCAAGCATTAATTTTATGTCAGGCACTCTGCTAAGCCTCAGGGATATAAAGACAGGCAAACATGTTCTTTCTGACCTCAAGGAGCTCATATTCTAATGGAGGAACATGTACATACAAGATATATGCAACAGAAATGAAAGGTAATCTCAGAGGGAGGTCACTGACTGGGGGGGGGGGGGGATATGGTTTGGGAAAGATTGAACTGGGAAAGGCTTCCTGGGATTTGAGCTGAATGTTGAAACAGGGAAAATGGAAAGCAGAGGTAGTAAAGTGGAGCATTCCGGGCATGAGAGACAGCCAGTAGGAAGATACAGAGACTGGAGTAGGATGAATTATAGGATGTTCTCTCTCCTCACCATCAGGCTGAGTAGATTCTCAAAGAGCTAATCCCAGACCCATATTGGCTCTTGAGCAGAGTATTCATGCAAAGTATTCAAGGGAATGATACTGAAATCATTTTGTAAATTCCAAAGTTCTATATCCATTATTGTTATTATTAGTATTATTGTTATTGTTTTGTGATAGTTATTTTTGTAGCTCCATTAAAAGCAGACTCTTCTGCTTGCCCTTCAGTTTTGTCATATTCTTTTCTGGGATATTACGGTGTTGTCCTGAAATGACAGGTAATGTGCAATAATGATTCATGGGAATATTTCCACCTGTGTGGGTGTAAGGAGATTTTGGGCTCCAGCCTCTAGCAGGTCCACTCTTGATCTGGGCAGCCAGAAGGACAGCATTGGAGACATAATAAGGGGTTAATTAATTTATTCTCCTCAATGGAGTTGGTGATAATGGGAACACCAACTCCTACTGCATCCCCCTACTAACTCTTCCCACAGGGGTGGGCAAGAATAAGAGTAGAGGAGCATCAACGCCTACAGTATTTCCCTAAGTCTCAATGGGGGCCAGTCAAGACAGGCACAGCATTCCAGCTTGCACATTCCCAACTTACTGACCGGTGCTCACTTGATTTATAGAAGAGCATACAAAGAAGGAAATTTGCCAACAATAGCCTCACCAGTTTACATTAATTTTAGCAATATCCTTGTGACGGCATAGTGCACGTGCAGTAGTTGTTTGTAACTTAAGCACAAATGTTTCCATTATTTTAAGATTATACTATGATGTACGAGTATGATGATGATATTGTTTATAAGCCATAAACCTGGGAACTAGTAGATTGTTTATGTCCATTGATCCTGGGAACTAGTATCTTAAAAAGAAAACAAATGCATCTTACATACAGTGGACACAACTTTCTGAGAATGGAACTATAGATAGGTTTGAGGAATATTCCTCAAAGTGTTTGGAGAGTGGGAACTGAGTTATCAGTCACATTTTCCAGCTCCCTTCCCAGAAAAACATCAGTAAGACCATGATTAGCATTTAAATTCTACCACCTGTCCCAGACTTCTGCAGCTGCTCTGGGAGTTTAAAAGGGCTTTACAGAAGAACTAGACCAGCCTATGATGCTATAAGCAAGGGACTTTTATTGAGCATTTTTAACTCATACCAAGAAAGACTTTAAAGCTTAAGAGGGGTACCCATGGATGGAATGACAGAAGGAGAGGCAGAGAAAGCAAGAGAAGGATAATATGGCAGCAACTGCTTCCTAACTAGGTCAGCAACTGATACCTCTAAAGCAGAGTGGAGAAGGGCAGGAAAGGGACATCACAAAGGATGTCATCTTTGAGGGAGATGACCCTCATGGCCAGAGGGAGGAGTGCAATATGCAACATATATAATCTCAAAGGGAGGTCACTGACTGGGGGGTGGATATGGCTTGGGAAGGTAGCTTCAGGAGAGGCTACCTCCTGAACTTAACACATTTAGATTACAACCAGCTCTTCTTACTCCTTCTGGATCATTGGATACAATGACTGAAGTTATTGTCAGTTGAGACATCAGGGAAACTACCACAACATTATCAGAATGATCACTGATATCATAGCAATTTCTGTAGACAGCTCTTTCTTTGTATATGAAAGGCTTTTGTGAATATATTTAATATTGTAACTTTTTTGCCACCTCTGCTGTTATGGGAAAGGGAGATGATACTTTAAATACTTTAGAGAGTTGAAATTGTCATTTGGATTTCACTTGCTAGGAATTAGTGGTGCTGAATGGTTTTTGAAACTATGATTTGGCAAGTTTAAGTGTTTTACCTAAATGGGCAAAATGTTGGACACATAGTAGGCACTCAGTAAATATGTATTGGCTGATTATACCCATAAACACACATCTCTGTTATCTCTCCCTGTGTCAAATTTACTTCATCAAAATTTCCCTCTGGATATATCCATCTTTAATGTTATTTTTCATGCTAATATCCTTGGCTTTCACAGATGACAACCATATCAAATTATTTAGTCCCTCTATTCCCTTGACACAGAAGGGATGCTTGTTTTTCTCCCTTTAGAGAGAGGTAGGAGATCCCTTTTAATTTGTGAGATATCTATGTTAACTTATGTCCTAATACTCAATGAAGACATGAAAGTAGGAGCTACTGAAGTGCCTTTTGAAGAATAATGGGAAGCCTAGGCAGAAGACCTTATGAGACCTTTCTGGCCAAAGCATCTCTATTCTTGTTAGCCTCCTTTCTCCATGGGTAACCAGGAGTGTCCTTGCCAGTTAATAGTGTTTAGAAGTATGCTTTCCTAGCACTGAGGTATTGGAAAAATGAATGCTTCTCTCATTTGTAGGTTGTATGCTAAGTCTTCATGCATTCACATTGAGTTAAGGATGTAATATTAATAGTAAGATTCTCTTTCCATTTCATTGTGGGTTTGGAAATAACACCTCAGCCTAGGACCAGGGAAATGGAATCCTTATTTACACGACATATATGCTAAGGTTTGCCTGGAGAATATAAGGCCTGGAAAATGTAGGTATGACCTCCATGACACTTAACTGAATTGGTGATTCTAGGGAATACAGAACTATGAAAAGAAGTAAACATTTAGCACACTTAGGAGTAATACTTTAGAGTCCTTCCCCCTAACGCCCCATCATGTGCACACAAAGGCCCTCCAGAAAAATTGTCCTGGGTTCAAGGTACTCTGTGGGTCCACATCAATGTGAAGCCATAACTCACAACCACCACCAATGTGTCATGTTTATCTTAATTCAAGTGACGATTCTATTTCAAAGCAAAGGAATTTAGTGAAATAATGTAGTGAGAAAAATTAGATACAGAACATTCTTTACCCTCCCCAGTTCCCTCTTCCCAAAGACCTGTGACACATTCTCCCAGTAATACATGCATACAATCAATGAGAAGAGAAGGAATGTCTAAGGAACTTATGGGGCTTGGGAACATGCATGGAGGTCACGTTGTGGAGAAAACAATATCCTAAGACCATGTTCCATGGGGGTCGACAGATTTTCCCTTAAAAAGGTATTGAAATTGTCCTTGAGCCTTAATTAGCTCAGAGGACTAAGGGCTTGGGCCATTGACCTAGCTTCCTAGTCATCTAAAATACCTAAAAAGCCAGAGTATAAGGAGTTCCAGCTGCTCCCTCAAGCTTTTGACTGGCAGACCCTCATGAGCTTATTTTTTTTCTGAGCTCTAATGGCAGATCTTGTAAGGAATTTTAGGGCTTTAGGGCAGCTAGTGTAGGAGCTGGCATTTTGATTCTTCATCTGATTACCTGGATAGCTACCTGTTCTGTCTTCCTATATATCAGGCACTAGTTGAATACTCCAATCTAAGAATTGTGGATAAACCAGAGAAAAGATAAATGTGATTAGAGAAAGCATGACCAACCAGTAGAAGCAGATGGCAGCAGCTATAAAATTACCTTAGAATATAGAAATATAATAAAAGACAAGCAAATTTGTCTGTTGTTGAAGGCAAGCAGAAGCAAAAAAAAGGAGAGTGTGACTCAAGAGAGGATAAAATATGTCAATGAGCAACATCTTAAGAGACACATTTCCAGGGACAGGAAGTTAGATCAGAGAGTTTCTTGTCCAAAGTAGGCCATCTGGTCGCCACACTCAATGCTGTGACCAGCTTTAAGTCTTTTTTTTGCTGCTTGATTTTCTTTTCATTCCTCCTGAATCCCACTTTAAAAATCATTGGATTTTAACTAGATTTATAAATTCATGTAACTTAAAAAAGACCCCAAAACCTCAGGCTACATCAGGTGAGGAATTTCTGATTCCTTTATGCTCCACCCAAGTGACACTTATGCCCACTTATGGAAGGAAAAGAATGTCATTGAACAGTTTTTCCAAAGCTTTGAGAGATTGGTGGTGGCCAGAGCAGTCAATTTTTAGCAATTCACCAAGCTCTTATGAAAATTATCTAACTGTTAAAAAGTGCAATGGCATGACAGAGCCTGTTCTGCTCAATGAATTGCTGCAATCTTCCTTAAAGTGCTATCATTGATTTTCTTACTGTTTTTGAAATCCCACACTGTGTAGGGCTTGATTTAGCTTCCTCCTCTCCCCCCAAATATGTGAAATAAGTTGGGTCACATGGAGGGAATTTTCTTGTTTTATTTTACTTGGGTTTGGCAGCTGTTCAACAGTTGGGTGCTGGATAGTTTTGTTATCTTTAGTTGTCGTAGTATGTCACTTTGGTTCTATTTCTTCCCCTCCTCATTCCCCCCTTCTTAAAAAAGGAATCTTTTTATCTTTCCTAAGTGGTATCACCTTCATTAAGTTGAGATTTCCCCTGTTCATAGGCCTGTCTCTTACATGTTTGAGGCTGTTTACTCAATGATGCACTCATCATTAAGTAAAAATGGGACTGAAGACTGATCACCATCTTTTCTGGTCTACTTATGAATAAACTTAGCCTATTTTCACCTTTCTTTTAGTGTCTTCACAATGGGGAAAAACTCTACTGTCTACAAGCTGATGACTTAATTTCAATAAATGTCTTCCCTCCTCCTCTTTCTGTGATTTACTGCTTGAAATTGTGAGAAACATCCCAAGATAGACTGTTTTCTAGCTTTGACAGAACCCTGGCTCTTGCCCTCATGCATGTAGAAATATTTATCTCTTCTAGTTCAATGGTGGAAGTAAAAATATTAGTAGTTGACACTGTATGAGGTACCAATAAGAAAATGGAACTTGAGTTCATTCTTAGCCCCTGATGCTTTGATACCCTGTGTTTATTGAAAGAAATATAGACTGATCAAATACTATGAGATGTCTCCTTCACTTATGAGATTACATTAATGATATAATAAATGCCTTAACAGTTTTGCATTGGCACCGTGTGTCGGCACATGTATGCTGCAAAAGATTTATGTTTGGAATTCAGATCAGTTATCCTCAATTTTGATTCTCTCTGTCTGAAATGCATGACTTTCTAAGGTACTTGTCTCAGAATACTTAATTTGCTCTGTATAAAAGTTTAATCAACTGTCTAAGGCACTAGGTTTGTTCTGTCTCTATCAAGACCCTTATATTATTATCTGTTGTGTTCCACTCCATTCACATGCCCCAAGTTGATATCCTCTGATGGCTTCATCTTTATTAGGGAATTCTACTTACTCTTCCCAAAGTCTCATTCACCAGCCAAAAATTAGCAGAAGTATGTCAGACACAAAACCCAGGTCTCTTCTTAGCTCTCAGTAGCCCCAAACCACTGAATGAAAGCCTCCTTCCACATGAGAGCCACAAGGGTAAAGGATTATCTTCAAGAGGAAATGACCCTGTTAGAGTGAAATTGAAGAAAGAAATCTGCATTTTCCATTCAAAGGGAATGAACCTTGAAAGAACCAAGCAAGTACTTGGTGGGCTGTGACCTCCAGTGAAACAGCTGCATGCTTTAAAAGAAAAATGGGATGAACAGAAACTGTTTCCAAGTTTTTCATTGCTGGGGAATGGTATCCCTCATCTTAACTTACTGAATTCTAACATATCTTTCTATATAGTCCGGATTTATTATGTGATGTAACGATGAAAAGTGTGAATTTCAGGTTGGTTTTTAGTTGCAAAAACCTTTAGCCTAAAAATCAATAAGTAAAAATTCCCCATAAATTCCTTATCCAGATATACTCAGTCTAATTCAAGAATCTATGGAAGATTATACTGTCCCAGCTTCCCACCTAAAAAGGACCCCTTTCCATGAGTGGAGAGCTTCTAAAGATGTGTGAGCTTTGTCTGTCTGAAGCAGTGGTTCTTGCGGTGTTATCCATTGACCACAGTTTGAGAGGTCCTTGAGGTCAAAGCTATTTTCATAATAATACCAACAAATTTTAGTCTCTAATATGATAAATATCAATAGATATAACCTACATAAACAAGAGCTCTTTGGGGGGAGTCTTCAGTGATTTTAAAAAGCAAAATAAAAAAGTTTGAGAACTGTTAATCTAAAGGAGAGACAGACAGACAGATAGATGATAGATAGATGATAGATAGATAGATAGATAGATAGATAGATAGATAGATAGATAGATAGATAGATAGATGATAGATTTGGTCATGTTCAAATGGTCAAATTACTTCTTTCTAAGCCTCAGTTTCCTTTTATACAAAATGAGGGGGTTAGACCAGATGACCTCTAGAGTTCCATACTGTTAAAAAGTTCAACGATCCAAAGTTTCTTTGAATAAAGCAACGTCATAATAGACACTCAAAACTGTTTATGGTTATTAATTAACATTTCTGGCTGACTCCCTTAGAAGGGACATATATGAACATGTATCATCTAAGTTGTCTCTTATTCTCCTTCCTTTCCTGTCAATTTCCTTTTCAAGTCAGCGTCCCACAATTTAAATAGAAATATTTTTAGCTCTTCTTTTTTTGCTCACTGCGTACTGCTTTACAGTGTTTTGGGAGGGCAGTAGCAACCAGGTCACAAACCCTATGCTCATTCTTATGTAACGATGGCCATGCAAGGAAAGGAACATTGATGCCACAAGGACACTCAGCCTCCACTCTTACTGTGACCCATCAGAGCATTTCCCAAATCTTTAGCTTCCACACTTGTTCACACTATTTTCCTCTACTCTCTATTCTCATAAAAATTCATGCCTGGAATACACATTTATCTTAACCATTGCTTCTCCTTCCACGTTGCCATGCTTATGAGACTCAGGCTGGCACCCATGTCCTTAAGACAACATACTTTTGTCCTCTTGAACCAGAAATAATGGATTGCAATCAACTATTTGCTTTTGGTAACCACCCCCACAACAGCAACAAACTGGGAGAAAAAAAATCTTCTAATGGAAAGACAATCTTTGCTTCAGATGTTCCCTCAGTCCAGTGAGTGTCCTAAGCTCCCACCAGTCTTTTTGTGTCTATGTATATGTGGGAAAAGTAGCTGCTGTACCATCTTTGCAAGTGTGCTTTAGCCAATACTGAGCTTGGTACCAGCATTGCGGATGTGGTATTAAATTGTAGAAATAAATACTGGTCAATCCAGATCTGAATTGGTGATCGTCTCTGCCAGACCTAAATTAAGAAATAAGAGCTACAGAGATCACTTTTTTGTAATCAGCTTTTGATGGGATTCTTCAATATTGTTTCAAATGTGCAGTTTGGAACTTGTGGCTTATAGGAGTTATCAGATACACCCAAAACACCTCTACTAATACAATTCATTTCAACATTCCTTAAGTATCTAGTGTATTCAATGACTATCCAATCTCACAGGTTGAGAAATAACCTGTTTTTTATTACAATGGCAGTGAATGCTACTCCTTCTGAATACTAGACATGTGACCACTGGAAAGAATCAGGTTAGTGTTTATGCATCCTGATGGATGATGACCCATAAACTGATCATTGGCCATATTTTACATGAGGAATCATTAAGAATCATAGTTTTCTTGAACTACACAGTATTTCTGAAAGACCATGTCCTCCATGGACAGGTTTTCTTGCTTCTTTTCCTTTTATCCTTCCCAGAAGTTGGACTAGATTGTAAGAGCTCACTTTGTGTAAGACAAATAAAGACAAGATCAGACTGGTACTTCAAGTGCCAATTATACACTTCTTTTCCTAGTAGCTATGTAGGATGTCCAACCTGCTATAGAGGATGCTGGTACTTTCCTGCCCTAAGAGGTAGACTCTGTTATTTCAGATAAACATTTTTCTTCTCTTGGTTACTAAGCACAGGCTACAGGAGTGCTGTGTTATACCAACATTAGCCAAAAGCTGATCTTTTGTCCATTCTTTAATAGCTTCAAAAGCACATTATATTTCTCCTTAGACTATTAGCTAGCTCTTGTACCCGATATACAAAGTAAATGATGTTGACCTTTTATGTGGATTTGTTCCATTATTTTCTCTATCTTTTGAGGAAAATAGTTAAGCATAATAACCAAAATTTACTGTCTCTATCCCTATTGGTAGCATTTTCTATAGATTCCCCATGTACTCCATTTAAGTTTAGGCTTTGAAATAGTGAAACAGGATTTTAGAACAAAAGGAACTTTGGCTATCATCCAGTTCAAATTCTTTTTTTCAGGTTAAAAAAAAAAGTGACCTAGAGAGAAGTGATTTGCCAAGGTCACATAGACAGTAACAGTGCTATACCTAAGCCTCAGATATTTTAACACTCACTCAAGATTTAACTCACATTCAGATTAGTAAGAATTGATTTTCCATGCTTCCACCAGCAGCTACAGGAGGAACAAATATAGTTTTCCAAAGTCTATGGACTTTCATTTTCAGTTTTTAGAAAAAAATAATAAATGAAAAAATCTCTCTTCATTACATATATGTTTATTTATTTACAGTGGCATAGATGGCCTGACCATATATAGGTCTAGGTAGCACTTATCTAATAATGCTTTGTGGGCTGATATATATATATATATATATGTATATAATATATATATATATATTATCTGGACATGACCAACATGGGAGCTGTTTTGCTGGACTATGCATGTTTATTACAAATTTAGGGGTTTCTTTTCTTTTATCAGTAGGGGAGAAGGTAAGAGGAAGAGAAGATGAATACTTGTTCATTTAAAAAGGAATCTAATTAAAAATAAAAATGTTCTCAGATGTCCCTTGAAAAAATGCTACATTTCTGAACATATGGCAGACCTCTCTATGAGAGCTCTTCTTTCCACTTCCCATGTATTGTCTAGAAATAAATCTAGAATGAAAAGTGATAGTATAAGATATAACCTTATGTATATGTGTAGGGACAAAACCCATTGCTAGTGATTCACTTCTATTGCCCCCTCCCCATTAAGTCTGAGTACCTGATTGACCCTCTCATAAATCCTTCTTGTTTTTATTATTAGTAAAAGTTGAAGGAGAGTAAAACCTTCCTTATTTGATGGACTTTTATAGGAATATACAGAACTTGCTGGAATGCAATAACTGGATAGACCAGGAGCATTTGGAGAATCACCATTAATGGACAAGTCTTCCTTTTGTTTGAAACCTAAGCAGGTTATCTTCCACATTATTAGTGAATTCCTTAAGTAAACTTCTATCTCTATGCTTGATACCTTACCTGGTGTTAATGCTTAGTAGACTGGTGAACAAAGTCATGTCTATATTTACTTTTGTCGTGGACTCTTTTTTTATATTCTATTGTTTTATTTTTTCCAATTACACATAAAAGCAATTTTTAACATTTATTTAAAAAATTGAATTCCAAATTCTCTTCTTCCCTTTCTTTCCCTTCCCTTCCCTTCCCTTTTCCCTGGGATGGCAAGCAATTTTATATAGGTTATACATGTGCAGTCATGCAAAACATATTTCCATATCAGTCATGTTGTAAAAGAGAACATAGACAAAGAAGAAACACAAAAAAGAAAGTAAAAAATAATATGCTTCATTCTCCAGACTCCATCAGTTCTTTCTCTGGAGGTGGATGACATTTTTCATCATAACTCCTTTAGAATTGTCTTGGGTCTTTGTCTTCCTGAGAATAGCTAAGTCATTCACAGTTGATCATTGTACGGTATTGCTGGTACTGTGTACAAAGTTCTCTTGGTTCTGTTTACTTCACTCTGCTGCCATAGACTCATATGGTTTTAATGTATATATTGAAAGACACCTTGTCAAGGAGAGCCTTCAAAGTTTCATTTTTTAAATTCTAAAATGAAGACTTTCTAAAAATGCAGAAATAATACACCTAACAGGATTCTCTATTTTCTATTCATATTTTTGAATTGGTGATTATAAAGAAACTGTATGTTGCAAAACATTGTGAAATCCTGCTTCTTCATGTCTCATGTTTTCATTGAGATACAATCAAATGCATGGACAGGTCATTCTCATGAAGATTTTGTAAACATGAGAGAGTGGGAGTTCAGATTGGTATATGCCAATATTTTCTTAGTGCAACGCTGGCTCAAAGCCAATTTGCATAAGACTCTCCTCATTGTTAGAAAGTAATCTTTGAATGCTCCATGCCTATATGAGGGGTGAAGTTGGCAAGAGCTTGGGAGAAGAGATATCCTGGTCTTCTGGCTTCTACCTTCAAGAAAGAAGACATGTAGTTTCAGACTTTTTAGAAGAACACAACATTATCAAGGTGCTGGCTCTTTGACATCTTGGCTTCTTCTCAGAATCTTTCTCTCCCTTCAGGAATATAAAGAAATCCTGGAATTTCTTTTTTTCTTAAAGATTGGAGTCAGAAGACCAGGATATCTCTTTTCCCAAATTTCTGCCAACTCTGCCCTCATATGGGGAGAGCATTAATCAGTCTCCACCAATGAGGAGGGTCTTATGTTAATATACTTTTAGTCAAGGATTGATTATATCAGTCTCCTTTTTTGGTCACCTTTTCTAATATTTTAGGACCGTATTATCTCTGAAATGACTTGAAAATAAACTTTTAAATGCTCTTATTTTACCAATTCTAGCTCTTTTCTTGACTTCATTTCATGGATCCTTACCATGTTCTCACACAGTATACTGAGAATTCAAATGTTGTAATCCTACTATATTCACTGATGAGAAGTGATCACTATAATATGCTAAGCAAATCTGTTAAATTTCCCATCTATTTCTTTCCTTCTTTCTCTGGTTCAGGCACTTATGATGATCCCATGATGATGTGACTTAGGTAGGTTTTATACCATATTACTATAGACTCATTTTCTATTCAACTGCTTTTCATCATTCTGTGAAGAGATACTGATTGTCTTCTATCATTCTCCTCTGAAATGTATGCAGATGAGCCTGTATTCTAAATTTTTGTTATCTCCATCTCTCTCTGCTTGTTAAGAATTGTAAGATCATAAATCATGGGATCATAGATTTAGAGCTGGAATGGACCCCAGATACCATCTAGTCCAAATTCCTCATTTTTTTTATATATGGAAATAGAAGCCTAGGGAGAAGTAACTTGCCCATGGTCACAAAGGGAATATGCATTAGAGAGACAGGATTCAAACTAACATCCTCCTCAGAGCAAATTCTCTTGCCCCTTGTGACAGACTAGCTGAAGTCACTCTAGGCACTTATAGCCTTCCCATTCTGACAATGGTTTTGTATAACTGCAGCTTTTTCTAGGGGATGCTTTTATTTGGAATTTAGGTCTTTGCTTGTGTTCAATTCCTATTTTGGGCAGGGGGAGGGGTTATAGCTTATTTAAATAGGGTGCGTTTGAAGCTGCTGTGATATTATGCTGTAATTTGTATGTTACACCACATGTGAGAATGTTTGAGTCATGATTAAATTCTGATGAGAAATTAATAGTGTAAAATGGATAGCAGATTTCTTGGCATGTACTCTTTAAAATTTTAATCAATGAATTTGATAAAGATACACATCCAAGAAATTTGACTCAGAGACATGTATTAAATGCCTAGAATGGGTTCAGCAATGTCCTAAGCACTGGGGATTAAAACAAGTGAAAAATAACATGATCTCTAACCTTAGGGAGTTTATAATCCAATAAATGGGAGTAAACTGTGTACATAGATGTTGCTGATACTAGGTATAATGTAATTATTGGTCTAATGATGACAGAGGGATAACTCAGCTGAGTACATCAGGGAAGGCTTCATGGTGAAAGTCGCACTTGGATTTGACATTGAAAGAAGAAAAAGAGGGACACCTAGGTGGTGCAATTGAAAGAGCACCAGCTCTGGAGTCTGGAAGACCCGAGTTCAAATCTAGTATCAGCCACTTGACACTTCCTATCTGTGACCCTGAGCAGGTTGCATAACCCTGATTACTTCACACACAAAAAACAACTGTAATGCAATGTAAAAGAAGCATGATCTAGGTATAGGGAATGCTCCTTTTGAATGAATGCAGGTGAGAGCAGATAGGAAAAGATGTAGGACGAGTAGCATCAACTAGTAGTACCATTTGAGCTGGAATGTTAAGTATATGAAGTAGAGTGAAATCAGACTTGAAAAGGTACATCACAGTCAGATTAGAAAAAGCCTGAAGTTCCAGACCAAGGAATTTTTTTTGTTTCTTTTTTTTTAGTTTTTGGAGGGCAGTTGGGGTTAAGTAATTTGCCCAAGGTCACACGGCTAGTTAGTGTTAAGTGTCTGAGGTCACATTTGAACTCAGGGCTTCCTGACTCCAGGGCCAGTGCTCTATTCACTGCACCACCTAGCTGCCAAAGGAATCAATTTTTAGCTGCTAAGCAATGAGTACCCAGTACTGACTTTTGATCAAGGGGAAAATGTGGTCATAGCCAGGCGTTAAGATGTCTTTGGTAGCTGTTTTATGAAGCTGGGTCATACACAAGAAGGAAACCGTTATCCATATCATGGGATAACAGATTTTAGAGCTAAAGAAAATCTTAGCAGTCATCTAGCATAACCCCTTCATTTTATGAAAAATAAAAACTGAAAAAAAAACTGAGACAGAGAAAAGCGATTACCCAGCGTCACAAAGGTGGTAAGTAGCAGAGCTGGGATTTGAACATCACAAAGGTGGTAAGTAGCAGAGCTGGGATTTGAACAAAAGTTTGTTTTACTCTAAACCTAGCCTTCTTTTCTCTGTGTCAACCTCATCAGATAAAAATTCAAAATAGAAAGAGAGACTAGAGTGGTGTCAATGAAGAGAAGGGGACGTATGTGAAAGACTGGAGAGAATTAGAATTGGCAGAGTTTGGTAACTCATTAAAGATGTATGGGGGTGTGAGAAAAAATCATCACCCTCAGAATAGGATGGTGCCATTGACAGAAATGGAAACCATTGACTTGCTTAAGAAATGTGAAGATAATTTGAAACTGGGAAGAGGTAGTTCATATGTTAGATGACAATTCAGGACTCTATACCCTGGAACAATGAGCTAAATCAAATTGAATAAAGCGTAAAAGGATAAATGTTAAATGCCACACTTAAAAAAAGACACAACAACACAAGTACAGAATGAGGAACTGTGACTAGATGGGCATTTGTGTGAAAAAAAATGACCTGGAGGTTTTAGCACCTCAATATGAGTCAAAAAAGTGACTCAATAGCCAAAACAAGTAATTTTGACTATATTATTTTGACAATATTATTAGAGGTCCTGGTATTATTAGATGCTGCCTTATCCAGAATAAGGGAGGTCCACACTTGACACATTTTGGAAAGGACATTCATACCTTTGATCATTTCAAGGGAAGAGTCGACCAGAATAAAAGCATGCTTTCGAGGATTGGTTGAAAAAACTAGGGATAGATATTTAATGGGAAGGAGTTGGCTATCATTGTATTTAAAGGATTATCCTATGGAAGACATATTAGATTTATTTTATTAGCATGAGATCATAGAACCAGTGGCAAATGAGCAGAAATTTTAAGAAAGTAGATTTCAGGCAAATACAACTTTTAAAAATTAGCCATTAAAAAATAACTTCTTTAAGAGATAATGAGTTTCCCATAATGGAAAGTATTCAAACTGAGGATGGAAAGCCACTTTTCTAGATTTGTTTACAACAGAAAATATTCATATTTTAATAAGAGTTGACCTCTTCAAACTTTGGAACTCTATAATCCTATATATCAGAATTCTCTGTCATATCTATACCACCCAGCCTTTTTCACACTAGATAATTATATGATTGACCTCAAAGAGTTGTTATGAGGATGGTATTTATAAAATTTCTTTTTTTTCCTCCATTTTTGGTCAGCAACAGTGACAGTGTTTTCATCAGTATGGAAAATGCCAATATGGAAACTACTTTCACTATTGAAACTTGGCTATAACATAAAAGTCTTATTTTTTCTAGGATACTACAAAGTCAGTTGATGGCTTACTCATAGACACATAGCTGGTATGCGTCAGAGTAAGGATTTAAACCTGTCTTACTGACTTAAAAACCAGTCCTGTGTGCCATATTGACTTGCTATTAAATATATGTGTGTGTGTATATATATATATAAAATAAAACCACAAAGTTCTATATCAAAGTAAACTGTCATTATGTGTCAGTTTCTATGACCTTGTGCTTTATCACAATTGTCATGTCAGGTGATGTCCTCTG
The DNA here is from genome assembly GCF_028583685.1 of Petaurus breviceps papuanus. Lineage (NCBI taxonomy): Eukaryota > Metazoa > Chordata > Mammalia > Diprotodontia > Petauridae > Petaurus > Petaurus breviceps. Next base: position 1,272,239 of record NW_027185779.1, on the reverse strand, counting down.
TGTCCCTTCCAAATTGAGATTCTTTGAGTCTATGGGAATTTATACTGAAGTTAGGTCCTTAGCCATAGAAGGCCAGAAATGTGTGGAGTTTATTAGTCATTGTAGAATTGAAGTGGCATCAGGGAAAGATATCCAACTTGGACTTTGGAGGCCAGGATGTTTATCTGTGTTCCAGTATTTACCTCTCTGACCCACAGGAGGCAATATACATTTGTTAGGTGTTCATTTACGTGCCAGACTTGTGTTAAAAGTTGGAGATGCAACCATATGCAAAAAAGAAAGTGAATCTCTCCCTCAGGGAGATTGCATTCTAATGGGAGAAGACAACACCCCCTTAAAAGGGGAGAGGTTGGGGACAGAAGGTGTGAGGGTACAGTGGCTGAGTCCTGGAGAATTTGAAGCACCACAGTGAGGGGAATAAAAGCTAGCCTGCCTGAGCCCATCCCCCAAATGGAAGCCTTAGAAGGAACTTGTCAAAAGAAGATAGGGCCAGAATCAGGAAGGAAGCTCACTCATGATGGCAGAGTCTGGAGAATCAGAATCAGAATCTCAGTTTTTCCATCTATAAAATCATTAAAATAATACTTGTACTATTTGACCTCACAATGCTGTTGGAAAATGCTTGCTGGCTTTATCATCATGAACAATTTATTTAAATTTTCTGGGCCTCAATTTTCCCACTTTGGGAGAGAGTTAAAAAAACACAAAAACTTGCACTTGTAACTTCCACTGTTGTAGAGAAATGCTTTGTACATAATACAGCACTCTATCAAAGTGAGTTCTTTTTCTTATTATTATATATCTTATTGACAAATATTGCTTAGCTGTCTGCTAAAAACTTAGAAGGCATTAGTTTAAATTAACCAGTGAACATATGATATGCAGAAGTGTAAATAAGACCTTAATATTAATGGATTTTCCAATCATTCATTTTTGCTTTTCCTGTGGGCCCTTGTTTGGTCTTTCATATTGCCTGCTATCTAGCTATCATTTCTCATTGTACTAAAGATCAAGATTATATCTTTGTGTGTGGGTGTTTTAATGATCTACCATCAAGGCCTCAAGTTCACTCTATATTTTCTTTCTATCGACACCTATAATCAAGACATTGGTTGTTCTGCTTTAAGCCAACAAATGTAATTCAATATTTGACGTCTGAATTGAGCAATGATTCATAGATCTACTAATTATTCTTCTCTGTTGGGGACATCAGCAACTCTTCAGTTTTTTTAGCCAACACACATATACCCACACACAGCTTATCTGTTTATGAGTAATCTTAACAGGCAATCAGAGGATGTTTTTCAAAGTCTTTAACGTTCCTTCACCAGAGTCTTAGTCAGCTTATCCAACAGAGCAAAGTATTTGGTTTTTACTACTTGTATGAGACAGCAACCACTATTTCTGCCATATCCTTTCTAAAACTTTTAATTCAATTATTTTCACCCCTCCTCAAGTCGATTGTACTACCTCTAGCATTTGTCGTCTTCTGTATTCTTTCGGGTATCAGGGAATGAGTTTAACATCATGAGAGCATCCTTTTGGGTAAGGTCTTCCATAAGATGATGTTTTTTTTCAAGTTTTGACCATCTCTCCTCAGAGCTTTAGTCAACTTATTCATCAGAGTAGAGCAGTTGCTGTGTGCCTACTTTTATAAGGTAGGTTGAACATCTGGAAATTTTCTCATAAGAAGAGCCATTGGCCCTGTTGTAAAAGGTCCCTGTTCTCCCATCATTCACCTTAAGTCCTGCTAGGGCATAAAAGAGTTAGGATTTATGAGTGTTTCATAGTGCTGGAGTAGTCTTTTATCAGGAACTTCTGTTTGGAAAGTCTATTCAGATGTTTTCTTTGTCTCAAGAGGGGCAAAAAAAAAAAAAAGTTCTGGTAATACCTTGATTTGGATCAAAGGCATTCCCACGTCGTTTTCTGATTTATTCCCTAACAGTTAAAGGTCCTCCTGCAAACTTTGACTGGGCTGAATAGAGTGGAGCTTGTAGAATTGGGTGTGATGTTTTATGAGAAAACTGACCAAAGATATAAATGCCAAGATTGCTCATATAAACCCCAGGAAGCTAGGAGAAGAGTATTGTCACACGTGGAAGCAGTCCCTTGATTTGCCAGTTTTCAGGACAACTTAATTTAACTTTGTCTTGGAGCTTCAGGTTTGTCCGTGGAGGGAAAAAATAAACTCACAGTTTCTAGATGTTGTTGCCTTTGCTTAATACATCGCTTTCAACTGTTCAATACATCACTGATAAATCATATTTAAAATAAGGGTAATAAATAGTATTATTCATTTCACTTAGCTTTTACAAATTCCTTTGTGTGCTGTCACAGAGTTGTGTTGAAACTCAAAGCTAGCATTAAAGGGCAATGCTTAGTATCACACATTTACTGCCATGGCTGTAGGATGTTGCTTATGACCTGGTTCGATTCAAAGTGTTTCTTGAAGAACTCAAAGCTTTCTCTGCATATTTTAAAAGCACATTTTGAACAATGCTTTTAAGAATTATACAGTAGTTTCTTCATGTCAGTCAATAAGCATTTATTAAGTTCCTAGTATGTGTTAGGCACCATGCTAAGCATTTTGCAATCATTCCATTTCATGCTTAAAACAGCTGTCATAGGCGAATGCTGTAATCACCCCCATTTTACAGTTGAGGAAACTAAGGTATCAGAAAAAGTGATTTTCCTGGGGACATACAACTAGTAAGTGTCCGAGACCAGATTTGAACTCAGATCTTCTAAACCTAGTGTATCTACTGTACCACCCACTAACAAATTTTATATATTTTTAATGAATGTCTTCTGTTTTTTACATTATTATAGTTTTCCCCAGCATCTTCCCACCTCCCTCCCAGAGAGACACCACATATAACAAAAATCATTTTAAAAGACAAAAACAAAAGAAGAAAGAAAAAGAAGAGGGGGGAAATCATTCCAAGTGATTAATACATTGAAAAAGTCTAAAAACGTGTAATGTGAACCTCCCACCTCCATGAAGAGATAGGGATATCTCCTCATACCTCTTCATTCAAATAATGTTTTATCTTTACAAATTTTGTTACATTAACTTGTGTGTTTTTCTTTCAATTTACATTATTGTAATTATTGTATATATTTTTTCCTTCACTCTGTATTAGTTCATGTTGATCTTTCCATGTTTCTCTGTATTCATCATATATAGCATTTGTTATAAGAAAGTAATATTCCATTACTTTTGTGTACCACAATTTGTTCAGTCATTTTCCAATTGATGGGCATCTACTTTGTTTCCAATTCTTTGCTATCATAAAAAAATATTCATATAAATATTTTGGTGTATACAGGGATTTATTCTTATTGATAATTTTCTTGGGATATGATCCCACTAATGGATTCTCTGGTTCAAAGGGTATGAACATCTTGGTCACTTTATTTGCATCATTCCAAATTGCTTTCCAAAATGATTGTACCACTTCATAGCACCACCAGCAATGTATTATTGTACCTATCATTTCATAGCTTCTCTAACTTTTACAATTGCCATTTTTGGTCATATTTGCAGATGAGACTTCAGAGTTGCTTTAATTTGCAATTCTCTTATTTTTAATGACTTGGAGCATTATTTTATGTGGTTGTACTACTTTGTAGTTCTCCTTTTCAGAACTTTGTTCATATCCTTTGATCAGTTATCCATTGGGAATGGCTATTATATATATATATGTATGTATGTATATATATTTACGTACATATATACATACATATGTGTGTGTATTGTTAAATCTTGGATATCAAATTCATATATAAAAGAAATTTGATATGAAGATTTTTCCCCCATTTGACAACTTCCTTTCTTATCCCGGGTTTGCTAATTTTGTCTGTGCAAAAGCTTTTCAGTTTTGTGTAATCAATTATCAGTTTTACATTTTATAATTGCCTCTATCTCTTGTTTGGTTAAGAATATGTCTCACTGGGCAACTAAGTGGTGCAGTGAATAGAGCACCGGCCTTAGAGTCAGAAGAACCTGAGTTCAAATTTGGTCTCAGAGACTTAACACAAAAACTAGCCATGTGACCTTGGGCAAGTCACTTAACCCCAATTGTCCTCCAAAAAGCAAAAAAAAAAAAAAAATGGAGGTGGCCAGGTGGTGCAGCAAGTAAGATCACTGGCCCCTGTGTCGGGAGACCCGGGATCGGTTCTGGCCTCAGATACTTGGCACCCACACAAAATAACTGGCTGTGTAACCTTGAGCAAGTTACTTAACCCCAATTGCTTAAAAAAAAAAAAGAATATTTCTCACCCATAGCTGTGAGAGGCATATGATCTGCTTCTCTTTATGTTTTTAAAAATAATATATTCTTCAATATTAAGGTCATATATCCATTTAGAATATACTGTGGAATGTGATATAAGATGTTGATCTAAGCCTAATTTCTACTAGACTGCTTTTTCCCAACAATCACCTAAGGAATTTTTTCCTAGGTAATTTTGTTTTCCTCTTTATCAAATACTAGATTATTTAATCCTATTGTTTCTTATTCTCCCTTGTTAATCTGTTCATCAGTCTTTCTCTATTTTTTAACTAATACCAGGTGGTTTTGATGACTCTTGCTTTTAAATATAGTTTCAGGTCTGTAAGTGCTATTTCCCATCATTCTTACTTCTTTTCATCATTTCTTTTGATATTCTAGATCTTTAGTTTTTCCAAGTGAATTTTGGTATTATTTTATCAAATCCCATAAAGTATCCCCTTGGCAATTTGATTGCTATGAATTGAAAGTATAAATTAACATTGTTGGTATTGTAATTTTTATTATATTGGCATGACCTAGCCATTAGCATTGAATAGTCCTCCAGTTACATAAGTTGTTTTTATTTCTTTAAGGACCACTTTCTAACTGAAACTACACAAGTCTTTTGTATGCTTTGAAAGGTTAATTCCCAGATATCTTATGCATTTAATAAAAAGGTATTTTCCTTTCTATTATTGCTTCTTGTATTTTGTTATTATTATATTGAGTTACAGTTGATTTTTGAGGGTTTATTTTGTAGCTTTACACTTTGCTAAAGTTATTAACTCATTTAGTATCTTTGCTGATTCCCTATTGTTTTCCAAATATACTCTCTTATCATCAGCAAATAGGGATAGTTTTAGATCCTCTTTACCTGTCTTTATGCCTTTCCTTTCTTTCTCATCAGTTAGTGCATTTCCAGAACTTTATCAAATAATAGTTGGAAGAGTGAGCATCCTTATTTCACTCCCCTATATATTAGAAAAGGTTCTGGTGTATCTTCGTTGTACATGATGCTCACTTTTGGTCTTAGATGCTTTTTATTATATTTTAAGAAGGTCCCTTTATGCCTATATTTTGTAGGGTTTTAGCAACAAACAATGAGAGCTGTACTTTGTCTAAGACTTTTTCTGCAACTGTTCAAATAATTATTGGGTTTGGGTGGTTTTGACTTTTTGATATGATTAATTACATTGATTGTTTTCCTAATGTTGAATCATATGAGCATCTATGATATAAATTCCACTTGGTCATAATGAATGATTTCTTGAATAAATCGCTGTAGTTTGACAAGCTTTTGTTTAAAAATTTTGAATCAATATTCATTGATGATACTGGCCTATTTTTTTTCCTTCTGTGTTTTATCTTTTCCTGGTTTAAGTATTAGGATTGTATTTTTTTTTCATAATGGAATTCTGAGAAGGTGATTTCTTTATTTTTGAAAATAATTTGCAAAGTACAGATACTAATTATTCTTCAAAAGTTTGATAGAATTATTCTTCTGTGAATCCATCTTGAATCATTTTTTTTTTCTCCTTGGTAGTTTCTTTGTACCTACATCAATTTCCTTTTTGAGATTTGGATATATATATGCTTTCTTTCTAGAGTTATTATGCTTTGAGTATTTTATATTTTTGAAGATGTTCTTCTGTTTCTTTTGTGATCTCAGTTTTGTTAGCACATATGTTTGGATCCTTTTAAAAATTTTCTTCTGGTTTTGTTCTAATTTCACCTTGGTCATTTGCTAGTGTATTGGTTTTGTTTTCTTCTTTCTTTTTAATCATATTTGCTCAAGGTTTATGAATTTTTATTGTTTTATAGTCTATAAAAGATATATTTACTATTTCTGCTTTTTTATATTTATTTGCAAAATCTCTATACCCTAGTATATGGTCAATTTTTGTAAAAGTTCCATGTGGTGCTGATATGTGTGTATGTGTATATGTGTGTGTGTATATTCTTTTGCAATTCCATTTAGAAGATACCATGTATTTTTTCTTCGGTTTTGCCCCCAATTTATTCTCTTTCTTATTTTATGTTTTGTTATCCTTCTGTTAGATTGATCCAAAGCTGAGAGGACATTGAAGCCTCCGGTTACTTGTGTTCTTTTCTATGTCTTCAGTTAGTTCAGTTAATATTTCCTCTATGAATTTGAATGTTAAGGCATTTGAAGAGTATACGTTTATTATTGATGTTTATTGTCTATGATTCCTTTCAGCAGAATGCAGTTTTCTTGTTTATCCCCTTTTTATTTTTAAAATATTTGTTTTTGCTTTGTCAGATAGCATGACAAATAGCATGATCTTCTGCTTTTTTGAATTCACAATTACTTTTTTCATCTCCTTAGTTTTATTTTGTGTACATAATACACACACACATATTTCTTGTAAGCAATAGATTGTAGAGTTTTGTTTTCTTTTCCAATCTATCCCTTTTCAGTCCTCCCACCTCCTACTCACCTGTAAGCTCTGCTTTTCCTAAGACACCACAACGTGACCTTCCCTTCTTTGCTAGCCTTTGCTAGCATATCCCAAGCATATCCCACACTCCACTTTATCTTGTTCTTCAACCTCCTTTCATGCATCTTCCCATTCATAAAGTAGTTAAAACAACAACAAAAAGCACCCCAAAAAAAACAATGTTGATTCACCTATAGGCATGGGGTTGCAAGGTTCTGTCCATAATTACCTTTGCCTACCTCCTCAAAGTTCCCTCTACCTCATTTGAGCCTTCATTTCAGTCTTGTGTACGTTTAGAAAGAAGTCTCACTAGTATCTCTACTGTCTCTCTGTTGCTGTCTTTGGTTGTGTTTGCTCATCCCTCCTGCATTTCTCTGTTCTGGGGTTTCCAAAAAGCAAATAATCTCTTCGGGTCTAATTTTCTTTCTAAGAATTTTTCAAATGCCTCTTTATAGTTAAATGTCCATCTTTTCTAATTTATGGCTCAGATCATTTTTGCAAGTTAGGTCACCCTGGGCTGCATCATGAGCTCCATTGCTTTTAGGAACATATTATCTCATTCCCTTCTGCATTTTATGGTGGGTACAGAATAGACTTGTATTATTTGAATTTCTTTTATTCTGTATTTGAATGTTTTTCTTCTGATCACTTGCTGAACTTGTTTCTGATTTCAATTATTAAATTTAACCACCGTGTCTTGGAGTTTCAACCTTGAGTATGTTTGTTTGTTTTCTTTTCTGGAGGTGTTATGTAGATTTTAAAAATTCTCTTTTAATGTGGTATTTCCTTTCCTGGGTTCAGGAGTTCCAGACAGTTTGTTTTTGTTTTTTTGCATTATTTCTTGCACACTGATGTTCAAGTTTTTGACCTGTTATGTTCTTCTGGGAGACTTAAAATTCTTAGCTTGTCTCTACACATCCTGTCGTTGGGATAATTACTTTCTGCTTAGATAGAAAGCAGTTATTTTGTTTTAATGTAGTTTTTTTGCTTCTCTTCTTCTAGATTGTCATTAATTTCTGGTTTTGTATTACCAATCCATTATTTTTTCTTTTGTTTCTTCAGTGGGACCATTACAGGTTCAAGTTTTTCTCTTCTGCCATTTATCTTTGCTCTGTAGACCATAGACTCTGCTTTCATTATTCATATTTCTCTATTAAACTACATATTGTGGTTCCATGTTCTTGTCATATTCCACATGATTCTCTGTCTCATCAAATGTTGGATCATTTTCCTTTGTTTTATAGTATTTATTCATAGATGTCTGAACTTGTTTAGTAGATCTGGAGGCTATATTTCCTTCTTCTGTTAATGTTTTTCCTTTTGTCTTATCTACTTATGTTCAAGGTTTCTGTGTTTTTTTTTCCTGTGATATTTGATAATTTCCGTTTTTTATTCCATCATTTTCCCTTATTGATCATTATCCATGTCCCTATCGCTGATACTTCCTTGGGGAATAGAACCCTATGCATCTTAGTGGGCTTCCAAACTTCTGCAACCTAAAGCATTAGATACACTCGAAAGAAGGAGGGAAGACGAAGGTGGGCAGTTGCATTTTGTTACAGGCCTTTAGGTTGGGTGTTTGGCAGGTTGGTGCATGCTGCATTGTCAATTCATTTTTTTTAACCTTTTGGGTTTTCTAGGTATCCTATGCTATAAGGAAAGTCAAAATTGCTTTACACTTGTGTATCAGCAATGCCATATTCACAATGCCTATAGAGATTACAAATATGCTGATATAATTATCCATCACAAAATACGTCAGGTTTGCCATTTGGGGAAATAAACTAGAAAATTTATTAAGATACCAAAAGACTGAGTCCCAAAACCAGAAAGTGAAAGCCATCAGAGTAGTTATGACATTGGCACAGGTAGATAAAGTAGAAAGCACCCACATTTTCAAGCCTTTAAAACAGAACAGGCTACCTCAGGCAAAGGTCCTCCTCTCCCCACTCACAGCAACCACCCAGTGCCCTGGAAGCGGGCTCCCAGCAGCTCCGGCCCCTGGCAATCCTCAGCAGGAGTCCTTTGCAGAAAGTCCCGCTCCCAGCAGCTCCGGCCTCTGGCAGTGCTCAGCAGGGGTCCTAACTCAAAAAAAAAAAAAAAGGCAACCGCCACCAACTGCCAACCGCAGGACCGTTAGCTCGGCTTTTCACTTTCTCTTGCTCTGCTATGTCAGCACGTCCATGGGGCATGGGAGATCTTTAAATCCCATAACCCTTACAACTTGTCATATAATTTGTTTGGAGTCGTTTCTTAAGAATTCAAGAAAATGTCAAGTCCTCCATCTTCTTGGTCATGTGACCCAAAAGCCCTGGTTAACTCTTATAGACAATTTTATTCTGAATGTCTATCATCATACTATATAATAATGTAGGTTTGTGTCAAGTTTTTATTCTTTCTATTTCTCTGATATTAGGTTGTCACTTCTAATAACAAAAAAAATAGTAAACACGATGCTTTAAGGTTCACAGAGAGCTTTATGTTCAAGGGGCAGCTGGGTGCTACAGTGGATAGAGCACTGGGTCTGGAGTCAAAGATTCATCTTCTTTTTTGCTTTTTTTGGGGGGGAAGGCAGTTGTAGTTAAGTGACTTGGCCAAGGTCACACGGCTAGTTTTTGTGTTAAGTGTCTGAGGCCGGATTTGAACTCAGGTCCTCCTGACTCCAGGGCTGGTACTCTATTCATTGTGCCACCTAGCCACCCCAGAAAGATTCATCTTTGTAAGTTAAAATCTGACCTCAGACATTTACTAGCTATGTGACCCTGGGCAATTCACTTAGTCCTGTTTGCCTCCGTTTCTTCATCTTTAAAATGAACTAGAATGGCCACAAAAACCCCAAATGTGTCCATGAAGAGTCAGACATGACTGAAAAGACTGGGCAGCAGCATTATATATGGCATATTCTTTGTTCCTCACAATATTTCTGGGTAGTAGATGCTATTATCTCAATTTTTTAGATGAGGAAACTGAGGTGGACACAGAGACTAAGTGACCTGCCCATGATGATAAAGCTGGTGTGTGTCTGCAGCAGGATTTTACCTCAGGCCCTACTGCTTCCAAGTGTCACACTCCATCCACTGCTGTACAATAGTATATATGTACATAGGTACAATATGGTATAGGTACAATATGCCAGTGCTGTGGTAGATTCTGGGAACAAAGAAATAAGAGTGAAATTATCTCTACCCTCAGGTAGTTTGCAGTTCAATGAGGAATGTGCATTTTAAGGGGGATGGAGGATACAAAATGTACATTTATGCATATGTTTGCCTACAATGAAGAATATATAGGAAGGAAGAATTGGTATAGAAATATAGACTGGAGGCAGATTGTGTAGGGTTTTCAACTCCAAATAGAGGAGAAAGAATAATTTCTAAAAAGCAGAGTATTGCAGTGGTCTAAGAGAGAGGTGCTAAGGGTCTAGACTAGAGTGGTGAAAGTGGGAGTGAAGAAGAGAGATATGAACCATGGCTTGGGGAGAGTGTGAAAGACTTGGGAACCAACTGGATTTGGGATGTAAGTGACAGTGAAGAACTGAGGATGACTAAGATTGTGAACATAAGTGATTGAAAGGATGATGGTGTGTTAGAAAAAGGAAAGTTAGGAGGAAATTTGAGGTTAGAGGGGAAGCTGCCTATAAGCAATGCATTTAATTCAGGGGTCCTGAAAGTTCTTTTGTTTCTCATGGCACATTCCCTGCTTTCTTCAAGTTTCCCTGATGGGAAGGATATCTTCTCTTTTCAAATACAGTTCTTCTCCTAGTTAGGAAAATTCTTATTGCATAGACATTAGGACACTCACCCAGTGCTATAGATCTGAGTCAATTTATCGTGCCTCAATGATACAATAAGTATAAACTTAGGTGTTACAGCTCATATGATCTAGAGATAGAAAAGACCTTGGATCATATTCTAATTGCTTATTTTTTTTTCAATTGAACCTCAGGTCCAGAAAAATTATGCAGGTAATGAAGAGAAGAGCTGGGATTTGAACCCGATTATTTGACTTTGTGTCCAGTGCTCTTTCTGTTACAACAGTCTGGCTCTCTATAGTTGCCCTACAGATTTGCTTGATCAGGCACAGTTTAAGAATAACTCTCACTGTACTCATATGGCTGTCACTTTGACTTAAAGTATCCGATTCTAGTTCTGAATATTTGGGGATTGGACTGGGTTAGGAAAGTTCAACCTCAGCCTACAGAGGTGATGCCATTGAGTAAGTTGGGAAAGGGGAATTTGGTTAATATGGTTAAATAGTGAAATATAAAAGCTGCTAAATTCAGTGGGATAAAAGCATTCAGTAAGTCTAGGGATTAAACATAAGGGTAAAGAAAGACCAACCTTGGGGCGGCTAGGTGGCAGCCCTGGAGTCAGGAGGACCTGAGTTCAAATCCAGCCTCAGACACAACACAAAAACTAGCCATGTGACCTTGGGCAAGTCACTTAACCCCAACTGCCCTTCCAAAAAAGAAAGAAAAGCCATCCTGGTTGTCTGAATATATCTCTCCTACTACAAACGAAGAAATTCTTTGGCATGAGGGAAGCAGCTCTTTGAATAGATTCCTAGGTTTTAAAATGAAATTACATTTAGAATCTCAGGTTCCATGGGAAGTTGTTGTCGTTCTGACTTTCCTCCTCATTAAATATCATTAAAATTTTTTTTAACATAGTCCTGGTAGAATATAAGCTCCTTGAGGGCAGGAACTAAAACATTTTTTGTCTTATTTTCTCTAGCACCCTGTAGGATGGTTGGCATGAGGTAGGCAATTAATGCTTATTGGATTGAATTGAGTATTACATATTAGTTACAGAATTGAGTCAGAGAGTGGGAAATCAATCAGTAGACATTTATTAAACAACTCTGTGCCAATTTCTTGGAATTCAGAGATAAAAGTGGAATGTGCCCTTTCCTCATAGAGGTTTCATTATTGGTGGAAACAAAGTATTTGTATCTAATTAAATGCCAAATATATACAAAGTAATTGGGAGGGGGTTGCTAGCAGCTCTCTCCCCCTCTCTCTCCATCCCTCTCTCTTCATGTGTGTATGTATATATAGCTATTGATATATAAAAATAGATTTCTCTGTACATTTACACACACATATATGTGCATACATTAGATACATAAACACACACATTCCCAGGAAAACTTTCTGCATTCAACCTCCATTTACCTCTGTGTGGCCTCTGAAGAAAGATTTTCTAGAGCTAACATCTCATAGTGTAAACAAGATTTCAAGAGGATGTTTAATTTACTCAGAAGACAAACTTGTCAAGAGTTTTTTTGTATACCCTTGGCTGCGACTAATTACAAGTGATTGTTATCCACTCAAGGTCCCCTCCTTGGCAACACTGGGACAAAAGCCACTTCAAAGTGATGTAGCCTCATTTCTTTCCAAACCTTCTAGAACTCAGCTTTTTGAATGGTTTCTGCTTGGCTCCTTCCTGGTCTCCAACATCCTTCCTCTCTCCAGTTCTAATTAGTGCAGCTTTTTCACACATGCATTCATTGCTGAACACATGTTGAATGTGTTCCCCAAATGCATCCCTTTCCCAGAGCTGTACTTAGTGAGACAGTATAAACCGTGTGACAGTAAACACAGCTGTCGTTGGTGCTCTCTAATCATCACAGAGCCCTGAACCCAAGCATAAGATGAGTTTGGTAACAAGCACTGACCATGCTAAGCATGGAGGCATACTCTGACAATCCTTTTCTTTTGGTTAGGAGATTTTTCTCCTATAGAAGGCAGTTGATGTTAGCTGGCATTGTCCTTCCCAATGACATCCTTATGTCCAACGGCCTTGAGCAGAAATTACATTGGAACTGTTCATTCATGTCAGTGAGTAAGTAAGAGACCATGGAGTAGAATAATTTCAGGCAAAGGAAGGAAGAGGATTTGAAAAGAGAAGATTGATATACTTTGTGCAAGGAATACAAGGAAAATGTAGAAGAAATAACTTCAGATACCATTGTGATTTGAATAGATTACTATTATATGTAATACAATTTGTATTATAGATCCTATTTTAAAAATTAGAACAAGGGTTTTAATCTGGGATCTGTGAATTTTTTTTTAACATTTTAATAACTGTATTTCAACTTTTTTAATGCAGTATATTTTGTATTATGTATTTAAGAGCATTACTCTGAGAAAGGGGTCCATGACACAGACCCTGAAATAGAGCTAGCAAGAGCATAGAGGAGATCAGACAAGTGCTGGGTCAGGAAGATCTGCAGATCTTACTATTGACATCTATTGGGAATTTGACCAGGGGCTCATCATTTATCTCCCTCTGCCTGTAGGCTAGTGGTATGAAACTCAAATAGAACTGGGTCCACTAAGCCACATACAAGACTTTCTATGGGCCCACATTGACTTAGAAAACTGCATGTGAACATTATATCCTATTGTATTTTTATTTATGCTGTTAAATTTTTCTCAATTACATTTTAATCTGGTTCAGCCTCAGAAGTATTCCCCGTGTTCATGCTACCTCCTCCCCCCCCCCCTTTGAAACCTCTGCTCTGGGCATGTCTTTAAGATTATAAGTTATAGATGAACTGTCCATCTCCACTGGAAGAGGAGACCCAAACTAGGAGTTCCCTACATGGTTAAAATCACATTTCTGTCCCTTCCTTCCCTTCCCCCCAATATATATCCTTAATATTTTGCTTTGCTTAGTTTTGCAGGAAGGAGCCTGTAATTAGTTTCTTGATCTTGTAGAGAAAAGAAGTTATCCATTGCATATTTTGTTTTTAGTAAATAGGACAACAGGAATTGCTTAGGACATAGTACTAAGCAGAACAATAAGAATAAATTTGTTCCAGAACATACCTGTCACTTTTTAAATATTTGTCCTTTTTGAAGGATAGCTTGGGCAAAGTTCTGAGTTAGATTCCTTGGTTGGAATGCAGTTCATTTAAATGCATCTGATCTTACTTTGTATGAACTGGGTGGGTTATCATAGGTCCTTTCCTGGGAACCGTGGATATAAACAAGAAATGTAATAAAAGCAAAAATACTTATTAAAATGTAAATACGGTGGCTGTATTCCTGATGCACAGCACTGGAAACCGTCCCTCATGGCACCTAAGTTGAATACATGGTGTCAGAGATCCTTTTTTTTTTTTAAATTTTAGCTTCTCAGTATATAAAAAGAACCTTATGAAATTACAGAAAAGGCATGAAATAGTCTTTATGAAGCAACATAAAAGGAAATAGAAGGAAAGCAATTGCAACCTAAGGCTTTAAAAAGCCCGCTCATTTCTTCCATATCTACCTTTTTCTTCTTTTCCCCCTCTTTCCAAATGTTTATTTGTTTGAATAGATGTCTCTGGATCTCTAAGCAGAAACAAATCATCCCAGTGCACTTGGCAGCTGGTTCTGGAATCAGGGGCCTTTCATTACAAGATACACAGTCTTTCATTTCATGTGGACTTTTTACACAATAGTTTTTTCTATGTTGCTTATTTCTTGGCATCAGGACTCTGTGAGTGGATGCAATGTGGTGTTTTCCTGTCAGACCTCTGCATGCCAGGGTCATCTCATGCCCCTTCTGGTATCTGATGATAACAAGAACATTTGGAGAGCATACAATAGGTACTACTTAGGGCAAAAGAATAAATAAGTCTGACAGGGAGAGTAGACTATTTGCCTTCTGGCCCATAGTTCAACCTTTAAAAGGGGGCAGTTCTAAAAAAAATGAACAGCAAATCTAACTTAGTAATGAGAGAAAACGATTATCCTACCATCATGGCACAAGCCTGAAGTTATTTGACATAGGCTTTAGAAAGATTTTTTTTGACTGCTTATAAGCAACTAAAACAAGATCTGTTGCATAAAAAAAGGAAAGATGAGTGCAAATTCTTCAAATGAATTGTGATTTTAAAAAAATAGATGAGTATAGTTCTGATTTGAGCCTATGATGTTTTTAATTCTTAAAACAAGTTTATTATAGTGACACATGGGAAAAATGTTGGACCTGAAATCAAGAAGACTTGAGTTCAAATATAGCCTCAGATGCTAGCTGGGTGGCCTTGGAAAGTCACTTAACCTCTGTTTGGCTCAGTTTCTTCAACTGTAAGATGGAGGTGATAATAGAACTTACCTCCCAGTGTTGTGAGTATCAAATTTCTAAAAAAAAAAAAGTGCCTAGCATATTGTTTGGAACACAGTAGGTATTAATCACCACAATGAAGCTTGGAAAGTGTTGCAGCTACAGCTGTGTGCTCAAGTATTTGTCTCAGATTTGTATATTCTGTAGAAAACATGAATGTTTCCAATATAACATATTAATGTTTCTAGGAAAAACTCTAACTACTGGAGGGTTAACTTGTTAAAGAATCCCAAGATGATAGCTAAACTGGTCAACTTTAAAATTAAACAAAAATAGCCCTCTGTTATATTACTGAAAATCAAATCCCAGGCTCAGACACTTAGCACCCACCCAGAAACACCTGGCCGTGTAACCTTGAGCAAGTTACTTAACCCCAGTTGCTTAGGGGCAGCCAGGTAGCACAGTGAGTAAGTGCACCGGCTCCAGTGTCTGGATGACCTGGAGATCGAATCCTGGGTTCAGACACTCAGCACCACACCCAGAAATAACTGGCCGTGTAACCTTGAGCAAGTTACTTAAAACCCTGATTGCTTAAAAAATAAATAAATAAAAATATTACTAAAAATCAGTGAATAAAAAAGAGGAACATGTAGTCAAATTATATAACTGTTTACTTTACCCATATTGTCTGTTTATAATTTTTAACTTCAATAAAATATGAATTTTAAATATGAAAAATTATAAATGTTAGCTATCAAATTATTCTTAGCTATTGTTATTAAAACTGTAAATGCTAGCTCTGTAAATTCTAGCTATTATTATGATTATTAATTATATTTTTCAGACATAAAAAAGGTATTGCTTTCAGTAAACCAAACATTGATTTCCATATTTGGAAATTTAATCAGGATGAAATAGCATTGGTTTCCCACCATAGTGAAGTAGTTGCAGAAAATTGTAATGATTCATTCATTCATTTGTTAATCTGTCCATTCATTTAACACTCATTTATTAAGTGCCTACTATAGTTATTTAATAAACCTTGCCCATAGTATGTTCGATTGGAAATTAACATGGGATGATAGAAAGAATGCAGAATTCGACATCAGAAGAACTTAGGTTCAAATCTTTGTTCTACTGTTTAATACTTTTGTGACCTTGAGTCTCTGGACCTCAGTCTTGTCTTCTATAAAATGAGAAATTGAAGGACCATTCTCCAATAGATCAACGGTCAATGAATTTAAACAGACACATCTCAAAGGAAGACATCCAAACTGTTACTGTCCGTATCAAGAAAATGCTCTAGATCTCTAATAATTAGAGAAATTCAAAGTAAAACAACTCTGAGGTTCTGCCTCACTGTCGTCAGATTATGGACAAAGCTTTTAAAAGAAGAGTATGACAAATATCGAAGGAAAATAGATGCAATGATACACCGTTGGTGGAACTGTGAATTTGTCCTAGCCATTCTAGAAAGCAATTGTTAACAATGCTACGAAAGTTACTGAATTGAATGTTCTTTGCTTCAACTGTACAACCTATACCCCAAAATAAATCAAAGAAAGAGGGTTAAAAATCCTTGCATATAAGACTATTTATAGCCAGTCTTTTTGTATTAGTTCGTAACTGGAGACTGTTCATCTATGGGAATAGCTAAACAAACCATGGCATAGGAATGTAATGGAATTTTTACACACACACACACACACAAACACACAAACATGATGAAATGGACAGTTGCAGAAGAAACTAGGAAAACCTCTATGATCTGATGCAGAGTGAAGTAAAAAGAATTAGAACAATTTACACAATGACAAGATAAAAAAGAAAAACAACTTCTAAAGACTTTAGAACTCTGATTCACACAGTGATAAGCCATGAATCCAGAGATCTGTAGATGAATCGTGCTACCTACCTATTGCTAGAGAAGTCATGGCCTTTCCAGAATGAGGCATGACCAAGGTGGTGATTTGTTTTGCTGGACTATGCATATTTATTATGAAGATTTTGCTTAAAGATTATCCTGCAGGGATGGGGCAGGGGCACAAATGAAAAGGAGAGATAAACATTTGTAATTTTTTTTTAATGAGGGGTTTATACCATGTGACTATAAGGATCCTTCTAGCTATATATGTCTATGGTCATTTGAGTTATAAAATATATAATCTTTTTTTGGAATTAGTCTGTTGACTGAAGGAGTTAAAAGTTCAAGGCTCAACAAAGCTTGAGCCCTGTTCTTTATGCATGCTTCCCAAACACAGGTGGGAATGAGAATAAACAGGTGAACTGCTTCCAAGGTCCCACAGGGAAACCCTTGGACATAAGGGAATTATTAGATCTCCTTTGTTTCTTCAACCTTTTAAGCAGAAATTGCTATTTTAAGAGTTTAAAGGGAAACTTATCTGTTCTGAACAATTTGACTCTTTGTACTATTGATTTGTTTTTAAGCAGAAATAACTTTAAGCAACTAAAGGAATGAGTCAAGCCAAGAAAAGCTGGGAAGCTGAAATCAATGGTTCCATCATCTCAGTACTAATTTGTTTCCATATGCTTTGAGGCTTTGGGGTCTGTCTGTTAACACCTTCTACTTTAGGTCAATCTAATACTATGAGAATGAGCCTTCAGGTTGGCCTTAATTTAGATCTTTTGTTGTTGTTGTTATTGCTGTTGTTTTGTCTGAGACCCTGTGTTTTATTTCATTGTGGAGTACTCTGAACCTGGGAGGACTATTCTTATGACCGTCTTTACTACCATTTCTATCAGAGGCAATACCTGTTTGCATGTAGAGAGAGCTTTGTGCTTTGTGCTGAACAGAATTATTCAGAAACAATTGATCCCTGCCCACTAGGAGTTTAATTGCAATAGCTACTGAATATTTGTGAATGGAGAATTTACATCCATTACATCCCGTTATCCAAGACCACTGTTCACCAAGCTTTTGTCGATTTCTGCCCTATATATATTTTTTAAAAAGCTCTCGTTCTCTTTGCCATTTACCATATTCCTTAGAACAAGTTTTGTGCCTAAATATCTTTACTCAAACACCTTAAAAATTGTAACAGATTCTTATAGATAAAACCAGAATGAAGGTCTGGTCACTTACTTTGCCCCTTTCGGCTTTTCCTCCATTTCCTCAAGCCGCCTCTGATGCTTCTTTCAACTTTGAAGAAGGTGTAAAGTCTATGGAAGGTAATTATTTCTATTTTCAATCTTGGAGATTTTAAAGCATTTTACCAGATAACTTTGATAAATAGATTTCTTATCTTTAGAGAGAGAACTGGTGAACTCTGAGTGCAAATTGAAGTAAATTTTTCTTCACTTTTTTGCTTTTTGTTGTTGTTGCAACATGGCTACCATGGAAATATGTTTCACATGACTTCACATGTATAATTGATATTATATTGCTTGCCTTCTCAATGGGTGGTGGAGGGATGAAAGGGAGAGAATTTAAAACTCAAAATTTTTTTAAAAATCAATGTTAAAAAGAAAAGAATTAGAGAAACTGTTCACTACCTCTTATTAGCTCTGCAGACCCACAATAGTTTGGCTTAAATGGTTAAATTTTTCCCAATCTATAATGTTTTAGCTCCATCTTCTCAGTCTAATGACACATACCTGTTTCTAGTATTTTGGTGTGCTATGAGGAACACTGAACTTGACACCAGAAGACCTGAGTTTGAGGCACATCTCAAATATTTATTAGCTCTGTGACCATGGAAAGTAACTTTCTGAGACTCAGCTTCATGATCTGTTAATAATATTTTTTAAATAGGAAATTTTTGGCTAAGGTGGTTTTCTAAATGGGAGGCAAACTGCTCATCTCTCATATACCTACTCCAACTAAACCATAAACTTTGTGCCAGACCAGGTAATTATCAAGAAATCCAATAAGGAACTACAGAAGTGACATCTTCCATCTTGGAATTGCATAAGAAGTCAGACCCCAGAATAAAAAGAAAGGGATCTTATTAGCAAAGCCATGGCAGAGTAGCCTCCTATCATGCCCAGAGTAGGACCAGGGACTCTCATAGTCAGCAAGCCTTTGTGTGGGAAGCAGGAAAGCACTAATTGCAGAGGGTTCCCCCAAGAAAGCTCTAAGGTGATCAGAAAGTTCCACTGAGAGGCAGTTGGCAGTGAGCAACATATAGATAACTGTGGTGCCACAGCTCCCAGACCCAGACTATAACTTTCAGACCAGGACAGTTAATGTCCAGGGGTTTGGAGGTCTTCCAGAGATACCAGAGAAGACTTGAAAGATCCACCACTATAGACCAAAAAGATCGATGGGGCACTAACTTCAGGAAATAGAGATCAGCTCAGGAATGTAAATAACTGGATAGGAAACTCAACAGGGCCAGCTAGCAGCAGGGGTAGGAGCCTGGCCCAAGGATAAAGCCCAAATACAAGACTAAAGCTGGGTAAATGAATAAATAACAGAAAACACTATTCAGTATTTAAAAAATTATTATAGATATAGAGATTCACACACACAAAAAGTAGCTCTGAGACAACTGCAAAAAGAGATTCAAAAGAAAAAAAATATATGTCTTTTCCACAAGGACTATAAGAATACTTAGAAGAAATAAGACAACAGAAAAAAGTAAAAGCTTAGCTCTGGAAGAAAAGCTTAGGAGGATGGTGGCACAGTGAATAGAGTGCTGTTCTTGGAGTCAGAAAAATCTGAGTTCAAATCCAGCCCCAGATCTATGCTAGCTATCTATCTAGTCTAACCTTTAGTGAATCTGTTTCTTAGGAAGCTTTGTTGTTCAGTTGTTTCAGACTCTTTGTTACCCCATTTGGGGTTTTCTTGGCAAAGGTACTGGAAATATTTGCTACTTCCTTCTTTACTTCATTTTACAGGTGAGGAAACTGAGGCAAACAGGGTTAAGTGAGTTGCCTAACATCACACAGCTAGTAAGTATCTGAGATCAGACTTGAACTCACAAAGATGAATCTTTCTGACGCCAGACCCAGTTCTCTATCCTCTGTAGCACTTAGCTGCCCCTTGAACATTAAACTCTCTGCAAACCTTAAAGCATTGTGTGTTTTTTAACTCAGGAAGATGAGTCTTCCTGATTCTAAGCCCCAAACTCTATCCATGTGCCACCTAACTGCCCTTCCCATTCTCCTAAGTCTTTCTTTCAGGACTTTCATTTTAGTCTTTCTCTCTTGCTTTTAAATCTAGAAGTCTGCCATCATTTCCTTATCTGTCGGAATAATAAAAGCACACACCTCCCAATGCCTTTGTGAGAATCAAATGAGATAGAATTAACTTAGGTGTAAAGTGCTCTGCAAACTTTAAAGAATTGTAGAAAGGTTAATTGTTACTATTATAAATATTAATTCTTCCTGTTCTATCCTTGAACTAAGTAAGAATTCATAGGTTGACTGCTGTAGACTTCCCCCCATCTGCATGTCATTGACTCATTTACGTATAACCCACTAGTCTATTCATGGCTAGGTTGAATGGTGAACTCTATATACTATATAGTAATTCTGTAGTATTTTTTAAAATTGCTTTTCCTTAGAAGAGTTCAAATCCTTTATACCCATCACTATATGTGATAGTAATGGCAATTAAAGATTCCCCTGTATTGGCTTGGTTTTCAAATTGATTGTGTTAAAACCCAGAGCTTGTTAATCCCACCTGTGGGATGGACTTTTTGATGTGAAAAGAAAGTCCTGAACTGGGAGGAGCTGGTGACAGTAGATTTGGAGAGATAATAGAGAGGCGGAAGATCTTTTTGGAAGCAGCACCTCATGGAGAGAGAGAGACTGATAGAATTGCTGGTGGCCGCTTTGAATTGCCCTGGACTTTTGAGACCTGCCCCCTGAGCTGCCAAGGACTGAGGAGACATGGCTGTTTTGCTGGTATTTTGTCTGTCTGTTTTGATGTTGTTTTGCCAGATTTGTCCACTGGTGAAAGACAGTCCTTTTGTTGAAGAAGTCCTGGAACCTGGCTGTTCGCTAAGAAGCCCTGAGACTGTCCTGCAGACAGAGAGTGAATACTGTCCACTGGTGAGGGACAGTGCTGTTGTTGCAGGGGTCTGGAGACTGTCCTGCAGACAGAATGAATACTGTCCACTGGTGAAGGACAGTGCTGTTGTTGCAGGGGTCTGGGAGCCTTTCTGTTGGTTCAGAAGCCCTGAAGAAGGATTTTCTTGTTGTATGTTTACAGAAATCCTGGGAGAGGGCTTTGCTAATGTGTTCAGGGGTTCTAGGACTGTTCTACAGACAGAGGATAAATTCATGAAGGGACTGGCAATGTATCTTGTGGCTTTGCTAAGCCTTGTCTCCCCAGGAACTAAGATTGCTGAGAACTTGCCTCGTGTGTCAAGATGAAGAAAAGACCTCCATTTGGGTATTAAGTGCTGTGTTTAAACTTGATGTAACTCTGGGGTAGATTCAATTGTGATCCAGGGGTGGGGAACTTTTGACCTTTTTGTGTTCTGTGGTTGAACAAATGAATGTAGTTTACTTATGTTTGGAAACTAATCTCCATTTGAGAAGAGGGGCTTTGTGGTGGACTTAATTAAGGTATAGCCTGGGGTGGAGAAGTATTTGGAACAGGGACTTTGTAATTGATTGAATGATTGGAAGGTCCTGGGGTGGGGTAGTACTTGGAGATTATTTAATCAAGCTTAGTAAATGCTGTATTTGGAATGATGTCATGTTTTGATCTTCTCTGTTCTTGGTTTGTCACTGAATAAAATGGAGAGCACCTATGCTGGTATTTTGAACCTGGGAAGTTGCCTTTGCTTGGCATTACATTACACCATATTGATTCAAATATAGGTCACATGAATTTTTTTTCCTGGATCCAGCTTTTATAAAACTTGATGTATGCTTGTAATTGGTGCTATTTTAAAGTGGGGCCTATATATTTTTTCCTTGAAAGTGAATCTTGTTTTAGGGTGTGGTGTGTATTTCTACCAATATCTTTCATCTTGCCACCATCTCTCTGAGTTTTTGTCCCCCATATTAATTCCTGACAATAAAAGTGATTATTTTGTTATTTCTCACAGCAAACTTGATGAAATTATTTAATGGTTTGTTTGTTTTTTTTCCCTAAGCCATATGAAACACAGAGTTATTTCAGACATTACCTTTTGGTTTTTTGTTGAACCAGCTTCTGACCAGCTCATTTTGGGGGTTTGCCTTAAATTTTGCTGGTTCTAAGCCCCACTAACCACAAGTGGAGATTAAACAACAACTCAGAATGACAGGAAGATTCCCCTGCCCTGTTTTCTCTTTTCTAGTCAGAGTTAATGATTTGCTAGACTGAACATTTCTTTCTTATCACTGCTGTTGCTGTGTACCAGCAAGACCCTGTGACATTTAATTCTTGATCACCTGAGAGATCAACTCTAAGTAGTCCAGCCTAGCAATTCTTTCTTTTTGCCCTGAATTTCCTTTCCCTATTCCCCTCTGCACCTCTCTCATTTTCTTGCCCCATTTCTTAAAAACAGTCACACAAACTATAATGAGCAAGCTTGGCCCTGAGGTACACATGAGAAAATTCACTTCTCTTCCTTTAGTACAGAGCTGGGGGAAACTATGAGGATGTAATATTGCATCTGCTGTCACACTTGGCTAATGTCTTAATTAATTTTGATGAGGTTTTTTTTTTTCTCTTTGTTTTAATTTTTTTGTCGTTATAAGATATGGCTCTATGGGGTAGGGACAAGATGGGATATACATGGAAATAAAGATGGTATAAAAAGAAAAGTTAACTATATTTTTTTAAATCACCTATATAGGCAACCCAGATTTAGGCCTCTAGTGCTTGTTACTTCTTCCCTTTTGAATCCAAAAGCAGTGGCAGAGAGTTGGGTAAGGTAAACAGGAGACTAAATGACCCAAGAAGTTACATGTCGGCTTACAGAACCACAGAATGATGCAGTAGATAAGGGACCTGAGTGTATGTCTCATCCAACTTCTGTTGGAAATAGAACTAATAATAATGATAATAACAATAAATGAAAGCTAACATATAGTACTTCCTTTATGCCAACCACTGTGCTAAGTGCAAGGTGGGTGCTATTATTATTCCCATTTTACAGATGAAGAAACTGAGGCAAACAGAGGTTAAGTGATTTACCCAGGGACACATTACTAGCAAGTGTCTGTAGCTGGATTTGGACACAGGTCTTCCTGACTCTAGTTTTAGGGCTCTATCCATTGTGTCACCTAGTTGCTAATATATAATTTACATGATATGATGTCATCCAGCTTCTACCTAGAGGCATTCAAAGAGAAGGAGCCCATAACCTCCCAATGCAGTTAATTCCACTTTGGGATACCTTTCATTGTTAAGAGGTTTTTCCTGACATCGATACCTAAATTTGTCATTTGCCACTTCATCCATTGTTTCTTGTTCTTTCTTCCTCTTAGGGCCAAATAGACCAAGTCTAATCTCCTTTTTATATGACAGACCTTAAAATGTCTGAAGACAGCTTTTAACTCTGCTTGAAGCCCTCCAATGAATCCACTACAGTCCAAGGCAGCCTATTCCCCTTATGGATTGCTTTAATGATTTTTGTTTTTTACCCCTAACATTAACCCTTAGTTGAACTCTTTACAACTTCTATTTATTGTCCTTGGTTTTGCCTTCTGGAGTTAGACAGAACACACTTCATTCCTTTCCCATGTGACAGGCTTTCAAATATTTGAAGATAGCTATTGAGTACTGAACCTGGAGTCAGGAAGACCTGAGTTCAAATTTGTCTTCAGACACTTGGTAGCTGGGTGACCTTGGGCAAGTCACTTGACCTTCATTTGCTTCTGTCTACTGGAGAAAGAAATAGCAAACCACTCTGGTATCTTTGCCAAGAAAACCCCATGGACAGTTCTGGTATTCTATGGTCTGTGGGTCATGAAGAGTCTGGCACAACTGAATGATTGAAAAACGGTCATGTTCTCCATGAAAATTCTCTTCTTGCTGAGCATCCCCAGTTCCTTCCACCAGTTCTCCTATGCATGGACTCAAGGCCCATCACCATCCTGGTTGCCCTCCTCTCCTCAGCTTATCAATATCCTCTCTGAACTGTGAAGCTCCGAACTGAACACAGTGCTCCAGCCATTCACTGTGCAGGTGTGACATAGCCTAGGCAGAATGCAGTGGGAATATCATTACCTCCTTATTCCTCAAAACTTTAGCTCTCTTAATGCAGGTGTGACTCCGGGCAAGTCACTTAAATGGTGTCTACCTCAGTTTCCTCACCTATAAAAAAGGGATTACAATAGTACCTACTTCAAGAGAGGGCAGATAAATGGTGTAGTGGATAGAGCACTGGACTTGGAATCCAGGAAGACTTCTCTTCATGAGCAAGTCACTTAACTCTGTTTGTCCCAATTTCCTCATCTGTAAAATGAACTAAAGAAGTAAATGGCCAATCACACTAATATCTATGCCAAGAAAACTTCAAAATGGGGTCATGGAGAGTAGGACATGACTGGAAATGACTGCATAATAACAAAAACTTGCCAGGGTTTTTGTATGGATCAAATGCGATCGTATTTGTAGTGCTTTGCAAATACTATTCTTCATTGTCATCATCATCATCCTCATCATCTTTTTTTTTTTCCAAAAGAACTGCTGTCTAGGCATGTCTTTCCCATCTCATACTTTTATGTTGATTTTCTGAGCCGCACAAATCCTTTATTATAGGGAAATCTTGGAGAGGGACTAAAGAAGGATAGGTGGTCGTATACGTTTGGTCAGAGCATTAAAAAGCCATCCAGTAGCAATTCTTCACTGAAGCATGGCAGTCTTAATTCATTTTTTGATATAGAAATATTTGAAGTACCAAATGAATTATGAGTCAGTGACCTGTGTAGGACCAGCATTCCAAAATTCACTTCATTTCTTAGCCTGACAGATCCCAAATAGATCCTGGCTGTGCCACCAGATTTACCTGTTTTGAGTTGCAGATAGCAGGCACTCTGTAAATATAAAACAAATGATTGATGGATGGTTTTCACTTGCCCTCTTCCTGGTGGGTGCTTGTGTGCATAAAGACAGTCCTGATGCTATGCTCTGTAAACCCTGCTATGATGCTAAGGCAATGGAAAAAAAATGAGCTCAAATCAGATTATAAGCCATCTTCTCAAATAGCTAACTGTCTACACCAAGCCAGTGGAAAGATGAATGTGAAGGTTGGAGGTAAAGTTTGGGGAAAGAGGGTCCTGGGAAAAGTCTTGGGAATTGAAGGTTCACATTCCTTCCCACCCTGAGCACATAGCTCTGCATGGATTGGGTTTCATTTCAAAAGCTTCAAGATGTGGGACTTTAAAAAACAGACTTTGCAACCACATGAGTACAAACTCTGTCCTGGCCCTGGAAAAAGATGAACTCAGGGACTCCTTCTAAAGGAACAGTCCCCTGAGCTTTAAGATAAATGTGAAAAGGCCTCTGGGTGTATATATTTTTTAACAGACTACACAGGATCTTCCCTCCTATCTAATAGTATTTATGTAGGTGAGATGACAGAAATGACCTGGCCAAGGAAAGCTCCCATTAGGTTGGATAATCTGTCCCCTGGCCAAGGAGAATTTGAGACATTGCAATTCTTTGTAAACTCAGTTTGAGATTTCTGCAAGGTTAGTTTTGCCGGGAGGATATACAATGCCTCACACTTTCCATTATTGGATAATGAGTGTGTTTGAGGTAAACAACACTTCCCCTTCTCCTGGGAAACCCCAAGCTTCCCTTGCAGAAATGTCAGGCCACTGTCCCCGCTGCAAGGCAATGATGATTATTTATATAGTCAAATGTATTACACAGGGAAGTATTGCCAGCCCCAAACCATGGCTTACCCATCCAAAACAGATCACTCCCCATGTTTTAAAACTTTCAATGTTCAGCAGGGTTTAGGTTTTTTTTTTTGTTCGTTTGTTTGTTTGTTTTTTTCTGAATGCTCTCCTTCCTGACCTTCATTTCAGAGAATCCCTGACTTTAACACAGGTAGCTTTCATTGTTCTAGGAGTTACCTTTCATCTGTTCTGTAAATGCTGGTTTGTATGCATTGTTTTATATTAGAATGTAAATACCTTGAGGGCAGGGACTATTTTTTTAAAGTTTAATTTTATTTTTAATTTATGGAATAAAACAAGCATTTCCGTAAAAGACTATAATAAAAAAAGACCATTACACGTGAAACTGCAAATCTGTTATGTATAATTTTCTGTTCCTTTTAAATATATACTAATCTTGTAAATTTCATTTTTTCCTCCCCACCCACTCTCTAGAGATTGTTACCATTAGACCACAAATAAATAGATATGTAAAATTATTCTATACATACTTCTATTTATCAGTTCTTTCTGCAGATGCAAATAGTATCTTTCTTCATATGTCCTTTATATTAATTTGAGTATTTATAATATTCAAAATGACTCACTGAGTTATTTTTTTCATTTTACTTTAATACTTTTTTTTCCAATTATTTGTCAAGACTATTTTTAGCGTTCACTTTTACAAGATTTTGAGTTCCAAATTTTTCTCCCTCCTTCCCTCCCCTCCCCTCTTCCTAAAATGGTAGGCAATTTGATTTATATTATGTATATACACATATATATATATAGATACAGACACACACACATATATCATGTATATATATAATATATATGTGTGTCTATATATATATACACACAGTCACATAAAACTTATTTACATATTAGTCATGGTTGTAAAAGAAGAAACAGATCAAAGAAAAAAACACATAAAAGAATAAAGTAAGTGAAAAAAGTATGCTTCCATTACTTCTTTATCTGGATTCAGATAGCATTTTCCTTTACGAGTCCTTTGTACTTGTCTTGCATCATTGTGTTGTTTAGAAGAGCTGAGTCATTCATAGTTGATCATCATACAGTGTCGCTGATTCTATTTACAGTATTTTCCTGGTTCTGCTCAGTTTGCTTTGCATCAGTTTGTGCAAGTCTTTTGGAGTTTTTCTGAAATCTGCCTGTTCATCATTTCTTATTGTGTATTTCATTACATTCATATACCACAGCTTGTTCAGCCATTTCCCAATTAATGGGCATCCTCTTAATTTCCAATATTTTGCCACCACAAAAAGAGCTGATATAAATATTTTTGCATGCGTAGGTCCTTTTTCTTTTTTAATGATCTCTTTAGGACACAGATCTAGTAGTGGTATTGCTGGATCAAAGGGTATATGCACAGTTTGATAGACCTTTGGGCATATATCCACATTGCTTCACAGAATGGTTGGATCAATTCACAACTCCACCAACAGTGCATTAGTGTTCCAGTTTTCCCACAGCCTCTTTTTTGTCATATTAGCTAACCTGATAGGTGTGAAGTGGTACCTCAGAGTTGTTTTAATGTGCATTTATCTAATCAAAAGTGATTTAGAGCATTTCTTCATATGCCCATAGACAGCTTTGATTTCTTCATCTGAAGATTACCTGTTCCTATCCTTTGACCATTTATCATTTGGGAAATGGCTTGCATTCTCCTAAATTTGACTAGGTTGTCTATATATTTGAGAAATGAGGCCTTTATCAGAGACACTTGCTGTTAAGATTGTTTCTTGGCTTTCTACTTTCCTTTTAATGTTGGTTGCATTGGTTTTTGTTTGTACAAAAGCTTTTAAATTTAATATAATAAAAATTATGTATCTTACATTTTGTAATGCTCTATATCACTTGTTTGGTTATGAATTCCTTCCTTTCCCATTGATGCAACAGGTAGACTATTCCTTGCTCTTCACATTTGCTTATTATCACCCTTTATCTCCAAATCATGCCAAATCTGTCACATCTAACTTTTCTAATCTATTATTTGCCTCCTTAGTTTCTTTCTTGTTTCTTTTTTGATAGGGTTTATTAAGTTCTAAGAGGAACAGTTGAGGTCCCCCACTGGTATAGTTTTGCTGTCTCTTCCTGTAATTCACTTAACTTCTTCTTTAAAAATGTGAATGTTATACCACTTGGTGCATATGTGTTTAGTATTGATATTGCTTCATCATCTATGGTGCCTGTTAGTAAGACATAGTTTCCTTCTTTATCTCTTTTAATTAGGTCTATTTTTGCTTTTATTTTGTCACAGATCAGGATTGCTACCATACTTTTTTATGTCCACTGAAACATAATAGATTGTGTGCCAGCCTCTTAAATAACACCTGTGTGTGTGTGTGTGTGTGTGTGTGTGTGTCTGTTTCAAGTGTGTTTCTTGTAAACAACATATTGTAGGATTCTGGTTTTTTATGTACTCTGCTATCTGCTTCCATTTTATGGGAGAATTCATTCCATTCACACTCACAGTTATAATTACTTCCTGCATATTTCCCTTCATTCTAGCTTTCCTTTTATTTGTCCTCTCTCTCCTTTCACCCTTTCCCTCCATTCTCCAGCAGAATATAAACTCTTTTAGGACAGAGCCTAATTAGTTTTTGATTTTGCATAATACATAATTGTTGAATTGTCAAGTCTATGAGATTTTACAGATAAATTTATATGCTGCACTTGGTTGGCCCAGCTCTATGTTTGTCAAGGAAATGAAGAATTTGTGAGCTGAGAGAGTTTCTACCTTTCTTGGTCTTCTAATTGTCACTATTGACTTATACTGATAAAAATTCCTTAGGAACTGATAATTGCGCTGACATCTGTTTGTTGTTGTTTTCATTTTCCAGCATAGATAGCTTGTTCAAAAGATTGGGTGGTAGTTGTCTGAGGGGAACTTCATATATTTTCATTGTTATTCTTCTGATCAGGTATTAATTTTGATCTTTACTCCTCATCACAGTATATAGAAGCTGATTTTGGAAATGATTAGCCCTTTGGTAACTAGTTGTTTTCTATTGGTTAAAATATAATCAATTCCTTTTTTTGTAATGTTATCTGATCCCTGAAATGCCCAGTGACTTCTAGCTACCTTCTTGAAGAAAATGTTGATGCAGGAAAAGAATCTGGATTTTGAATCTGAGGATTAAGGTTGGAATCTTGACTCTGCTATTTACTACTTATGTGACCTTGGGCAGGTCACTAACTTTCTAAGCCTCAGTTTCTTCATCTGTGAAATGAATGATTTGGACTATATGACTTTGGGCTTTAGGGTCCAGCTCTTGCTAGGTAACTAACTCTACAATCCTCAACATAAGCATCATACTTCTTTATAGTCCACAAATGTTTGTTGTTTCTACTCTATCAGATCTTCCTTTGCATTGAAATAACTAAATGATAAAAGTGTATGTTATAATCTGGAAGTTCTTACCCATAATTATTTATTGACAAAAAAAATTATTAAGCATCATTTATATGTTAGTCACTGTGTTGGATTCTGGGAATACAAAGATAAAAAGGAAGCAGCTTTTACACTCAAGGAATATATCTTATTGGGGAAACAACATATACACATATAAGAATGTACAGAAGGAATTCAAAATAGATACAAGGTGCTTTAAGGAGGATGAGAACACACACAGCAGTTGGGGGGATCAGAAAAGACTTCATGCAGAAGGTAACTTGAGCTAAGCCTCAAAGAAATTCAGGAATATGAAGGTGAGAAGGAAGTGAATTTCAGAATTCCAGGCATCAGGGACAGCTGGTACAAAGGTGCAGAGATGCTAGATGGAGACTTCTTTCGTGTTAGGAATACACAGAAAGTCACATTGACTGGACCATGAGGAGCATGAATGGAGGAAGCTTGGGCTACTCTGAAGGGAGGGTGAAGAGGGAATGAATACACAGGGGATGGCAACAGAGATGACATGTTGTGTATGAGGAACAGCAAGAAAGCCAGTTCACATGAACTCTGGTGTGTTTTAAAAGAATTAATATATAACATGGGAGGCTAGGTGGTGCACTGGATAGAGTGCTGGCTTTGGAGTTATGAGGACCTGAGTTCAAATTCGACCTCAGATGCTTACAAACTATGTGATCCTAAGCAAGTCCCTTAACCCTGTTTGCCTCAGTTTCCTCATTTGTAAAATGAGCTGAAGAAGGAAATGGCAAACCACTCCACCATCTTTACCAAGAAAACCCCAAATGGGGTCATGATGAGTCAGACACAACTGGATTGACTCAACAACAATGACAGTAACAACAACATGTACTATGACTAGAAAGGTAGGTGGAAGCCAAATTTTAAAGGGTTTTAAATGCCAGATGGAGGGATTTATATTTGACTCCATAAGGAGCCACTGGAGTTTATTGAGGGGTAGAGTCACGTATGCTTTAGGAAATCATTTTGGCAGTTTATGTGATCTTTTGAATGAGGGATATCATTTTTAAGTAATGGGGTTCTTCTGACCAGTTCATAGATACTTGTGAAATTGAGCTTGTCCCCTTGTTTTGGGAACTCTTGTTCATCTTATTTATTGCCTAAGCTTTGGGCATCTTAGGCATTTTAATATCAGATAATAATATTGTCTTCTTTCTTGGATTTCTGTCTCCTATAAACTTTTGGATGTTTCAATTTCTATGTTTTTTTATTCATCATTACTTCTTTATGCTATCTAGCTTGATAGATAAACCTGAGCACTTTTATTTCCACTGTCTTATTAATTTTAAAGCCATTTTGATCAGGAGGAAGGGAAGGTAACATGCATTTATTAAGGTCCTAGAATCATCAGGTACTGTGCTAAGTGCTTTATAAATTTTATTTCATTTGATCTTCACAATACCTGATATTCTTCTCCTCTAAAATCTCCTGATGAGATATTTTTCTCATCTACCACTTCATATCTACCCTGCATTGAACCCGACTTTTATTTTTTGTGGGAATGTTTTACTTTTCCATATATTTCCCTATTAAAAATATAATTTGAGATTTCTCTGTTCCCCCCATCATGGTTTCATCTTGAAGGAGAATAGAGAGGTATCTCTCAAGTCTTTTTATCTTTTCTTCTCAGAGAGAATAACCTACCTTTGGAATAGTCAAATAGTTGTGGCAGAAATGTAAACTTCCTACACTCTGTGGAAATCTTTGAAACATTCTTCCTGTTCTCCATGAGACTGATACTCCTAGCTTTGTTGTTTAACCACTTCTGATGGTTTTGCACCAAGGTTGGCCACAACAAAGGAATATTAGAAGATACTTTCCCCAACTCCCCTGCAGAGGATGGGGTCCAAATATATGGAATATGGTATATAACATCATTTTTGGTGTGTTGTTCAGTTTTAATAATTCTTCCTCTTTTTATTATAAAAAAGATAAAAACAATATTATTAAAATGATTGACTCCCTAAGAGGACAGAAGGGAAAGGATATAGGGGAAAATATAGGTGATGTAAAAACAAAAGATGTCACTAAAATCTATTTAAAAGACTATTGCATTATTAAACAGTATATACTTTATGCTTTCTCTTTGGAGTCTAAAAGTTATTGTTCCAATGAAATTCCTGATTTCCATTTTTTGTTGGAAGCATATTGCCTTTTAAGTAGTCTGCCTCGAAATGTAAATACTTCATTCTTCTCTGTGAGGTGCGATCCTCAGAGGAGAAATTATTTAAGGGGCAATCCTAGTCATTGGAAGCATGCAAGAAGAGTGTGGTACCCTTTCCTGAATTTATCATAGCATAGAAAAAGTTTGTGTAATTCTTTTCATTCTTCTTTTGGCTAAAATGCATGCACTAAATGTATGATCAGGACACAAATCTGTCACTTACTAGGATTTCTTCCCTTCTTTCCTTGGATAAAAATACTGTAAATAATGACAAAGGAAAAAGCAATATCTTGTTTCAAAACACAAAATAGACTAGTCTTGTAAGCCACACCAGATATTATTATTATTATTATTGAGATATGTTGGTAGAGGAGACCACTAGCCGGTAATATAAAAGAAAATTTATGTATTTGGTTTTCAAGTACAATATTAGCATTTGAAGCTCTAAAGTTTGTAATGCATTCTGCTCAGATTGGTTTTAGATTTTTTTTTTTTTGCCTCTATCTACATGGAAGGAGGTGGAGGAAAATGTAGAACACAGACAGTTTAGGTTCTCTCTCATAAACACAAAGCAGGTGTGATTAAATGTCCATATTAAAGAAACATTTGAGCAGTCAGATTTTAAAACACTTATTCAATATTCATTTTCTTTGGTTTGAGGAGCATGGCATAATAGAATAGTGAACTTGGAGTCAGGAATGAGTGGGTTCAAATCTCTCCCCTCTGACAGTAGCTGTGTAAACCCTAGGAAAATCACTTAACTTTTCTGAGCCTCAGAAAACTCTCCAAGATGATAATCTGTCTTGCTGAGGAAGCTCCCACACTGGCCTTTTATTTAAGAATAAGCTTGGTCACATTGTGGTAGAGTTGGAGAAATATTGGATAACACCCTGTTCATAGTAGCCACTTAATAAGCATTTGGTGAACTGAATTTGTCAATTTGACTTTAACATTACCAGTGATAGTAATAGACAAAATATATTACATATAGTAGGTATTCAATCAACATTTATTGAATTGATAAATAATCTATTTATTCTGACCTGATTCCCCTGGCAACTACTGACCCACATTGGCGACATAGTTGGACAAGTTTGGAACTTTTTCAGTAAGTTTCTCTTTGAAAGGTCTCATTTCAAAGATATGTAAAGGTGTATAAAGATATGTAAAAATTTATAAGAATAAGAGCCATTCCCCAATTGACAAATGATTTAGATATGAATGGGCAGTGCTCAAGGAAGAAACCTAGCCAAATAACTATATTAAAAAATGCTTCAAATCAGTAATAATTAGAGAAATGAAGAGGCAGCCCCGGAAAAGTATCAACTTGGAGGGGCAAGTCGTCCCACCAACCACAAGGGGCACTACTAGGCCTATCACCAAAGGTCTGAGACTGGAAAGAGCAAGGTAAGAACCAAATGCAGGGGCCCCTGTCTGGGACAGCAAATACTCCTGGGACTACCACTCCATAGCCCAGAAATTAAAAAAAAAAAAGCCCCTATCAGGACCTCCAAGGATTAGGATGTCAGAGTGATCCCCCCCTGCTCCAACTCCCCCCCACCCCCTCCAAAAACATAGTAACTATTGCCTCAGAGCAAAACCCTCTAAAGACTTGGGATCCCTAGAGGAAGGGCATGGCTAGGGCCCTGCCTCAAAATGGGTAGAAAGCAGACTACAAAGACTCTGGAGTCCTACTATCCTTAGAGGAAAGAGAGGGAGACAATATGGACTCTGCACCCACAGCTGAAACATCAAAAGGGAATGGATCCCAAGCACAGAAAGCTCTCCTAGATGAGATCAAAAGGAACTTTGAAAACCAAATGAGAGAGATAAAAGACAAAATGAATAATTCTCTCAAAACCAAAATTGCAGTATTAGAAAAACATTATAAGGAAGAAAATAGCTCCCTAAAAAGAAAAGTGTATGATATGGAAAAGGAGATCCAAAAACTAACCAAGGAAAATGATTTGCTAAAAATTAGAATCAACCAAATTGAAACAGATAACTCTATGAGGAACGAAGAATTAGTCAAACAAAACAACAAGAATAAAAAATTAGAAAAAGAGGTAAAACATCTCAATGGAAAAATAACTGACCTGGAAAACAGATCCAGGAGAGATAATCTGAGAATCATAGGCCTACCAGAAAATCATGATGAAAAAATGAGCCTGGACAACGTTCTCCAAGAGTTCATTAAGGAAAACTGCCCTGAGATACTAGAGCCTGAGGGTAAAATAGAAATCGAGAGAATCCACCAGAACCCAGATGCCAAAATGAAAAGTCCTCGAAATGTTGTGGCCAAACTCCAGAACTGCCAGGTAAAAGAGAAAATACTTCAAGCGGCCACAAAGAAACAATTCAAATATTGAGGATCCACAGTGAGGATTGCACAGGATTTGGCAGCCTCTACACTGAAAGATCAGAGGCAGTGGAATACAATTTTCCAGAAGGCAAAAGAGCTTGGGCTACAACCAAGGATCACCTACCCAGCAAGACTGAGCACATTCTTCTAGGCAAAGAGATGGTCATTCAACGACATAACAGAGTTCCAGGCTTTCCTGATGAAAAAGCCAGAGCTCAATGGAAAATTCAACTTCCAATTACAAGATGCAAGAGTGACATAGAAAGGTAAACAAAGAAAACACACACACACACACACACACATGCACACACCCTGCTATTTAATAGGGCAAACTGGTTATAGACAAGTAGATGGTAGGAGTATAAAATACAAAAAATGACAATTAAAAAAAATCTTATTAAGGGCTACAAAGGGACTGCAATGGAAGAAGAGGAAAGAATAAAGTTGAAAAGGGTAAATTATGTCACACAAAGAGGCATAAAAACAATATAGCAGAGGAAAAGAAGGGAGGGAGAGGAGTATCATATAAGCTTATCCCTCATTGGTTCTGCTTCAAGGAGGGAATAACAACCACTTAAGCATAGGACTCTATGGAGAAGAAACGTAAAACGTATCATATTAGAGGGAAAGAGGGGAGGGAGAGGAGCTCCGCATGAGATTTGTTCCTGTCACTCTTGGTGCAAAGAAGAAATAAGATACTTCATTAAGTATAAAAATATCCCACAGGCAGTAGGAAAGGGAAAGGGCTACAAAAAGGGGGGGGGGGGGGTGGTGGGGGGGAAGAAGGAAGGGGGAAGGGGAAGAAAAGGGAGGGGGGCTGATAAGGGAATACTAAGGGAGGCGGTGGTCAAAAGGAAAACTATTAAGGGGGGAAGGGAGAAGGGGAAAAATATGAGCATTTACAGGGGAGGGAATAGGATGGAGGGAAAGAAACAGATAACACTCATTACTGTACATGTGAATGGAATGAACTCTCCCATAAAATGGAGACAGATAGCAGAATGGATTAGAAATCATAATCCTACAATATGCTGTTTACAAGAAACACATCTGAAACAGAGGAATACACACAGGGTAAAGGTAAAAGGCTGGAGTAAAATATATCATGCCTCAGCTAAAGTAAAAAAAGCAGGGGTAGCAATCCTTATCTCAGATAAAGCAAAAGCAAAAATTGATCTAATTAAAAGAGATAAGGAAGGAAATTATATCCTGTGAAAGGCACCATCAAGAATGAAGCAATATCATTAATATATATGCACCAAGTGGTAAAACATCCAGATTCCTAGAGGAGAAGGTAAAGGAATTAGAGGAAGAAATAGATAGCAAAACCATACTAGTGGGAGACCTTAATCTCCCCCTCTCTGAACTTGATAAATCCAACCTCAAAATAAACAAAAAAGAAGTTAAGGAGTTGAACAGAATTTTAGAGAGGGTAGGGATGATAGATCTCTGGAAAAAACTGAATGGGGATTAAAGGGAATATACTTTCTTCTCAGTGGTTCATGGCACATACTCAAAAATTGAACATGTTCTAGGGCATAAAAACCTCACAATTCTATGCAGTAAGGCAGAAATATTAAATGCATCCTTCTCAGATCATGATGCAATAAAAATTATATGCAAGAAAGGGCCATGGAAAGACAGACCAAAAACTAATTGGAAAATAAAAAAATTAATCCTAAAGAATGAGTGGGTCAAACAAGAAATTATAGAAACAAGCAGCAATTTCATTCAATAAAATGATAATAACGAGACAACATACCAAAATTTGTGGGATGCATTAAAGGCAGTTCTTAGGGGAAGTTTTATATCCCTGAGTGCATACATGATTAAATTAGAGAAAAGGGAAGTCAATGAATTAGGCATACAATGGAAAAACCTAGAAAAAGAACAAATTCAAAATCCCCAATTAAATACCAAATTAGAAATATTGAAAACCAAAGGAGAGATTAATAAAATAGAAATTAAGAAAACTATTGAATTAATAAATAAAACTAAGAGCTGGTTTTATGAAAAAAAAAACCAAGAAAATGTGAAACTCAAAGAATTGTGGAATTGAATCTTGTAAACTAAAAGTAAACAAACAAATTAATAAAATTTATCTAAAGACAAAAATATAAAAATGAAAATAATTAGAGAAATGTGCATTTCAGGCAATTCTGAGGTTCTACCTCACACCCAGTATATTATAAAAGGTGACAAAAAAAGAAAATGACAAATGTTGGAAGGGCTATGGCACATTGATACATTGTTAGTAGAGCTGTAAATGGGTCTAACCATAATTTGAAATTATGGCCCAAAAGTTACTAAGCAGCACATGCTCTTTGAC
This sequence comes from Petaurus breviceps papuanus, assembly GCF_028583685.1. NCBI lineage: Eukaryota > Metazoa > Chordata > Mammalia > Diprotodontia > Petauridae > Petaurus > Petaurus breviceps. The sequence goes on along the minus strand of NW_027185779.1, from coordinate 1,236,346 downwards.
TATATTAACTGTGTCACTGCTAGGCCCATATCTCCCAAAAGCTCAATGAAAGTGGAAAAGGTTCTTTATGTTCAAAATACTTATAGTAGCTTGTTTTGTGGTGGTGAAAATACTGGAAACTAAAGGATGCCTATCAATTGGGAAATGAATGAACAAAATATAGTATGTAAATATAATGTAATAATATAAAAAATAAGGGTAAAAGTACAGCTTCAAAGAGATAAAGTATGTATGATTGTATCAATTGATGCAGAGTGAAATGAGCAGAGGCAGCAGAACCATTTATACTTTTACATCATTATTGTAAAAATGAACAAGCCTGAAAGATGAGAACTCTGAACAACCAAACACCAACTATGATTCCAGAGGATTGATAGAGATGAGTGTAAGCCTATCTCATGACAGAGAGATGATAGACCAATCTGAAGAGTAACAGATGCATTCTTAGATGTGACCAATGTGGGAGTTTGTTTTGTTTGATTGTACTTATATTACTTTGGGTTTCTATAATTCTTTCTTCCATAATATGTTCTTCCTATCCCATTAATGGATAAGGAGAGGTACTAGAAAGAAGAAAATGAATGCCTTATAATTTTTGGTTCATTTTCCTGTGCTATTTTTTCCCTCTCTTTTTAAATATTTGTTTAAAGAGATTTGTTTAAAGGAGAAAGGAGTGACATATATTAAAAATGAACATGATATAGAAATGTTACCATTTAAATAAGATAATTTTTTTAAGTTTAGAATTACATTGGTTTTCATAGAAGAGAGGTGTGCATATAAAGCCAAGGTGTGCATATAAAAATTGATTTGCTATTTAGGTCAAATTAGGTTCATTCAACCTAAGTTCACCAAGTTTGGTGATATTTTGTGGATATCCCCAATTTTTTAGTCAGTCCTAAGCTATGATTTCACTGGGATAGTGGAACTCCCCACATAGAAATGCCCTACACTGATAAAGATGAACTCATTTGTAACTTGGGGGCTCAGAAATCAGTGTATAACACCAAGAGGTTAAGTGAATTTCCCATGACTATTTACACAGTTTATGTCCAAAGCAAAATTCAAACCCAGATCTTCCCTGACTTCAAGGTTTGCTTATCCATTATGCCATATTCCTTCTCTTCCCAAATATATTCCTGAAATCCTATGATTATAAAGCTTAAAGAAATTTGGAAATCAGCTAAGACCTATGATTTAGCTAAACCTTGATTTACTTTTTTAGTAACAAAGCATTGAATGTTAAGGTAGTTAACCACTTTCACTACTAATGTATGTTTTCTGGGTTGTGCCACATAGATGCTTGCAAGGGGCTCTCCTTTCATGTTTCAGGCCTGCAACTCCTATTAATTGTGGCCTCAACTTTTCTTACTACAACTTAATTACTTCTTTATCATCTTAATATGACATCTTTGGCCATCTGGCTAATTTGAAATGTGAACAAGAATAATCCTGTACTGTAATGACTTTCAAGTGGAACAGTAAATCTTTAGGGATAACCAGAACTTTTGCTTTTAAAAAATGAGTTTTCTCCAGTCTATTAACTATTATTTTTTCCCCTATTTGGATAACACCATTTTAATAATTTTGCTTTGGGGTCCAGAAATGTGCAAAAAAAATAAGTATGATGCTTTCACCATCCTTCCCTTGTAGATTATTATTGTGTTAATTATCTCTGTTTAGTATCTGCAGAGGTAGCATATAAGTAACCGTAGCTTATCCTTGGTTGACTTTTGTCTGTATTGCAAGCAGAATGTGACTTGGATTGAGCTGGCTGTAAGCCTTTTTGCTGTCAGAGAGATCCAAAGATTGTAATCTTTAGCTTCTCTGATTAGATTTCTGTCTTATAAAACAGCTTTCTGAGTACTGTGCCTATGAACAGGTGATTTCACTCTGTTCTATACTAGGTACTGTGTGCATGCAAAAATTCTTCTATCCCTAGCATGAGGATGCTTTTGTATGAAATTTCACTCCAAGCACTCACAATTAATAATAGCTAAAATTTACATAGCACTTTAGGATCTATAAAGCATTTTGCATATATTATATTGTTTTATCCTCAACCCTGTAAAGTAGGTGCTATTGCTATCCCCATTTTACAGAACTGGAAACTGAGGTAGAGAGAGAAGTTAAATGACTTACCCAGGATCACATAGCTAGGATATGTCTGAAGGAAGATTTGAATTTAGATCTTCCTAGCTCAGAGGTGGGGAACCTGTGGCCTTAAGGCTATATGTTGCCTTCTAGGTCCTTGGGTGCAGCCTTTTGACTGAGTCCAAGTTTTACAGAACAAATCCTTTTATTAAGGGGATTTGTTCTGTGAAGGGCTGCACTTGAGGCTGTAGAGGGCCACATGTGGCCTCAAGGCCACAGGTTCCCCATCTCTCTCCTAGCTTGATTCTAATACTCTATTTACTCAACCACCTGGCTTCCTCTAAGCTGCCACTCAGACTATACCAGATTGTCTATAGAGTTGTAAATGGGTTGTGTGTCAGGGCGTTCACAGCACTGTTGACAGTAGAAATATTTATGATCCTGGCTCAATGAACTCATGATCTAAATCCTTAATAAACTGGAGAATGTCCACAGGAGGGAAACCAGGATGTTGAAGGGCCTGGAGTCCACTTCACATGGGAATTAGCTGAAAGAACTAAAAATGTTAACTCTGGAGAAGAGGAGACTCAGGGGAGATATCATGCCTGGGGTCAAGTATTTGAAGGACTGTCATGTGTAAGAGAGATTACACTTAGTCTGTTTGGCCCCAGAGGACAGACCCAGGAGCCATGAGGGGACATTGCAAAGAGGCGAACTTAAGCTTTATGTCAAGAAAAACTTCCCATAATTAGAGTTGTCTCTAAGTGGAATAGACTGACTGGAGATATAGGGAGGAGGTCTCTGAAGCTTGTCATGGATGTTACGGAGGGATTTCCTTTTGCATATGGGTTAGAGTGTTTGGCTGCTGAGGTCCCTTCCAACTTCAAAATTCTGTGTGTCTTTAAAATACCTCTTGAAATATGCCAGGACTGATGGTAGGAAGTAATCATTTGAAGCAGCTTGAGGAAAAGATGGAGTTGGAAATCACTCTAATCCTTACCTCCAGTTCTCTTGCTCAGTATACTGCCTTGGACATTTATGTTGAACATGGGATTATAGGGATAACAATAGCAAGCATTTATATAGGTTTATGTAGACATATATTTATAATAGGTTTATATAGATATAGGTATATATTTATATAGGTCTTTTATATATGTATGTACATTTGTGTGTTTATATATGTACACATATACATATATATTTAGGGTTTGAAAAATACTTTACAAATATTATGTCACTTATCTATACAATAACCTCAAGATGTAAGTGTTATTATCTCCATTTTACAGATGAAGAAACTGAGGGAGAGATTAAGAGGGAGGAAGAGACAAAGACACAAAGAGAGAGAGAGGTGGAGGAAGGGAGGGAGGGAGGGAGAGGGAGAGGAGAAAGAAGAATGGGAGGGAGGGAGGGAGAGAGAAGGGAAGAGGAGAGAAGAGAGGGAGGGTAAAGAGAAAGACATTGAAGGGAGAAAAGGAGGGAAGGAAGGAGCGAAGGGGGGTGACAGATACAGAGAGACAGAGAGAACATTACCTTTATGAAAAGCTTATAATGCCAAGTATTGTGATAATCACTGAAGGTACAAATACTAGAAAAGAGGACAGTGTCTACCTTCAAGGACCTTATATTCTAATGGGGGATGATAACTTATAAAAGGGAGCTTGTGGAGTAGGGTCGGGGAGGATTGAAGAAGAGGGCAAGGCTGCTATAAGAGAGAGAAGTCTGGAGATTGAGTTAAGCTCAGAGTGAAATGAGCATGGCTGGGGCCTCCCAGACCTCATGGTCGAAGCTATCACCAGGGTGGGAAGGCTGTTAGTGTAGAACTGGAGAAGCCCAGAGAATGAGTTCAGATGCTTCTCATATGGAATAGATTCTTTTCATTTCCTTCATGACCATCTCAGAATTGTTCAAAGTGCATTATGGCTAAGCTAATCACTGCTCGTGGCCTCCTGGTAAGGTAGAACCAAGGCTGGAGCCTCCTCACACATAATAAATTTATTCTACTTGAGGCAAGTTTCATATTGTTCTGTTTTTATTATTTCTCAAGAGCATCATTTAAGTCCACTTAAAATAGACTATAGGGTCATAGTTCAAGGGCTAAGAGGAGAATTGTGGTCATCTCAACCAACATCCTCCTTTTAAAGGTGAAGAAATGAAGACGAAGGAAATCAAATGATTTTCCAAAAGCCACACAAGTAGTAAGCACAGAGCTAGGATTTGAATAATAGCAATAGCAATGATATCATTTACATAAGTGCTTTAAGGTTTGCAAAATGATGCTGTTCTGTTTGATCTTCACAACAACCCTATGAGGGAGATGCTCATTATTAGCCCCATTTTACAGATAAACAAACTGGGACTCAGAAAGGTTAAGTGACTTACCTAGGGTCTCTCAACTAGTGTCTGAGATAGGACTTGAAGTTACATATTCCTTATTCCAAGTTCTACACTATTCATTGGGCCCCCAAGTCCACAACTGGAAGCAAATCTTTTTACTTCATTCACTGCTACATCCCCCTATACCACACTGCTCCAAATAGGGTCATTTACCATAGTGAGACAACTTTAGCTTATCATGCGGCTGTCTTAGAGAAAAGTCAATTAAGAAGCAGACCTTTCATAGATAGGCTTTAGTGAACATACCTCAGTGTAGTGAATAGCTTATTGTAGGCTTTTCTTAAGGACATCTTGGGGAGGGCTATATCTAACAAGTCTACCAAGCTGAGAAGGCTTTGAGCATCATCTGTCATCCAAGGGTCAGACTGGATAATTTTGAGAAGGGTTCATCACCAGCTTGGCTGCCCTTTGAGGAATTTTTTCATACATTTGCATAAGAAACACTAACATGTCTAAAGAATTTTGCAAACCTTAAAACATTTATGTAAATGTTATTATTGCTATTATCGAAAGTCCCACCTCTAATGCTTACAATACCAGAGGCATTTGATAAAAGTTATAGAAGGGACTCCTGGGAAAGACCTTAGCTTAAAAAGGGCAAGGTCTCCCACTGCACTGGGGCCATCTCCAGTGATTCTGACCTGTGTCTTGGTACTGGACTTAGATGACAGTGGAAGAGAGAGTGAGGCTGATGACTTTGCACAGCTCAGCTTCACTTAAATCCAATTCACTTGCAAGTGAAGACATCACCCTCCTGACGTCATTGGTCCTCTCTGAGAATGAAGGACAATAGAAAGGGAACAGCTTGGTGATGCAGTGAATAGAGCATTGACCCTGGAGTGAGGAAGACCTGAGTTCAAATTCGGCCTCAGACACTTACTAGCTGTGTGACCCTGGGCAAGTCACTTAACCTTGGTTGCCTCCCCAAAACAAAGAAACAAAAAGGTCATAGAAGGGTGGAGATGTCTGTTGGGGTGAGGAATGCTCACATTGAGGGTATCACAGATCCTGTAAGTATTAAGGGGAGCTGAGGATTCAGCTGGGCCTCATGTACATATTAATTATTAATTAGTGGTAGCCACCAAACTTTATGCCTGTTATTAGACAGATATTATGTGCCCTTTCCATTTAACTCACTGTCTTTGGTACTGAAAGAACTATCTTACATTTCCAAGAAAGGCAGTAGAATAGCTCTGGTTTAAGAAACCCAGAACCACATTCCCTCTGCCTTGTAGTTCATCTCCTTTCTGAGTACAGCATGGATGGCTTTACTTGGTTGTTAAGACACAACAGCACAGAGAAACCCATTTTCTTCCCTTCTTTCCCTTCCCCCTCCCTCTTTTCTCAGGTCATAAGATACTTAAAGTTCCCAAGTAGAGCCTCCCTTTACTGCTGGGTTTCAATTACTGCCATTGTAAGGTCACTGGATCCCTTCCCTTGACTTTCTTCCTTCTAAACCTGATTGAATTCTTCAGAAAGTGCTTTAATAACCTACAATAGTCACCTCTGGCTTGGTAGGCTGCAGCAGTCCATTGTGCTGCCATGCAGGATGTCCAGATAAGGGTGTGATTACAGGCCCTGCACTTCCCAGGCCTGGAGAGAGCATTTGTCACCATTGCTTTCTCTGTTAACCCTATCTGGAGAGCTGTATGGATGGGACTTCTTGGTTCCATGCACCATACCCAAAGTCAAGCAGTGCTAGGGCAAGGGAAGGGGGGGGGGGGGGGGGAGAAAGAGGAGGTGATTACTCATTGCTCCCTCCTTCCTCCAGAAGGCAGAAAATCCTCTCTGCTGAATGCAAAAAGAAAGAGCTGGGCACCCACAGTGCTTCATTTGCTTAATTGTTTTTCCTAGGGCTGCGACCAAAAAGGACCCTGCGCTTGGTATTGTGGACTGCTGAGGAGCAAGGCGGTGTGGGTGCACTCCAGTATTACCAGCTACACAAGGTAAAAACTCAGCTTGGCGGAATTCTGAGGTCTCTGGTTACTATCCCCCTTATCTAAGTGTGCACACAGGTCGGGGGTTGGGTGCTATTTCAGTCCCTATGTAAGGCTCTGCAAGTAACTTTGACTTGTCTAGAAGAAGCTGAGAATCCACATCCTAACACTGACTTTATCTTCTATGGACTTTGGCTCTCTTGTGCACGCGGCACTGATGTCTAAAAGATGTGGAATCAGTGAATATTTTCTTCCTAAGAACTGAAAGGAATGACTACTATACTTGGAATCAGAAGACCTAGGTTCAATTCCCACCCCCCTTTATTAGCTCTGCAATCATGGGCAGGTAGGTGGTGCAGTAGATAGAGCCTTCGTTCTGAAGTCAGGAAGACATCTTTGTGAGTTCAAATCCCACCTCAGACATTTACTAGCTGTGTGGTCCTGGGCAAGTCATTTAGCCCTGTTTGCGTAGTTTTCTCAGATGTAAAATGAGCTGGAGAAGGAAAGGGCAAACCACTCCAGCATATTTGCCAAGAAAACCCCAAAGAGTTGGACACGACTGAAAACACCTAACTACAGCAACAGCAACAAAAACCTTGGGCAAGTTGCTCATCCTCACTGAACCTTAACTTCCTCATCTGTAGAATGGGATGATAATGCTCTTCTCACAGGCCTGTTGTGAGGATCAAATGAGGTCCTGTAAGGGAAAGTTTTTCTTAATTGGGAAGTGTCATGCTTGCTACTGGAAGCCTCTCATACAAGGAGAGGGGATTAGGAGGGAGCTCAGCTGGTTCAATCAGACAGGCCGCCTTAAGCTTCTAAGAACATGGATCCTTCCAACCCTAATATGGCAGCTCTCTTGAACACTCTGAATAACAATAACAACAATAAGAGCATTTATGTAGGATTTATATGCTAGACACTGCTGAATTCTTTACAAAGACTATGTCATGTGATCCTCACAAGTCTGAGCGGGAGGAGCCGTCATTATCCCTATTTTACAGCTGAAGAAACAGATGTAGTCATTTGCCTGAGGTCGGTCACACAGCTCCGAAGTATCCAAGGTCACATCTGAACTCAGGTCTTCCTGATTTCAAGTCCAGCATTCTATTTATTGCACCAACTAGCTATCTTTGGAGGCTCTGAAACAGCGCAAGCAATGGTTTGGGACCAGTGTGTGTGTGTGTGTGTGTGTGTGTGTGTGTGTGTGTGTGTGTGTGTGTGTTTTCAGTCATCTCAGTTGTGGTCAGCTCTATGTGACCCCCTTTTGGGATTTTCTTAGCAATGATACTGGAGTGATTTTCCATTTTCTTCTCCAGTTCATTCTATAGATAAGGAAACTTAGGCAAATAGGGTTAAGTGACTTGCCCAGGGTCACATAGCTAATATGTGTCAGAAGCTGGATTTGAACGCAGGAGGATGAGTCTTCCTGACTCCAGGCGCAACACTCAGTCTACTGTGTCACCTAACTGCCCCAATGAACCACCATACACAGCTGTGAATACACACACACATACGCACACACACAGTCACACTCACAAACTGAAGACCCCAAAAGAGCAAACCAGGAACCCCACCACTAACTCAATATTGAAGCCCAGTCTGATTCTCTGCCTACACTCTCACCGCATATCCTCTCTCTGTTTGCCTCCATCATCTGCCCCCTATTCTACCTAGAGGAGTAAATCTCCTGACTAGACTTCCAGAGACCCTGGGGAGTTAATCTACTCATTTTTCAAATTTTTCCTTGTACCTGAGTTGTTCTGATTTGGGCAGAAAGGAAGGTGAATGAAGCTTCTCCAAACATAGTATATTCAGGGAACATTAGACATCTTATCCCTAGTCATCATCCAGGAAGCCAGTCCTACTCAAACATATTACTGTATGTATGCCCCGATGCCTGACCATACCTTGTTTCCCTCCTCTAGCCCTCTTTTTCCCTCTTTATGGTCTTTCTCTTACAATATCAGTACCATCATTGGTACTAAAGGTCAAGACAGTTGGCTGTCAATCCCTGTAAATTCCCCAAACCAAAACTCCATCCCCTGATCCTTTCTTTTCTGTATGCATTTTCTCTCACTAGAGAAAGCTCTTTGAGAGGAAGAACTAACTTTTATTTGCTTTTTTCTGGAAGTTTGGTGGTCAAGAAGGTACAGCTTCATATCTGATAACAAGAAAATGGCCAGAGTCCACTGAGACTTAGGTAGTGGCTTAAAGTTCACAAAATGTTTTCTGTGTATTATCTCATTTGAGCTTTATAAAAACCCTGTGAAGTGAAAACTGCACATATTATCCCCATTCCAAGGTGAGGAAATTAATTAGTGAGAGATTAAGTGACTTCTCACCTTATCACACTCCTATGTTATTGTTTCATTAATTGATTTGATGATTCTCTGGGATTTTCTAAGTAAAGCTTTATTTCTTGTTTGATTAATTTTGTCTCTTTGTTGCCAATTGTTACGCCTTTAATTTATCTCTCTTCTTACTGCTATTAGTAGTATTTCTAGAACTCTGACCAATAATGGGGAGGGGGGAGGCAGCCTGGCATTGCTTCTGTATATATTGGGAAAACTTCTAGTATTGTCATTGATAAATTATGTTAGCATTGGGTTTTAGATGTATCCTTTTTATCTCATATAAAAGGTCCTTCAGTATCAAAGATTCATAAGGTTTTTAGTATAAGTGAATGTTTACAGTGACTATGGGTTACCCACTAGTCCTCTTTCCTTGTTTTATCCATCTCTTCCTGGTATTAGGATCATATTTGTTCCACAAACAAAGTTTGGTAGAATATTTTCTTTCTCAACTGTTTATAATCATTTGGTACTAAGTGCTCTTTAAAGATTTGGTGGAATTCACCTCTAATTCTGTTCAAACAAGTTCCCCCTGTAAGTTCCTTTGTCAATTGTTCACCAGTGCATAGAGCACTGGACTTGAAATCAGAAAGAGCCCATTTCAGATCATGCCTTAGGTGCTTGTGAGCTATGTGACCCTGGGCAAGTCACTTAGCCTCAGTTACTCCATCTGTAAAATGGAGATAACAATAGCACCTACTTTCCAGAGTTGTGAGGGATGCAATGAGATTTCTTCTTCTTCTTCTTCTTCTTCTTCTTCTTCTTCTTCTTCTTCTT